>NC_081557.1:16424722-16424850 GCF_022355385.1 Mustela nigripes
ATTCACAGACCTGTACCCCTGGGGATAAAAATATATGTTTATAAAAAATAAAAAATTAAAAAAAATAATAATAATAAAATTAAAAAAAAAAAAAAAAAAAAAAAAAAAAAAAAAAAAAAAAAAAAAAA
>NC_081557.1:16424950-16514493 GCF_022355385.1 Mustela nigripes
AAAAAAAAAAAAAAAAAAAAAAAAAAAAAAAACAAACAAACAAAAAATGATGACGATGACTTGTCATTTTTTGTTTGTTTGTTTTTGGTTTTGAACAAGAAGGGATATTTTAAATTGCAGTTATCATGCTATGTTTGCCATATGGTGGTGTCTTATATTTAAATATAAAAAGAGCCTTGTGCCTTTTTGGACCTGTCATCCTCAGTAGGAACAAAAATCATTGCCATTGAATGTCACCAACACTATCGTAACAAACTAGGATAGTTCTGCAATGTTTCATATTCATTTCTTCTACCTTCTGCCTACCTGGAACCAACCTATGTTCTTTTAGCTTTGAGGCCATGGAATATGTCTTCAATGTTTCATACTTTTCCTTTAGGAATAAAAACAGCCACAAAGATTAATGCATCTTCTGAAACAAATAGATTTCAAAATGGAAGAATTGAGGTACAGTGATTTCCTCCATCCTCCATAGGAACTTTTTTTAGGAGTCTTCCTAAACATCTCACTCACATATAAAATTTTATTCTGTTAAACTCAAGAACCAAGATGAAATGAGGTCCAAGGGCATGTGACATGATGAGCCCTGGGGTTATACTAAACTGGTGAATCATTGAATATTATATCAAAAAATAATGATGTACTATATGTTGGCTAAGTAAATTTAAGTTAAAAAAGAAAAAAATTAAATTTGAATCTGGTTTAGAAGAAAAAGTTATTTCCTAGATCACTCCCAAATGCTCATTGTTCAAATGAATTGTGAAGTGTTTCAAATAAGCAACTACTTAGTATTTAGAATTGGTAAAAATAGAGAATCAGGGACTGGGAATAGAAACTCTCTTGAAATTTTACGGTCTCACAAATGTATACTCTATCTGCTGTCTCAAGTTTAGAATCTATTGAAAATTCCTTAATTAAGCAAATATGTACCAACATATTATCTTTAACTTTATTCTGATAGTTTTGGCACTGAATATGAAAAAATAAAGATGAACTGAACTTTTTAACTTGAAATTCATCCTCTTACTAGTCAGAGACATATCTGAAAAACACAGAGGCAGAAACTTTTATTCTAAGGTAACTCCATGCCCAAGAGAGGATTAGAGACTGTGTTCAGAAAGAAAGACAATCCCATTAGAAAAATTGAGGAAGCTCAAAACGACCAGTTCCTTCAAAAACAAGTATTATCCTAAAATGACCTACTGCATGTATCTGATGGTGGTTATTATACCACATCAATCTCGGTGGTAATGGACAGCTTGCAATGAGCTTAAGAAAAAAGAATGCTTGGAACTTACATTACTTTTATAGTAGTAAGGAAGAAAGGAGATGAGAAAGAGGAAATACCACTATTTCTTATCTATATGAATAACTCTCAAGTATTTCCTATAAAGCTATCTGGTTAATATCTTCAATTGTTTTGCTAAAAGTCATATCAAACATAGTGTCAAATTCAAACTGTTAATTCTTTAATTAAAATATTATTTACACACAATGAATTCAAAGATTTTAAAGGTACATTTGATGAGTTTTGGCAAATGTGTGAACCCATGTAACCAACCTACTGGTCAAGATTTAGAGTAGTTCCATCTCATGACCCTTTCTAGAAGCCCCTACCCAAGTACTATTCTGAATCTGATCATCTGTTTTGAATAACTTTACCTGTTCTAGAACTTCATATCAAGAAATCATATTATATTGGGCTCCCTGTTTAGCGGAGAGCCTGCTTCTCTTTCTCCCTCTTCCTCAACCCCTGTCTTGTGCTCTCTGGTGTGTTCTCTCTCTCTCCCTCTCAAATAAATAAAATACTTCTCAAAAAACGAATCAATTTATATGTGGTCTTTTATTTCTGTCTTCTTTTGCACAACAGAAAAATTTGAGATTCACCTATCTTAATGGATGCAATGGTAGTTAGTGTTTGTGTATTGCTGATTGGCTTTCCACTGCATGAATACCATGTTTTCATCTGGAGATAAATACTTATATTGTTTCCAGTGTTTACTATTATTGATAAAGCTGCTATGAGCATTGTTGTAAAAATATTTTTATGGACATATATTTTCATTTATGTTGAGTAAATAGCAATAAGTGGAATAACTTGGTCATAGAAAAGATATACTTAAATTTAGTAGAAATTTCCAAAATCCTTTTCAAAGTGGTTGTATCATTTTAAATTCCAACTAGCAATGTATATGAGAGTTTTGTTGCTCTTCATAATTACCAATATTTAATATTAGCTTTATTTAACTATAATCAGTGTGATGGATGTGTTGGTATTGTATAAAAGCTTAAATTACACTTCTCTAATGTCAAAGGATGTTGTGCATCATTTCATGTGTCCTTTACATATTTTTATTTTTGTGTGAGTACTGCACAAATCTTTTGACCATTTTGTCTATAGGATAATTTTGTGTTTCTAATATTGTGTTGCAGGAACGGGCTATTGAGTACATGGGAAAAATTTAGAGGAAAGTTATATCTTAAAATTATTGAGTTTTGATTCTATATACATCTTTCCACTTATCTGTTCTTTTCTTTAATCTCTCTACACAATACAGTTTCAATGTAGATGCTCCCTATCTTTTGGGTTGAATCTATTCCTAAATATAACATGTTTTAAATTTTTTTTATAAATGGTATTTTTAACATGCTATTTTGAAATAATTATATGTTTACAGGAAGTTGCAAAGGCAGTACAGAGCAGTCTCTAATATTCATTATCCTGTTATCCCCAAGACTTACAACTTCTGTAAATACAGTCTAATATGAAAGTCAGAAAATTGATGTTCGTAACTGTGTGTGTATATAGATCTGTGCTGCTTTATCACATGTGTAGATTTGTGTGGCCATCATCACAATCAAAATACACAACTATACCATTACCACAATAATACTCCCATGTTACTCCTTCATACACACGTGTACCCCATCCTCCCTCCTGCCTTTTACCACAGGCTGCTGCTAGCCTCACGCTTATGAATCCTCTTTCAGATTTCTTCCATTTTTATCTCAGGCAGACCCCAAAGGGCAAACAGGTATGAGAGGAAAAATACTGATCTCTCCATTTTTTTCAGGTTCACAAGTTATCCCAAGGGATCTCATGATGATTTTTGAATATCCAAAATTTTACTTGGGTATTTAATTATTTTATTCTATTTCTTATTAAATTATTTTACAAAGGCTCTGGAATCAGCTGGTAGGTTTCAAATCCAAGCTATTTCCTGGCTATGAAATCAGTAGCAAATGACTCAAATGTTTGACATATCAGTTTCCTCATGTAATGGAGATTGAAATATTACCCCTCCCATGTATATAAAGAATAAGGGGTTTATCCATGTTAAGCACTTAGAAATGTGTCTATCATATAGTAAGTATTCAATAAGCATTTACCAGCCACAGCTGAATATGGTCATACCACTCTGAATGCATGATCAATAAGCATAACCATTTTTGCTAATACCTTTAGTAATTATTTTAGCTATATTTCATTGTAAAGGTGTGACTAATATAGAGGATTAATAAGTTAGGTATTACTTAAAATATTATGTTTATTATATACATTTCTATTTTAGAAGAATAAATATAAATTTATTCATATTTTCATTAATCAGCAAATATTTAACTCTGTCTACTCTGTAAAGGCACTAAAAATTATGTGGTAATTCCTAAAAATGGTTGGGTATAGTCTATAAATTACCTGAATATTGATATCATCCTATACTTCTAAATAAGACATAAATCCTGAAACTCTGAGACACAGGATCTCTATTTAAAAAGAAGAACACTGCAGCTTTGTTAATATTATGAAGACTCAAAATGAGAACCAGAAAACTTGGGTTAGGATCCATGCCTCTTACTGTACCTCTTTTTTTTTTTTTTTTTAATTCATTTGTTTGCCAGAACGAGAGAGAGAGAGATTGTGAGCACAAGCAAGGGGAGTGGCAGGCAGAGGCAAAAGGAGAAGCAGTTTCCCCACTGAGCAAGGAGCCCAACAGGGGGGACACAGGACTCGATCCTAGGACCCTTGGATCATGACCTGAGCCAAAGACAGACACTTAACCAACTAAGCCACACAGACATCTCATCAGGCTGTACCTCGTAAGTCATTTCAATTCTCCAGAGTTTCCTCAACTGAAACAAGGCTTCAGTCCACATATATCCCTTTTTCCAAGTCTAAGCCTCACAACTAAGTTGTCTCCGTGCTGGGTAAGATGTTTCTACTTTAAATCCCAGTGGTTACAGGATTCCAGCCGAACTGTCACTGAGGAGGGTCAATCTAAGTAGAAGAGAAAAACTACCCTGCACATTCCACTATGCGGAATAGAACCTACCCAAGTTAATATTAATAAATACAGTAGCATTTGCAGTGGCTCTATTTTTGTTCTACTCATGAATAGCAAACAATATCTTGATCAATTGTGTCTCTTCAGTGATATCTTCAATCTGCATAATAATTATTTTCTTCCCTAAGTTTCTTCTCAGCTACCAGAAGTCTAACTTTGGAAATAAAATTTTCTCCAAGAGTGGGATTGCCAAAAGAGCTGAATCCCTAACACAGAGACACAAGATCACATGTAAATTAGCCAGAGCCCAGGAGAAAGGCTGTGTTCATGTAGGTGCTTAATTGATTTTGGTTAATGATGATGATACACTTCATGAGTACACGCACCAATTAGGGAGAAAAGCTTAGTAAGCAGAATGGTCGAGAAAGAAAGGAATTCCAAGAAACATACCTTAATAGTTTAAACCAGCTGTTTATATTCCAGGAGAAAGGCGAATCAGCTTTTCCATTTTACACACTTGCAACTACCCTGGAAAATCTGAGGAGTCAATGCTTATAGGATTTCCTTACAATGCTACGAAACACCTACCTAAAAATGCACAGCCAGTGGAATCACAAGTGTGTGGTGATTTTTTCTCTTCATAACCTGAATTATACACAGGTAGAGATGTCCATGTTTTACTGTGAAATTGCACAAAGCTAGTATTCCCTCTGCCCAATGGCATGTAATCCCAAACAGTATGTTAACCAGGTATTAGGTTTCATAGTGGATCAAGATGTTTGTATTGACTAGAATATCTGCTGTTGGTTCCATCAAAAATGGCTACCAATGTAAACTGGCATTCATTTTTAGAAATAAGGAGGTTGTCAATAATGTAGACTACAGATACCATTCAAAATATTTTCAGTTTAATTAATGAGGCTCTTAAGGCCTGAACTGGATACTGTGGATATCTTCAAGATTAAGGCCCTCATTCTCCCAGTTTCTCCAAGTATATTTGCTCCAACTCGAGACCCTCTTCAGGAATTTTTCTTAAATTAAAAAAAAAAAAAAGAAAAAGAAAAGAGAAGAAAAAAGAAAGAAAGAAAACTGCTTCACCCAAAATTATGTGGAGTAGTTGGAGTCAGCCCTCCATACATGATAACTGCTTTATGTTAGCATAAAGACCCAAACCCCCTGTCCTACCTGGGAGACTCTGCTCTGTGGAGGGTAGGTGAGGCTTCTGTTGCAACTCACCTCAGATCAATTTATCTCTCTTCCCAACATTGTTTCCCTCACTGCTCACAGATACTTTCCCTCAAATCAATCTCCAACAGAAGTCTTAAATACAAATTTCAGAGGCAGAGTCTGTTTATTAGGGAACCTATTCATCAACAGGTATTCCTAGGAAGGGCCCTGGGAAGCCAATTCTACATTGGGAGTTCTGGGATGGATTCCTCACCTTCCAGGTGGCAGTGAAGACCTCATCACTGCTACTTAGAGAAGAACCAATGGGTCCTGGCATGTAATGTTAGAACTTTACTAAACCTGGGGCGCCTGGGTGGCTCAGTGGGTTAAGCCTCTGCCTTCGGTTCAGGTCATGATCCCAGGTGCCTGGGATCAAGTCCCGAGTCTGACTCTGCTCAGCGGGGAGCCTGCTTCCCTCCTCTCTCTCTCTCTGCCTGCCTCTCTGCCTACTTGTGATATCTGTCTGTCAAATAAATAAATAAGGTCTTAAAAAGGAAAAAAAAAAAAAAAACTTTACTAAACCTTCACTGCTGAGGAGTCAGGATGGGTACTCCTGGAAAGGAAGGCATAGTTGGGACAATTTTCAAGAGAAACTTTTAGTAACAAAGAGGACTATGGTTTGGATGACCTTTCTTCCCTTCCCTTCCTTTCCACTGGCTTCTCTTCCCTTTCCCTACCTCCTTCCCTCTCTTCCTCCCTTCCTTTTTCCTTCTTTCTCTTCCATTTCTAACTCTTTCTAAGGACTATTGAGAAATAGCAGAAAAAAGAAAAACCTAAAAGATGAGGGTGATTAATATAAAGGATATTTAAAATCCAGCAAGACTCTTGGCAGCATATAGAGAAGTCGAGGACAGAAAGTGAGTGGGAATCCGGACTAGAGCGTACTGTAAGTGAAGATATCTCAAGGAAAAAGTCATGCTGTCAACACTGGCCATTGTCCTACACCAAGATAAGGAACCTGAAATGTAGCATGAATCTACATAAGTCTCCTCCTCCTCCTTATTAAACCTAAAACATTTGCCCACTTGAAAATAAAGCCAAATCTATGACCTACAGAATAGCACATGCTGCATTCAGGACCCAGCTTCCTCTCCCCTCTAGGTCAACAGACGTACAACTGGGGTCAAGGCATATTGTAACTCAGCAGAGGATGCACTGGGCCTGTGAAGGACAGAAAGATACTACAGGGGCCCCTGGGTGGCTCAGTCAGTTACATGTCTGACTTTCACTCAGGTCATGATCCCAGAGTCCTGGGATTGAGCCCCACATGGGGTTCCTTGCTGGGCAGGGAGCCTGCTTCCCCCTCTCCCTCTGCCTGCTGCTCCCCCTGCTTGTAGATGCTTTCTCTCTCTCTCTCTCTCTCTCTCTCTCTCTCTAAAATAAATAAAATCTTAAGGAAAGAAAGATATTCCATGCCAAAATGCTGCAGGAGTTAGCCACTACATATTGGCAGAACACGGATTGTCTAGGCAGTCCAAAGAACACCATGTCCATCAGCTATTATCAATAACTTCATGTTGATCAAATTACATGAACAACAAGTAGAATCTATATCTAAGGCCTTGGTAAGATGTGTATGTTCAGAAGGTGTAGATAAACACTATAAAGTTTAAGGAGCTACTACCTCAAAACAATTTTACATTTCCAGTGGTATGAGGCATGCTGAAATAAAAGAAAAAGAAAAATTACTGCATGTTCCAAGTTACCACTGAAAAGAAAGCACCATCCCGGGGAGGCCTTTCTGATTCCTGGAAGTAGCATATGCCACATGGGTAAGGATGCTCTACCCATTTACCAAGATACGAAGAAGCCTCCCAGCTTTGATTTAGAGCACATGAAAAAAGTGCTTTTCAGCACAACTGGCCTACCGATTAAGACACTTCATGTAACTAAAGCCTTGTTTTATCACACCATTATCAAGGCTGGTATTAATATACTGCTGTTCCACGTGAGAAATTCAGGCACAGTAATGTTTAGTAACCAATCTACGCTACATTAATATATATTAGAACCAGCATTTCCACCCATAGCCTTTCTAATGGAAAATGGAAGTCATGCAGACTCTGCAATGTATAGGCAGCATAAGATAGGATCCTATGGTGTTCATGGAGAAACAGAACTTCAGTTGGGACTTGCATATGTTCAATAATAGAGATATTGGAGAATATATTAGAACACACATCAGCAAATTATGACTCCTAGGCAAATTCAATTCACTGCCTACTTTTTCAAGTAAACTTTTACTGGAACATGGCCACAGTCATTATGGACATGTGGTGTATGGCAGTTTTCATGAAACAATGACAGAGCAGTTGTAATCTACCCTTAGCAGCCTACCAAAACAAAAACATTTATTATCTGGCCCTTTACAATAAAAGTTTGCCAACCTGTGTTTTAGATACAGTCATGGAATAACACTGAGAGAGTAGAAAGAGAAACTTCTTAATATTCTTAGCTCTGTTTGTTCACAGTTATTTTCACACACCTAGCATGATGCTTAGCACTTAGCACACATTAAAAATACTTGTTGAAACAATGTTGAATAAAAATAATGGAGTTCTGTAGAGGGTTTTGAATATAATAATGGTATAATAAAAGAATCATTTAAGGATAATTATTCTGGCAATATTTTCCCACATAAATGGGAAGAGAGTGATTCTGAGATACAAAATGTCTGGAAAATCTTATAAGAGTTCAGATAAGAAGTCAGAGATTGTTAGTTTGGTACCAACAAGAGAAAAAATAAGGGAATTAATGAAAATAACATCCTGGGGGAACCAAGAGGCCATATACAGTTTTTTGAATGTGGATGGTATATTCCTTCACTTCATCTCTAAAGATTTGTAATAAATACCATCTTTTTTAGATGACCTGACCCTATGTTACAATTTTATAGAAACTGGCTATTAGTGAAAACTCCTGTTGTCTTTCTTATCTATGGGATATATTACCTTAAAAAGCCACTCAGACCAGGAACCAATATTAGCATCAATGCAAAATTTTCTTTCATTGGTGACATATAAACTCAATCTGCTTCTTCCTAGTTTAGTCAGAAACTTTGGTGATGTAGTTGTTTTTTTGTTTAAAACCCTCCACACACTCTTCTGATTTTTCAAATTCAACTTTTATTATTTTTCTAAGATGATCCCCCTGAACTTAGACTTGATTGAATTGTGTCTGAAACCAGATCTTGCTGGTGATACATTCACAGTCATCCTGTTCAGAGATAAAGCAAAAATAACAGTCAAATACCAGGCAAAAACCTTGGTATTGAATGTGTTACTTGCTGTCTTTCTTTCTGACTCATCTCTCTCCAGGAAAAATAGCATCCCCTAAACAAAACAATAAAAATATTTCAATTTTTTTGAGGATTAGGTAGACTTTTTTATTTTACTTAATATTTGCTTTTCTGTATATGGATTCTATGTAGGTATTTGCCATGGCAAATACTTTTTTATGATTATTTGAATATTATTTTAAGGGAAAAACTTTGAGTCTTATTTTTCACATTATTGATAAGATATTGAATCTCCAACTTGGATATACCATCTCACTGATTTTACTGAAATCTTATTAATTCATTCATTCATCAAATATTTATTGAGTGCAACTCTAGGGACAGACAATATGTGAGATGTAGCACATGATCTTATTTTAAGTTTTACTTTCAGGAAGAAATACTAAGGAACAACTGAACAATTTTTAGGTTTGCTAGTAGATAAACTCCTTCAAAGCAAGGACCATGGTGAAGCACCATGAGAAGAGCTAGACAAGGATCACAGAGGAAGCAGGTGGAAGTAATACATTGTCTTAAATCTTGGGGAGGCTGGTAGTTGGAGGACTTGGACACAAACACTGGAATGATAAAGAGGCTCCTGGGTGGCTCAGCTGGTTAAGCATCTGCCTTCAGCTCAGTTCATGATCCCAGGATCCTGGGATTGAGTCCCATGTCAGGCTCCCTGCTCAGCAGGGACTCTGCTTTTCCCTCTCCCCGATGCTTGTGCTCTCTCTGTGTCTCTCACTCTCTCTCAAATAAATTAAACATCTTTTTTATTTATTTGAGAGAGTGCAAGAGAGAGAGCATGAGCAGGGGGAAGGGTAGAGGGAGAGGGAGAAGCAGACCCCCACTGAGCAGAGAGCCCCACGCAGGGGTCGATCCCAGGACCCTGGGATCATGACCTGAGCTGAGGGCAGATGCTTAACCAACTGAGCCAACCAGGTGCCCTCAAATAAATAAAACCTTAAAAAAAAAAGAAAAACGGGAATGATAAAAACAGTATGTCCAAAAATTAAAAAAATAAAATAAAATAAAATTAAGTTGAACTCTCAGAAGTGGACTGACGATAACAAAGTTGAGGTTGTGGCTAATATAGCCAATATCTGTGGTGACATGGATATAAAAGTCAATAGACTAACATCCGGTCAGCCGGATGTTAGAGTAAGAACCTCTAATCCCCCATGGAAAAATTAAATGAACAATACAGATCCAACTAAAATAGCTTTGTGAGAGTTTTGGAAACCAGTCAAGGATCTGCAGCAACCAAGAAAATCAAATGTCCAAGTGAGAAAAATCCACACATAATATGATAAAGAATTTTGTGGTGGTTTTGGTCACACTTTCCCCACTCCCTCCCTGGTATGCCAGTACAGTGAGGTCAGGAGGAAGCAGCCCAATTTCCAGTTTCCTTCCTTGGGAAGAAAGTGGAAGTCATTTGCCGAGTTCTGACTTGTCTGTGGACAGCCTAAGGGAATGGTTTCTGTAGAGCCTGACTGGCAGCATGGTTTTCTTTTTTATTGAGGTTGGGAGCTACAGAAGGCACGGACAGGCAGCAAGGTTCATGAAAATTTCAGATTCATGAAGTTCTCAGATAAGAGTATGCAGGTAGAGAAAAAGGCCCAGAATGATACAACAGGGAGACACTTAGGGAAATTATTGTATTTAAAAACAGCCATGTAGAATTGGAAACACACACATGTGCCCCCAGGGACAACACACAACCAGAAAAAGCCTGAGAAGACTGGAAGCCTTTAAAGTGGACTAATTAGTGAAGATTTTCTCCTAGATGAAGTCAATCTGAGAATACTGGAAGAAGTGGCTATTTTTCAATGCCCAATTTTCCACAGAAGTTTGCAAGGCAGATAAGGAACAGGGAAACACTATTCAAAGGAACAAAATAAATCATTAGAAACCAGTCCTGAAGAAACACCATATACAAAATTAATTCAAAATTGATCAAAGACCTAAAACAGAAGAGCAAAAACATAAAATTCTTAGAAGAAAACATAGTGGGGAAACTTCATGGCATTGGTTATGGTGATAATTTCTTGGATAGGACACCAAAAACACAGGCAACCCAAGGAAAAAAATAAATAAATCAACCATTAAAATTTAAAACCTAATAGTGTCAAAAGACACTACTAACAGAGTGAAAAAACAACACATGGAATGGGAGAAAATATTTGCAAACCACATTTCTAATTAGGGGTTAGTTAATATCCAGATTATATAAAGAACTGTGACAGCTCAGTTAAGAAAAAAAAAAAGTTAAAAGTGGATAAAAGACTTGAATTAACATTTCTTTAAAGATTATGTATCTGTTCAACAAGCATATGAAAAGATGTTCAATATCACTAATTATTAGGAAATTGCAAATCAAAACCACATCGAGATATCACTTCACAACCAGTAGGATAGATACCATAAACAAGGAAAGAAACGAAAAGAACAGTTGTTAGAATAGATGTGGAGAAACTGGAGCCCTTGTGAACTGTTGGTGGGAATGTAAAATGCTGCAGGTACTATGGGAAACATCATGGCAACCAAAAAAAAATCCCCCCAAAACAAAAACAAAAACAAAAAAACCCCAGACAAACAAACAAACAAAAAAACCCTAAAAATAGAATTACCATATGATCCAGAACTCCACTTCTTGATATATACCCCCAAAGAATCAAAATCAGGGATTCCAACAGATATTTGTACACCCATGTTCACAGCAATATTATTCATAATAGCCAAAAGGTAGAAGCAGCCCAAATGTCTGTCAACAGGTGAGTGGATAAAAAAGCTGTGGCATGCCAGCAGAATATTATTCTGCCTGAAAAAGAAAAGACATTCTTTTTCTTGCTGTAACACAAATGAACCTTGAAAACAATGCTTAATGAAATGTCAGTCATAAAAGAACAAACAGTGTATGATTCCACTTACATGAGATACCTAGTGTAGTCAAATAGAGACACAAAGTAGACTCATGGTGGCTAGGAGCTGGAGATGGATGGTGGTGATGGTTGTGACTGAAATGCACACTTAAAAATAATTGACATAGCTGGGTGCCTGGGTGGCTCAGTGGGTTAAAGCCTTTGCCTTCTGCTCAGGTCACGATCTCAAGGTCCTGGGATTGAGCCCTGCATTGGGCTCTCTGCTCAGCGGGGTGCCTGCTTCCCCCTCCCTCTCTCTGCCTGCCTCTCTGTCTACTTGTGATCTCTGTCAAATAAATAAAATCTTTTAAAAAATTAACATATACATTTTATTTTGTGTAATATTTTAGACAATTTAAAAAAATTATAGCAAAAAACGTCACTGGAAAGGAACATATAACTGAAAGGTTAGACTGTTGATGTTTATTCTTTGTGGATATGGAAGTCACTGGGAATGATGAGAGACAGGAAAAAAGAGGAATGTAAGTGGGACAAATGTCTTAAATAAAAAAAAGATGACCAAGAAGCTAGTAAATGTCAACAAGTTGACGATGTTGTAGTTCTTAGATGAGCAGCATGGAAAAATAGTAATAGTTTGGGATTGGCAATACAATTGAAAGGGGCTACTGAGCCTACTTCCCAAACCTAAGATATACAACATGTTAAAGAAAAAGAAGTTGCCTTCAGAAGGACTAGAAGGTGTATCAGTTATGCAGGTTCATCTAATAATGCAGAAATTCCAAGTTCAGTGATGTAAACACACTGTATTTTTTCTTTCACCTCCCACGAGCAGGAGTAGTTATTCACGTGCAAAAATGATCATCACAGAGTCAGGCTCACTATTTTTCTCATCTGCCTTCATTAGAGTTGGGTTTCATCTCCTATGCTGTTAAAAAGGCACCAGAACTGGAGCAATGACAATCATATTCTTGGCAAGGTGAAGACAGAAAAAGCAGAAATGCTCAAACATGTTTCCTAGGTGATTCACTACTCTTCAGGAGCTTCAGAAAAGTCTAGTCAATTAATCACAACTAGTTTCCTTTCACTGGCAAAGTCTAGATACAAGGAATGATTAGAAATAGAGTCTTTAGTTGAAGACATTTCAGGCTCAGATATTGGGCTTCTGTTAACAAGAAAGATGGAGGCAAGGGATGGGGAAGAAAGAGAATGGAAAATCCCAACGTATAGAATCGGCTATGGCTCATATTTGGCAAAATTCATTAACGCATGTGGCAAGCTAGTGATAATAAGTAACGATCATACTACCCATTCAAGCATTTCTATCAGTTTGTAACCAATTTGAAACTCAAAACTAAGTACCCATATTGAATAAGGAATAGTGTGCTTATTGCATACTAGCTATTATGGAGACACTATCTATACAGTACTTAACAAAATGAGCATGGTCAAGGTCCTTATGGCAGTAATGGTTTAGTGGTGATAAAGACATTAAAATAACATACAAATAAATATGCAATTCAAGTAGTAGCAATTACTATGCACAGAAAGTCCATCTTGCAATAAAAAAAGTCAATGATTTTTTTAAAGATCACATTATAAATAATTTAGGTTTTGTGTTCAAGTGGTCTGCATTGGAATTATTCAACACTACTCTTACAGTAAAAGCAGTGAAGACAGTGTGTAAAAAAATAAATGTTGTGTGCCAATGAAACTTTATTTACTCAAACAGGTGGTGGACTAGATGTGGCCCGTAGACTGCAGTGTCCCGACCACTGCCATATTTTATGTGTTTAAAGAGCTTATTTATTTGACAGAGAGAGAGCACAAGCAGGGGAAGCAACAAAGAGGGTGAGAGAAGCAGACTCCCTGCTGAGCAGGGATGTGAGGCTTGACTCCAGGACCCTGGGATCATGACTTGAGCCAAAGGCAGTTGCCTAACTGACTGAGCCACCCAGTCACCCCATAAAAGAACTATTTTAAATTTATAACAATAGCAACAAACAAATCAAAAAAAAAAAAAAAAATAGAGAGGATTAGGTGGAGCCAGTTGAATTTAAACAGAATCAACCATTTACTATCTACTCTAAGATACGGTAATATGGATAATAAATTACAATAAATGCCCAACTACTATGTGGTTTTAATGGTTATCATCCATCCTTTTCTCTATAGTAGTGTTAAAACTTTAGCATTGAGCAGATGGCTAATGTCTTCATGCATTTTTATCCTGGATTATTTTCTTTTCCTTTTTCAACTTTTTAGCACTCTTCAAATTGTTGATCTTCAAAAATAAACAGTTATTTATCAGATTAATTACTTTTTTTTCTAGAGCTATTGAATCCATTTCAGGAAATGTATAATCTAAATGTAAACTCACTCTATAGTACATATAATCTAAATCTAAACTCACTCTATAGTCTAATATGGGAAGTAAATGACTTTCAATTTTGGTTTTGACTAGAAAATCATACCTTCCTGCTCACTCAAAAATTTCATTTTATCTTCAGCTTTTTTATTTTTCTATTATCAAACTTTCCCCCATTGGATTTACCAATTGGTCATTATCTTATTTTTCTTTTCCATCTGTGATGTTATAACAGAAATGCAGCGGACTGGCTTAAACAACTAAAGTCTATTTTCTCACATTTCTTGAGGTTGAAAGTCAAATATAAGATGTCAGCAGGTTTGGTTCTCCTGAACTCTCTCTCTCTGGCTTGCAGATGGCCACCTTCTCACTATGTCTTCAGATGACCTTTATTCTGGGTGCATACATCTTCCTCTTTTTCGAAGGAAACCAGCCCTACTGCATTAGGACCCACTCTTAAGATATCATTTAACCTTAATTGCCTCCTTAAAGGCCTTATTTCCAAATATAGTTACACTGAGGGTTAGGGATTCAACATATACATTTTGGGGGAACACAATTCGGTTTATGAGAGGTTAAAATGTGTCTCCATGGAACAGAATGAATCATTGCTGTGTTTGTCTACTTTATTATTTCTTGCCTCATATATAAGGGTTGTATATGACATTTATGATTTTTTGTTGAAGACCAAGTGCTTCCTTTTCAGCTCCTGACTCTACCCTACAGGTTATCCCTCCCCTGCCCAAAAAAAAATTAAGAGAAGGAGAAGGTAAAATAGTGACAGCCCTAGTTAAAAGAACTAAATTAATTTATTTTGCTCATGGACTATTACAATGTCTTATAAAAACATATAAATCATTACTTGCTGTTATTATAAAATATGTATTTGAAGACGATATATTAATTTAAAAAGTATGGGGCTAATTTTATACCTTGCCTATATAGAAATGTAAATGATTTACTCCTAAAACAACTTTTATTTAAATTAGGTAGGTCACCTCAATACATTTTATTAAATCCCATTAAAAAGCACTCATAATGTGAGCAATTTGCATATCTTCTAAAGTAACCCAGAGTTCATAAAATGCCAGTGTTACATATATTGACTTTATTTAGAAATTAACTTCACTCCTTGCCCTGTGATTAGAAGCTAACTAATGAAATTTACATAATGAATAAAATACCTTAAATAAAACACTTATTTTCTTTGGTCTCTCTTTTTTTTTTTAATATATTTACCTCTTTTTAAATTTTTTAAAAGATTTTATTTATTTATTAGAGAGAGATCATAAGTAGGCAGAGAGGCAGGCAGAGAGAGAGGGGGATGCAGGCTCTGTGCTGAGCAGAGAGCCCGACGTTGGGCTCGATCCCAGGACCCTGAGATCATGACCTGAGCTGAAGGCAGAGGCTTTAACCCACTGAGTCACCCAGGAGCCCCCCAAAACAGCATCTCTTAAAGTTGCGAGAGAAAGAATGATGTGCTAATGCAATCTTAAAGTTGTTATATTTGCAAGGAAATAAAAAAGTATCTTGTATCTATGCTGAGTCTTACGAATATTTCTCTGCCACCATATGTGTATTATAATCTTCATTTCTATTTTTCAGGAAACTTTTGTTTGAGAGATGTTAAATTAAAGAATCCAAGAGAGGCATGTTGAGTACAGTCAAAATCAAGAATAGAATATTACAGAAGATTTATCAATCAAAGCTCATTTCCTAGGGGTAAGTGGGTGACTCAGTTGGTAGAGAGACCAACTCTTGATTTTGGCTCAAATCATGATCCCAAGGTCCTGAGAGCAAGTCCCCACACTGGGCTCCTTGCTCAGTGGGGAGTCTGCTTTTCCATCTCCCTCTGCCCCCCATCCCTACTCTCTCTCTGTCAAAGATCATTTCCTCAGTTATAATATCTCAGATTAGAAACATACCAAAGGATGTTTCAGGGAATGATAAGAGATATACTTAAGTTTACTAATTCAGAAGAGAAAGCCAAGACTAGTTACAGAATACAGGAGGAAATGCTTACATCTTAATATTGAGTAAGAATTTTTAGGTTTAAAGAACCATTTTGAAGAAAATCCTACAAATATAAATGCATATTAAGTTTACCTCAACCAAAACATCAGTAACCAGAATGAACCAGAATATGTCAGCAGCAATGATTTTATAGCTGCCATGGAAATTTGCATCCCAGCTAAATTCTTAATCTTTTAAAATTGATTTGGACCTTTTCTTTAACCGAGGCTTCAAGTTCACTCTGGATCCGATCAGAATGCAAATATGGAGTGGAGTGTTCTAAACTACTACAACACAAACACAACTTGTTCTCCAACAGATATTTTTATGACTTCCTTCTATGATTTTGTTTCAGTCAGATTAAATTGGTCTCAAAGCCACTATGAAGGCAAGATGGAAAATGACATATAGCGGGAACAAGAACCACTCAGGAAACAATAGCATTCTTTCATACGGGCAGACCTCTGAGGAGCTATAAATGTCACCTCTGGCAGAGACACTATTTATTACAAGATAAAACCAGAGCAAAGACTCCCCAAAAGAAGTTTTATTTTTTAAATTGACACATACAGAAGCCACTTTTCTATGCACACACAATTCTCTCATTACCTCCCCCACAGCGCACTCTCCAGAATCACAGCAGCAGCTCTGCAGAACTCCACTACTTATGTCAAAGTCAAAAATATTGTCAAGATCTTTGAACTGGAACTGATCTATCTGAAAGTCATGTTGACATTTACACACGCTTGTCAGTTAAATAGACACTCAAACTTTTATTGTTTCAAAGTTACATTTTTCTTTTATTCTCTAATGTTTCAATTCTTTGAGTCCTTTTTAGTCAAGAAGAATCCTCATTCACAGTAAAACAAAACCATTGCATAATTATAAAGCAGATATATTTAACATTTTTCATCCAATGTATACTAGCATCATAACTACCAGAAATGTTAATATGACATTTATATTTTATATGACTGCGTGATGTAGTCACCACATAGTTATTACATGTGAAATTATAAACAGGTGTGTGTGTGTCTGTATAAAAACAGAAAAATCAATACAAATAAATAGATAGCTATTGGATTGAAAGATCGATATTCTCTTTAATTTCTCAGGCATTCTGAATACCACATGTATTCCTGAAGACCTCTGCAGTAGGATTATATTGTCCAGCAAAAACAAAAATAGAGACTTGCAGAAAATTTCCTGTTCCTGTTTTTTGGTTCTGTCATTTTGTTTTAGGCTAGAATTTTTTTTTTGTAAATTGTCAAAGGCTCAGGTCCCATGTTATGTATTATATGTGATTTAAAAGTTATTCAGAAATAGTGTATTAGGGGCACCTGGGTGGCTCAGTCAGGTAAGCATCTGCCTTTGGCTCAGGTTATGATCCTATGGTCCTGGGATCGAGCCCCACATCAGGCTCCCTGCTGAGAGACCTTCTCCTTCTCCCTCTGCCCCACCCCTTCTTGTGCTCTTGCATGCTCGTTCTTTCAAATAAATAAAATCTTTAAAAAAAATACACAAAGTGTTAAACTTGATGAAATATCAAAAAGGCTAAATGATTTGCATAAATAATTCCAAATTTCATTTGAACTAGTTGCACAAAGTAAAGAGATATCGTCCTAGATTTATGGCCAGCAAAAGCAACACGATGAACATGGTGCAGTGTTTGAGAACTGAACTTGACAATTACATGTTTCTCAGCATCAAAGGAATAAATTGTATGAGGGAGAGTAGTTAGAGAGGACTTGGGGATGACTGGAAACGTGGAAGTAATAAAGCGTGTAACAACAACTGACCTTGAAACCCCTGGCTGGCTGAGTTGGTAGAACATACAACTCCTATTCTCAGGTTCTCAGGGTGGTAAGATCAAGCCTCACAATGGGTGTGAAGTTTACTTAAGAAAAATAACAACAAAACAAAAAACCAAAACAACAACAAAACAATTCACCTCCTTCAGGGAAAAGGTTTTAAATTCTGTAGAATCTTCATTTTAAACATGTAGATGACTTTAGGATTTAAAATTTGAAAGTTAACCCATTAATTATTTAAAAGATATATATTTGGTGAATTAAATGTTATGCTTTAGTTTGCAATCAAATTAAACCATAGTGAAACATGCTTTCTTCGGTAATACTGAATAATAAAGGAACTATAATTTAATATGCTTTAATGAAATAATTCTTTGGTTGATTTTAGGTGGTCAGCATGTAATTTGATCAGTCTTAGTTAGATTTATTAATTATTAATTCCAAGAATTAGTAAAATGTACTAATTACTTACTAACCAGTGTTAGTAAGAATTAATACTACTTAACAAAACTTAGGCAGTTCTGATTGTAAGTGCTTATCCAGTCCTGATAATGTTAAACTTTTATTTTTTCTTATTATAAAATAAGAAAGTTCAATCAAAGTTGATTGAGAAAGGTCTTAAAAACAGCAACAACAATAAATCCCATACCTCTCTTATTGTAAAATATAAATTTCAGACAACCTAAAGTTTGAATTTAGGTGAAAATATTTACTTTAATGCTGACGGTATGAAAATTCCCCCAAAATATTATTGTAAGTTACAAATAAATCTGAAGATGATTTTTAGTGAACATTGTCCAAAGACCTAAACAATGATAAGGAAGAACTCTCACAAAATTGGTACAGGCTTTCGAAATACTTTCCACTGAAAATGTTCTTGGCAGAAACCTTTGTTTTATATCCAATACCATTCCCCAAAATGCTTCTCCTGTGTTCCCTTCACAAAATAAAAGCAAGAAAAAATAAAATTTGTTTTTCCAGTCTTCCTAGTCCTTAAAGTGTCTATTTCACTTTTATGGCCAATGAGATATAAGGGAAAATTTTCTGTAAAACTGATACACTTTCCTTTGGTAAAAGAGAAAGCATACATAAAGAGGTCCTGTGCCTTTTCTTTCTTTTCTCCTCTCTCTTTCTCTCCCCCTTTCCTGAGTTTCTCACTGCTTCCTACCTTGCATGGAGTTCTGTAAGTCTATATCATGTCTACATGGCCCATAGCCACTAAATCAAGTATTCAAACAAGGTCGAAATGTTCAAAACAAGATTGACCAAGTGATCTGACATTCCAGATTTTTTTATGCATTTAAAAAATTATTTTATTTATTTGGTAGGGAGAGAGACAGCATGCTTACAAACAAGGGGAACAGCAGGCAGAGGAAAAAGCAGACTCCTTGCGAAGCAAAGGAGCCCTATGCAGGACTAGATCCCAGGACCCTCAGATCTTGACCCAAGCTGAAGGCAGCTGCTTAACCAACTGAGCCACCAAGATGTCCCCACAATATTTCGGATTTTTTTGTTACATTAGATAATGGACTGTCTATTTAAGTTAAATAATAAATTATATAATTAGATTAGATAATGAATCGCCTGTATTTATAAAACATTGTTCTTTAGATATTCTGTTAATTACAGCTAAATCTTTCTTAACAGGATTAAATTAAATACTCGATATAAATCTGACATTTTTTGGTTTTAATAAACAAATACTTCCACCACAGTATCTTAAAAAATAGATGTTAGCTACATCCAGTAATTTACTGGATGGACCCTAGGATTGTGACCTGAGTGAAGTCAGATGCTTAACTGACTGGGCCACCCAGGTGTTCCTGCCTTACACCATTATTAAAATATAAACAGTTATAAACATAAAAGTAAAAAAAAAAAGCACAAAGTTCTAATATATTGAGTAAAATGAATATTAGTAAATACATCCAGTAATAAAATGAATATTAGTAAATCCCAGAAAATTAGGAATTTACAGTGTCTATATCGATCTACCTATCTGTCTACATACACATGCCAAAAGAATGGTATTTTAGTTGAGAAGTTTTTCGTTCCTCTAAGCTGAAACTGTAAAAATCGGCAATGCATTAGTATCTTCCTAATAAAAATCTCAAATTAATTGCTTACAATTAATGGCAGATTGTCAAATTTAGTAAATGTTTTATATACTTCAAAAATTCCCAAGGGGGAAAGAAAATATTTGAAAAACAGTAAATGGAGAGAAAGCTTTTCACATTTATCTTATACCATTATTTTTTTTCAAATATTTACTTTTCTTTATTTGACAGAGAAGAGAAAGCACAAGCAGAGGGAGCAGCAGACAGAGGAAGAAGCAGGCTTCCCCACAGAGCAGGGAGTCCAATGTGGGGCTTGATCCTAGGACCCTAGGATTGTGACCTGAGCGAAGTCAGATGCTTAACTGACTGGGCCACTCAGGTGCTCCTGCCTTACACCATTATTAAAATATAAACAGTTATAAACATAAAAGTAAAAAAAAAAAAAAAGCACAAAGTTCTAATATATTGAGTAAAATGAATATTCATCTCAATTTATCTAAGTTGTCTAAAATCTTTAGATCTGTGAAATTTGTAGGGGAAATATTCACCATCAAATTTTCCTGTCTCCCATTTTGCTGTTATTTCAAAAAATAATCTGATAATTATTTATCTTTTGCAAATATTTGGATTTCTGAATCCTGATACTGGCTATCCTGTACAAGTTAATAAGGCAAAGAGAAATAGAAATTTCTTTAAGCCAAAATTTTTCTTTATCCTTTCAAATCTTAGGGTTTCCTTTTCCTTTTTTTTTTTTTTTTAAAGATTTCATGTATTTATTTGAAAGAGAGAATGAGGAGGGGAGGGACAGAGGGAGAAGGAGAAGCAGACTCCCCACTGAGCAAGAAGCCTAATGTTGGGCTGGATTCCAGGAGCCCAGGATTATGGCCTGAGACAAAGAGATATACTTAACCCACAGAGCCACCCAGGCATCCCTAAAATATTGGTGTTAATTGATTTTTACATTGAGTCATCAGCTTAGGTACTCACGTAACTACTCAATTTAAGGGAGCTCAATCTTAGTATCATACTGTATATATGGACGTTACTTTATTCACAGAGACTTCCAACGCATAAGCCATTGACATCTATAAAATAATATCCCCCTCCTGAGGTTGTGAAGGAATACCATTTTGAAAACATAAAATGATTGAGAGATTCCATATTGTGTTTTTATTGTTTGATTCATTCTTCCTACCTAACAGAGATTTCATGCAAAAAGGATAATATAATATCAAATGGTTATGAAAAACTCTGAGTGGAAGAAATTTGCAGACTGCAATTTCGTTAGCCAGATGCTCATTTTGTAATGTGATTAGGTCTGAGCAAAGAAAGATATGAGAAGCCCCAAACATTCTCCTTTCAGAGTATTGTATTTTTTATTAGAAAACAGAACAATTTTGTGCTATGACATCCCCTAGGTTTTGGGAAACCAGAAACTTACTCAAGGTTTTACGTCTATACTTGTCCAATTTATTTTATAGCTCCCAGTTGTCTTGGGAAAACATGCGATCAAGATATAAATAGAATTCGAGAACAATTCCATTTCTTTCTATCTGTAGGTCTAGAAAATGTTGCCTCAGTATTTCCAGGAAGTATACCAATATATTATTCAAAACCACAGTGCAAGTGGATTTTACAGCTGTTCCGTGAATTCTATATGCTCATTTCAATCAACCACTAATTGACATAAATGCAATAGATGGGCCAGTCTTGTAGAGGATCCAAACAACAACAAAAAAAGATGATACATTATCATCTATTTGGGGTGACACCATAAGACAGCAACATCTCATCACTGGGAGTAGAAATGGACCATTAATCTCCAGGAAAGTTTCTTGTCCCAAGTTTGTCACAAACTGTGGAACTGAACAGGTAAACTGACTTGTGCAAACCTCATTTTCTCCTTTTATTCTAATGAGGTTGGGGGAAAAGGCTATCATTTCTAGGAATATGAGTCAATAACTTAAATTCCAATGATGGCTAGGAAAAAGTTCGTGGGAAGTGTTAAACGCACCTTAAAAAAAAATTCAGCCTGAGTCTGCTAGACATTAAGGTGATTATCAGAGCTCCGGGGGGGCTCTGATAATGTGAAGTGAAGTGAAGTGAAAAAAGGGACATGACATTTTCCAAAGGTAGTCTATGGACCAGGGTGGAGGAATCGGGCTAACATAATCAGGAATTAGGAGGATCTGGTCTAAGTTTGTATATCAGAGTAGAGCATGAGGAAGGAACAAACCACTCCAGAAAAGATGAGTAGATAAAGGTAGGAAAGCAAAAGGCATATTTGCTGATTAATCAGCAAAACATATTAGAGGAACAAAGAGCTTTATCGGGAAGGCAAGAGAGTAGCAATGGATGGTTAGGCTGGAGGAGATAGTCTTTGGGAGGCTTTGAATGCTATAGTAAAGTCAACATTTTGAAAAAAAAATCATTCAAATTTTCTTGTTTCTGATTTATAATACAGATACCTAATGAACCATTTCAGGACAAGATCTTGCTGAAGAGCATTAAGTATGTCTTGAAAAGTTGTTTAAAACAATATGACACTTGTGATGAGCACCAGGTAATGTATGAAATTGTATCACTATATTGTACACCTGAAACTAATATAACACTATGTTAACTGAAATTAACTTAAAAAAAAAAAGACCAATATGACACTTTATCTTCATAAGGAAGAACATATGGACAAAATATTGGTTTTAGGGTGAACGCATCCACAATTGTACTGGACATAGGGATTATTTGTATTCTTATTTAAATGAAACCCTGAAGAAAGGCAGTCTAATATTTAAAACTCACCTGTTCCAATGACAGTATTTAGCAATATTCATGTCTTTTTCAAAACAGAATCTTTGAGCCTTCCTTATCAAGGAAATTGCCTTAAAATGTTAGTGATTTTATTAAAGTCAGAAAATGCGATATGATAGATATCACAGATATCAAATTATTTTTCTTTTACTGATTCCTATGTCCAATTTTTGTAGATTATAAATATACAGGCCTTTTTACAACCTTGTGCATGTTAAAAACCTGTTTTGGAGAGTGCTTGGGTGGGTCACAGTTAGGCCTCTGACTCTTGGCTTCTGCTCAGGTCATGATCTCATCATTGGAGAGACCAAACCCCACGTTAGGCTCCCCACTCAGCAGGGAGTCTGCTTGAGATTCTCTCCCTCTGCTTGCTCCCAGCCCTTCTCAAATAAATAAGTCTTAAAAGCAAACAAACAAAAAACCCTTATTTTTGAACTTGGTAACAAAATAAGGAAGAAAACATGAATGTTTTGTTTTGTTTTGTTTTTTGGGTTTTGTTTTTTTGTTTTTCTTACTTCTTGCTACTTATAGCAAAATTAGAAAAATAGGAATTAAAAAATATAGTCAGTTTTTATTGGATACTAATGCCTGGCACCATCTTAGGTAGCTTCTATAAATTAAGCCTACCTGGACATTAAATCTAGGAGCTACCATCCCTGAGAAAGCTTGGTCACAGAAAAACTTTCAGTAACTTGCACAGGGTTACACAGCTAGAGAGTGACAGAACCTCGATGAAGCCCAGGTGTCCTGAATCTAAAGCATCCTTTGTTATCTCTATTTACTGCTTTTAGTTGAAAGTAATCTGTGTTCAGGTTTTTACATGTAAAACAAGACAAGGATGATCACCTTGTCCAAATGTTCTATGGACAATGTGCATAAAACTACAGGCACGTGAAAGATACTCAGAATATTAATTCCTTCCCTGTCCTTCTGCCAATGATAAAATCTCTAGACATAAACACAGAATTCACGAAGCATCTGCTATTCAAAAGTGCCCTTGAGTACCTTTAAATGACGTTTCTTCACAACAAGCAGCGGGTGTTGCGTATGAGTGTTGAATCACTATACTGTACACTTGAAACTGACATTTCACTGTATGTTAACTCGCTGGGATTTAAATAAAAGCTTAAAACAATAAATGTCATTTCTTTTTGTGAAGAAGACAATGCTGGCTTAGCATTTATAAATTTAGAATATTGTATATTGTGGTTTTTTTAGAGTTAGGGTAAAATTAGCATTCAGACCCTGAAGGTCTTCTTAAAACAAAGAAACAAAAAAAAAAATAAAGCCTTCAACATAACATGGAATTGTATTTGAACTCCCCCTAGTATCTGAATCTTGTTGCGGATTACACGCTTGGGAACTTTCTCAAATATTCTAGTTTCTACTCTAAGGAAATGTTATTTTTCCTGTTCTCATTTGGCAAAGACTATTGAAATATTTGAAATAATTATATCACTTATACTGTAATTATGGAATTGCTCCTTTTGCACGTTTCTTAAAATCTGATATTGTTATTGATTGAAGAAGCTCCACTGTGAATTCAAAGTGCACTTGAAATCTCATTTTATGAAGATATATAATTATTTGACCTTTCTGCTTCTAGTTATCTGACAGCTGGTAAAGCTCCTGATGATAGCAGGTTTGGGTACATAATCTTGTATTTATTTTGCAACTCGTTACATTAATAGCTGTGCCTTTTGTTCTTAGTTGTAATGATTTTCTATGTGTTCACTTTGTATTGACTTTGAGGGTTTTTGACATTGAAATTTCTTTTGTCTATTCTTGATCACATCGCTAATCTCTCTGCAGGTCAAAACATTGACCTCTCATCCCTTCAAGCATAAGCATCTCCTCAAAGTCACTCTTAACCAGGAATGGTAATTAATATAACTTTTCCACTTCTTAGCCCCCGTTTTTGAGTGACTTATGAAATGCCATTTCTGAGATCCTGGTTAATTCAGTGCTTAGGTCAAACATGTAGGGAATAGACAAAACAATCTAGTGGAAGATTTTTCCATTTACATAGCCTTCTGTGCTATTATTTCTAATTTTACAAAGTCCCAGGTATGGTGGCAATGAATTACAATGTTACAGTCTCCATGAAGCTTCCTAAAATGATAAATTATTTGTTTTATATACTGTAAAATAGAACACTTAAGACCCTCTGCTGTATAGATATTTATAAAAATGCAGTCTGTTTCCAGAAAGTATTTATATAGGAAAGCACAACCTCCTCTAATGGTTTCAGACCATTTGTTTAGCTTCTCTTTGATAAGTGACAGTCTCTTTGTGTCCTTAGAAAAAGTCCTCATCCATGTTCTTCCAACAGGTGCATTAGTGCTGGAAGCCTGTCAGGTGGATAATAAGAATTCAGGGACTTGAGAAGGCATGTCATATTTCTGAAAATGATGGAAAGTCATTTCCCACCTCTTTCTTAGAGAAGATGTCTTATTTTCCTGCCAATCTCCTGGCATCACATTAGTCACACATTCTTGATCTGGTCAGATTCATCAAATAGACAATTTTTATCAATTATGTGACAGTTTATATTGTCCAAACTTGTGATGAGCCCCACTGATTTTTCTGCGACTTTCCACAGATACATCCAATGCCCTCCATCTACCATTGGAACTCAGCGAGAGGTGCAGATGGAAACACTGATGCCAAGAAAAACTTCTTCCACTGTGTACCCAGGATAACTGTTCATTCTTTAGATTTTTAACACAGAGATCAGCCCATTCAGGAAACCCATATCTCTTGTGTATCCACATCCATCCATGCACTCAGACTGAGAATCACTGGTTTTCATTTCTGCCCCCAACACACTCTGCATCCACACCTATTCTAGCACTCACACAGTGTGATGACATGTCTCCCAAAACTAAATTGCAAACTCACCGAGAAGCTTAGTTCTGTATATAAAAAAGGAAAATCATCAAAAGTATAAATAAAAGAGTCACATATTCCAACGTATGTGTGATTAGAATGAAGATTTCTTTACATCTATTCTGTTGGTTTCTAGGAGTGAATGCATGAAGGGATAAACCAGCAAGTTGTTTAATACATGGTCTAGAGAAGACATTCATTGATGACTCACAGTTTTTCATTTAGTGTTTGTCTTTATCTTGTGGTAGAATTTAAGTACTTTCTTTTTCTTTTTAATATTTTATGTATTTATTTGTCAGAGAGAGAGAACAAGCACAAGCCTTGTTCATCATTTCTAAATATGATGGGGAGCAGCAGGCAGAGGGAGAAGCAGGCTCCCTGCTGAGGAAGGAGCTTGCTGTGGGGCTCGATCTCAGGACCCTGGGATCATGACCTGAGCCGAAGGCAGACGCTTAACCCACTGAGCCACCCAGGCACCCTCCCATTAAGTACTTTTTTCTGAGCCCAATAATTTCATTTCTAAAGATGATGTTTAAATCTATATTTAAGAGCTGGTCTATTCCAGCTTGCCACTGAACACTTGCTATCTGTCTCCCACGAGTTCATTCATATCTTCTGATTATTCTTTTTGTTACAACATTATGTTCTCATTTCATGAGTACAATACCTTTTGTTAGACCTTTGGAATGAACATAGAGATTGGAACTGGTGAATTGTGAATTCTATGAGAAATGGCACCAATGAAAGAGGAAACGATTCAATTGTATAATCAACCATATTCTGATTTTTTTTCAGATTTATTGGTGAGCTTAGGGAAAAATTACTAATGAGAGTTAAAAAGTAAGTATATGAATAAAGAAAAGTAAGTGGCTTATTTGTTATTAAAAGGAGACGGAACATAACTATATGGGAGAGAATGAGAGAAGAGATAAAATCTGGGACTGGAAATAAAAGAAATAAATTCTAAAAAAACTAGTGAAGAAAGAAATTTAGAGATAATGTCTAAAAATTTGGAAAAAAAAACAGTAAACACATGTTTAAGCATCATGTTTAGAAATGAAGTTGTTGGTACCCTAAAAATGTACTTAAAATAAACGTAAAAAAAAATTAAGCATGTATCCAGAGAGGGTGTCTAGAGGATGTGAATGAAGGCACTAAAATGCAATGAAAAGGAACAACAAATTTATCAAAAGTTTTTTAAAATATATTAATTTTAAAATGGTCAGTTTGCATTAATTCATAAGTTTTAATTAAAAACAGGCATCTATTGTTTATGACTTAAAACATTTTAAATTTTAGTTCAAACTTTCTAGTTGTATAATGTAAGCTGAGTTATTTGGGAGATATACTAGACTTACACATCTAATTTCTGAAATCTAGTATTTGCATAGACCTATTATATTCCATGTAAATGAGAAACCAGAAGATAAGTAAAAAAATAAAATTTTCCTCCATAGGCCCTCTCATCTATTGGGTGTGTATGTGTTTGTTGAGTGTATTTTGTGTTAGTGTATTTTATGTTTGTGTTTGTGTATAAGGTTGTAAATTTCTAACCAAATTAGAAAGTAAAAAGAAATGAATAATTAAGAGAGGGCCAATGTCATAAATCCACAGCAATAAAAAAAAATAAAATAAAAAGATAACCTCAACGTCTCTTAAAGTAAAAATATCTATTCCTCACTCTGCCTCATGCTCAATACAATTGCAACATGTTTTTCTATTACCTTTTCTATTATAAGTCACGTTTCCCTTCAAGACTCTTACTCCTGCACTCATTATGCATCTTAAGGTAAGGCAGACACAGAAAATTGAACAACCTCCTATCCTCCAAAGGGATACAAGATACTTGCAAAGAAATCAATGTATTTCATGCCATTCCATTTTCCCCCTCATTTGTCTACCGCAAGTTGAAACGTGTGGTTTTTGCAGCTTAAGGAAGGGTTTTTGGTTCAAAGATACTTATAAATAGTGCACAAGTTGCTAGAAGGAAGAGGAGGAAGAAGAGGTTTGGAGGAGGAGGTGAAGGGAAAGAGAAAGTGAAGAGCAGAGGGAAGAAATAAAGAAAAAAAATAACTTATGAAAACATTTTCAATTCAAATTATATCAAAAGTCCCTCAAGTGGATGGCATTCCTTAAAGTGAGGCTAGTGTTGCGTCATTCGTTGTTTCTTTATGCATTCATTTTGATTTGGGATAAACTCTTTCCACAAGGTCTAGTGTTCTCCTTGGCTTTCTTTATTCCCATTGCTCTTTAGCTCTCCTCATTTTTTCTCTTGTTTCCTTTCTCTGCACTTTCTGCTAGCTGTTAATCTCCCTGTTCTCTTGGTTACCTCTCCCCTCCTTCCTCTGCATCCCACCAACACTTCCACCTCACGCAAAGATGCTTCTAGGAACCCTAGGCAGCCTGCTAAATTGCAACTCTGTGACAGAGCTTCTTCCCAGAGAGCCGCTGTGAGACGTGCTATCTACATGCGACACACCTGCCACGCTCCTTAGACTGAGGATAATCCTTCTTCAGATGACAGCCCACGGATGAGTATTCCCAGATCCCAGATGCAACCCAGATTCTAATTAACCTGATTAGGCCTGTTGTACGTGACTCCATTTTTTTCTTCTTTTGATCAAGTTGTCACTATCTATTTGGATATTCATCTTTTTTCCTGTTATTTACCAGTCAGGATGTGCTACAAATAGAAACAATGCAAGGCATCTACTTTCATGTTGCTATCATCTTCTCCGCTGCCCTTGCCTCTCCCCCAGGTCAAAAGCAACAGCATCCATGACAAGTTTAAGATCTAACAGCATAATTATGATTTACTAATGTCTGAAATCATTTGTACAGGGCATGTGGAGATCCGTGGTGTTCAGACAGCCAGGATTAAGAAGAGCACGCTCTGGCTGATAAAATAAAAATATTCTTTACTCTCTTAGGAAGTCTCAGTCTCGCTGCAGTAGGATGTTTCATAAAGGGGATGATCTGCGTGGAAGCACAAACTCAAAAGTCTCGCCGCCTACATGCTGCTTTAAAGATGAGTTTCAGAAAGTTAGTAACCATACTCCTATTGATATTCAACAAGCAGGTCATTTACAGGTCGCTTTAAGTGTTTCAATAATGAGGAACACAGAATATGATACAAGGATGAGATTTGGATTATGCTTTCACAGTGGCTTCAATCTATGTATTCACCAAATGCTTGTTTTGATTTTTGTGTTTTCACAGAGGGAAACACATAATTCAATTAATTAGTATCCTCAGATCATAAAGCACTATCATAATTAAATCGCATGCATACCTTTTTCATTTTTAATTTGCATGTCTATTTATTCAAATATTAATTTATATTTATATATTTAAATATACATGTATTTGCATAACTGTTTTAAATAACATAGGGGATATTTGTGAAATCATTCTTCATAATCTTCTCTGTATCATTCGAATTTTAGTATATGCACTGCCAAAGTGAGCACAGATATTGGTGAAATTATTGTGCCTCAAGTTAAAACATTTCCAACAACTTGAATCCAGATATTTATGTCTCTTTCTCTTATCCACCTGCCACCACCAAGTGGTAATATGTGTCCTTGATTTGTTTGACATTAGCTTGCCTTTTATTGTATTTTTATCATGCATATATATTTCTTGGTTTTGCTATTTTAAAACAATATGTAGTCTTATATAACCTGTTTTTTTATATTGCCTTATGACATTAAAATTCATTCATATTTTGCATGGAACGTTAATTCAATAATATTCACTGCTGTGTAATAGTCTATTAAGAATGTATCACAATTTATTGATTATTTCTCCTGTCAAAAGACACTTGTGCCATTTCCATATGTATTGCTATTATGAACAATGATGTTATGGATATTTTTATATATATCTCATAGAACACAAGTACCAAAATGTCTTGCATATATACTTGAGAGCAAAATAAAAAGGTCAGAGGATATTTGAATATTTACATTTAAAAGAGTACCAAATTGTTTTCTAAATTGTTACATCAACCATCAGTTTTTAATAAATCCATATGTTCACTATTATTTTGCATTGTCTTAAGCTTTCCAATTGAATGGATATAAAATGGTTATTAAATTAGTGAAATACTCTATAGTTCATTGGCCATTAATATTTTCTCTTCTATAAACGGCTTGCTAGTATCTGAGTGCATTTTTATAGAGTTGTTCATGCCATTCTTATTTATTTGAGGAGGCATACACCTGTATCTAGATCTGTAGCTATTTCACTTCTATGTACCATGACTATCTTCTGATTAATGGTTCATCTATATTTTCTTTAATGCACTTTTGATAAATGCAAGTCTTAAGTTTATTTTTAAAGTACATGAGCATTTTCTTTTGGGGGTTAGATCCTATCTTAAGAAATCCTACTTACAAAAATATAATAATACACTCTTTAAAAAATTAACTATTACTTGGTTTTCATCAAGGTCAGTACAGCAATTTAATGGGGAAAGGAAATTTCATCAACCAGTAGTGTTGAGATGATGTTATATAAAAAAATAAATAATAAAAAGTGAAACCTTTGACCCCTATGTAATGTCAAATGTAAGGCAAAATTATTTGAGATGAAAAAAAAAAAGCTAAATCTATATGGTTTCTAGGGAAAAAAATGGGATAATATCTTCACAATTGGGGAGTAAGCAAAATTTTCTTAGAACTTATAAAATACTAACTACAGAAGAAAGGTAATGTTAAAATGATTAAATAATGATAAACATAATAAAACCATATAAAGCATAGTATTTCCAATTTGTGAGTCTGTGCTAAGCAACTAGCAATAGTCCAAGTATAGGTAGAAATATAATGAAGTTCATCAAGGGGAGTGCTGGTCAGATATATGAGCTTGAGTTCTATCCACTAAGCAGAGCAATCGTGTCCATTTTCAGTTCTGCATAGCTGGTGCTGAGTTTGAACAGGTGCGATTTCCCAGTGGATACCACTGCATTTCAGTTTAGATGAGCTATCCGTGAAACAGGCTCAGGCATTTAGCGGAACCTCTGTGAACCCAGGCCCCACTGAGCCAGCAGATTTGCTTCATGCAGTAGAAAGAAGGACCAAGTTCCCCAAAAAGGAATAGCTACTTTTTTTTTTTTTTTTCCATGTAAAGTCAAGATGCTGAAGGGGCCAAAACAACTATACTCATAAATATACCATTTCCATTTTACATGTGAGTTTCCATCCTGATAGTCATTAAGTCTGAGTTAAGCCACAAGGAAAAGGGATTATCAGGCTAAAGAATCTTGAGGCCTCTTGCATTGAGCATTCATGTTAACAAAAGCACAGTGTCATCTAATGGCTAATTTCCAAAAGGTCTGTACCCTGCAGCAGAGTCCTGGAGATCATGAGTCAAAAACCCAAAGGAGATCTCACCAAAGAGGACAACCCGCTTTGCAGACATCCCACTTGGCAAAATCATCTGTCATAGAAACATGTTGCTCAAAGGGATCATTTGGGTTGTGGGCTTCAAAGGTAAACAACATGTAAATATCTTGTTAAATGGTTTCTGATGAAGACTTTGGTTTGGTCCCCACTCAAAGGATGCTGATTTGAAGTTAGTCATGATATAAGAGACTAAGTAAAATGCCCACATGAGGCACACTGCCTCCAAAACCTAGAAGTCCAATGAAGTCTTGGGTCTCCTTTTTGGTAATATTGTTGGATGAAGAGAAGGCAATTTTCCCTGAGTGCCAGAGGAACTGAGAGATGTGACTCTACTCACATAGTGCCAAGAGATTTCACTGGGTAGGTAAGTGGAACCCTGAATTTTGTCAGGGTTTATCAAACCACTCCTGCTAATGGAGGACCTTTGGGTCAAGGCCTTTGATGTCAGCACCTTAGGATGTGAGGGTTCTGATGTTCTAATAAAAAGGGTATCATGTACACAGTGAAGCTTCCCATCACAGAATGTAGGCATTCCCTCAAAATCCAGACCCAGGTGGGGAATGGCAGAAGTTAAGATAATGCTGCAGAGTACTGCAAATGTATATTAGAAGCTTTGCCACATGAATGCAAATTACTCTTTTTTCTTGGGTGCCTTCAGGGTAGAAAAGAAGTGTTGGAAATGTCTAAGGCAACATACTAAAGGCATTAGTTCATGCAATCGATTCAGTAACAGTCAAAATATCTACAAAAACTGGGAATACAGAAGCAAGAATGGAATACAGTTGGTTTTGTCGTTGAAAAGGCCATTCCTGTTGGCTTTACAATGGGCTGTGTAGGGTGTAGTATTGTGGTCTTGAACTTCCTACTACATGTGATGCACTAAGTCCTTAATCAAGTCTGTGATTCCTCTTTCTTCCTCAGTTACTGTATTGTTTCCATCACACCAGCTGCATGAAGACAAGGAGACAGACTGAGGAGTGACTTACATCCTTCACTAGCCCTTCTCTACATGCCACAGTCCCTGAACAAAAAAAAATCCCCCTTCAACTTTACAAGCATTCCTAGTGCAATTGTGAAACAACAGAAATAGTATACGAGCAGTGGAACCGCAAATAACATTACATTGGCCCATTTGCCAATGGGCATTTGATCAACCAAATAAATCTAATCTAGGATGGTTTAAGCTTGCATTTTCATCAATGCTTCATTTATGGTTTCCCAAAGGTTGTTTCGTTTGTTTGTTTGTTTGTTCCAAGCTCTATTTTTAACTTTTTTTTTTTTTCCTTGTCTCAGGGAAATCTCTCTCAGAGCGCCAAAGCTTTGCTAGCATCCAGGACCCACTGCAAAAACAAACAATATCTCTAAGACCTTTCCAATTCATGTCTGAGCAGCTCCCCAGTTGGCACAGTAGCCCACAGAGTATTCTCAACTCTTGCCATTTTTCCTGAACGACAAGGATACACCTCCAACCACCTCATCTTCCAAGGAACCAGCTAAAGATTTAATAACTGCCCTAGTTTATTCCCAGAGCAGCTGTGAATAGCCCTCCTCCCACCAAGGGTACAAGTGTATGTCTTTGTAAAGATAGCCTGAAGTGGAGGTGGGTGTCTGAGCGTTTCTGGCATCTAAAATAAATCTTTGTACTAGCTGTTATAATGGATGGACTTGAGAATGATTGCCAACTTGGTGAGAAGTCACCCTACCTGCAGGAGCATTAGAAGCAATCAGGGCACCATTTAGACAGTTGTCCTTCACTTACTTTCTGGAACTCAGCCTGCAAACATCTCACCAATGGCTCCATTTAAACACACCTGATAACCCTAGAATGGGATCAATGTGTTTGCTGCTGATTCCATTGTACCTCCCGAAAACCTCATAAAACACTTGATCTTTCCTTTTCCAGCAATCTACATCTTGTCAACATCTCATCCTTGCTACCAAACTACAAAGAACTGTGTAGGATTTGAGATTTTACCCTATTTATAAGGTCACAGCTAAGTCTGCCATGGTTTCATAGACACTAAAAGAAAATACAAGATGCCCAGGTCAGATCAATGAGCCAATATACTAGCATTTGTGCCAATGTTCTAAGCCCTGGTTCCCACAGAACAGTGAAGAGAGTCAAGTGATAGCTGCACGTGCAGATTATGTTGGAAGAAAGAAACCCTGAGATTAGGAAACCTGAATCTTAAATAATGGGGGGTAAGATATTTGCTCTGGAGAGAGACATTTTCTTTGTTATACTGAACAGGAAGCAAATCTACTCTTTAGTCCAGAGATTAACACTAGCTCTATTTTCCAAGGCTTTTCAGTATATAATATTAACACAGTAATCCAGAACAAAGGCAGTCAGTGTGTCCTGGGTGGCTCGGTCAGTCTCTGCCTTCAACTTAGGTCATGATCTCAGGGTCCTGGGATTGAGCCTTACATCGGGGTCCCTGCTTAGTGGAGAGCCTGCTTCTCCCTCCTCCTCTCCCCTTTCCCCTACTCATGCTCTTTCTCTCTCTCAAATAAGTAACCAAGTCTTAAAAAAAAAAAAAAAAAAAAGAAGAAGAACAAAGTCAGTCATTTACCTCTACTCTCAAAACATGGTAAGACATCAGTGGGAAATTTCCACCTAGCACTTTGATAAACACTTTGGCCTATCTAAAAGTTAGTTAAACATACATCTCCTCCTATAAGCTACCACTCTACTCCTAGGTATTTATCCAAAGGAAATGAAAATGAATGTCTATAAAAGGCTTGTGTCAAATGGTTATAGCAGATTTGTTCATTATTAACCAAACATCTCGATTGTACCTCAGTAGGAGAATGGATAAAGAGACTGTGGTATAGCCATAGAAGAGGACTACTCAGCAGGGAGTGGGGCTTAAAAATATTCTTTGGAGTCACAAAAGCAAAAATGAGCACATATAATTTCATTTATATGTGCTTCTAGAATGTGCAAAACTAATCTCTAGTAATAGAAATAAAGGTTATGGTTGCTAGGAGGTTTACTCTGGGAATGTGCCTGAAGGAACTTTTTGGGGTGATATATTTGTCAAAAGTTATCTAACTATACATTTAAGGTCTAGGTATCTATGCAGAGTACAAATGATGCCAAACTGGTGTTTGTATGTTTAATTTCCCTGAAACTGATATTTTTGTATAAAATGTGGAGTACAATTTATAACAATGTATAGGTTTGTGTCAGACACTGCTGTCATGATTTATAAATATTAAGTTAGTCAACTCTCACAATGTTACTATTATTAGCCCCTTTTACAAAGGAGGAAATTGAGGCACAAAGTAGTTAAGTACTCAAGATGACACAGCCTATAAGTGGCAGAGTCAATTTGAAACCACAGAAGTTAATGATCACCCTGTACTGATTTCCAGTACTGTTACTGGAAATGTTTTTGGTTAGAGCATTTGTTGTTCGGCATTCGAAGGACTGATATACACAAATCAACACTAAGTCAATAATTATGACCCTGAGTTGCTGTTTGGGAAGACACCTTTATTGCCTTGAATATGGCCTCCTATATCATCACGACAAACTACTTGGATTATTTAGAACTGTGCTGCCCAATAACTAGTAACCACCAACATTGCCTGGCTATTTAAATTTAGATTAAAATAAATTTAAATTCAGTTCTTCAGTAGCATGAGACACTTTTCAAAAGGTTAATAGCCATGTGTGCCAATGACTACCATATTGGACAAATACAGTACAAACACTGACAGCTCCACTTCACAGGAAGTTCTACTGGACAGCACTAAGTTAGACTCATCCTATTCCAAGTGTTTTCTGAGGCCGACAGCTTGGACACTACCTGGGCATTTGCTGGGCACATAGAACACAGACCTATTGAAGCAGAATCCAAGTTTTAACAAGATTCCAAGTTATTAAAACAAATATTAGTCAGTATTTCTGATGTGACATTATGCTTGGCACAACGATTAAATGTGATTAATGAACAGGATGTCACTCTGAGTTTGTATTCAACCTTTACTACTGAACTGATTCTAGCCTTCTCATTTTCTGTCAGAAAATTGCTTCCTAGGCTCTAATAACTATATAATCGCACATAGACCTGATAATTGAACATGTAGCAAAACTAAACTTTATCATTTTATCCCAAACTGATGACATGCCCATGAAGAACTTATTCTTCATGGTTCTTTGCCTGAGAATAGTCTAATAGTTGGTTTCACATGACTGCTGCTCCCTGACTTCTGTGAAGTACAGGATTCAGGATAATGGGAACTAGACAAGAGCTTCATTGTACATTTGAGAAAATATGAAGAAGCATATGATCAAGCATAATTAATATAAGGGAAAGAATATGAACTCAGACTCTAGAATCCAAGTTCGTATTCTTACTGTACATATGCCAATGACAATTACCTATATATTATTCACATTGTAAAAAGCTAGGACTTAGGATCATCCTGGGGTTTTTTTTTTTAGATTTTTATTTATTTATTTATTTGACACAGATCACAAGCAGAGGGGGGAAAGCAGGCTCCCTGCTGAGCAGAGAGCCCAATGTGGGGCTCAATCCCAGGACCCTGAGACCATGACCTGAGCCAAGGCAGAGGCTTTAACCCCCTAAGCCACCCCGGGTGCCCCTTTCCTGGTTTTTAATACACAATTAGCGATACCAAAACAACAAGCCAGAAAAACTTCTCTAATGTTCTTGATTTTTTAACATGATACTAAATCTATTTTTTGTCACTATTAACCATTTCTTCATCTATTATATGAGAAAGAGCCTTTATATTTAACAATCTGAAAAGTTTTTGTTGTTCCTTGTGGAAAGTTTTGTATAGACAGAACTGACATTTTATTTTACAGTAAAAGCTCTGCACAAATTCTCCCAAGAAATGACCTTGAGTTGAACCTCCTGGTAGTCACATTTACAGAGACCTTATATACAGTGTTTCATCACAGAAGCTATGACTGGTTGCCATCCATTAGTTTACTTCTCAAAAACTATTTAAAGTTGATACTATTATGGCTAATTTTCAGATAGAATTTGGATACTCAAAAGAGTAACACAAACTCGTAGGTAGAATTTTATCACAATTCTTTTATTGTAGAGTCATTTTCTTTTTAAATACTGTCATTCTCTTTTTAAAATACTGTACTGTATTTTATATTCTGTTTCCCCCACCCACCACCATTTTTTCCTATGGTGGGGGAAAAGTATATATATTTTTTCCTTCCTAGAGAAGGAAAAAACATTTCAGAAATGTCCCATCATTCAGGAGCACAGCCAGGGCTAAAATGAACATGTCCAAATTCACAGCTGAATGTACGTACAGGTTTGTCTGACATGCTGAGGTCATTTCAGAATTTGATTAAAATAATCATTGTGTTATAATATCAACACAAAACTTACTTTTAAGAACCTGGTTATTTACCGAGTACCTTCCATTTGTTTAAGTTTCTCTAACTACTTATAACTGATCTAAAGTGCATTCAAAGTCTGTTTAGTGTTGCATATTATACAGAGTAATTTATATATTTTATCTCAAAATTCTCATGCCAATTTCAAAGAGATATAGTACATAACCCCATTCGATAGATGCTTTTCATGTGTTTCAAAGGATTCAAGGAACCGCCTCAAGCTCATACAACTAGTAAGTCAAAGGCTACTAGGCTCTGTAACCCACTTAAAAACTAGCCAAAAAGTAGTCATTTCAGCAATTTTTGCTTCCATGTGAATAATGACACTGCTTTAGTAGATTATCAGCAACTGACCTTGACTTTTCTCTTACTTTTATAAACTGGAGCCCTATTTGTCCTGGTATTTGCTTCTACTTAAGCTTCTCACAGATATCAACAATGCAGTGGTTGGACAATGCCAGGTTGGGGGGAACCTACAGAATATAATTACTCTTTTGCCAGTTTCACCATCTATTAATTTTTTGAAGGAGAAATCGGTACATGCAGGATATCTGACATAATTGTTATGCTAATATCCTATCCCTAAGCATCCCTTTATTTGTTGAAAGGGTATATGTATTTGGATCTGATATTTTATTTACTGAGGCTGATTGCTGAGTCTGTTAACAGATAAATATTGACAGATGTCTCGGAAAGATAATGAGAAAAGGCATTTCTGAAATTTGTAGCAATTTTGTGTTAACTCATAAAGCCATTTTGGTATTCATTCTTATACAGAGATAAAACTGAAAGCAAGATGTCTTTTTTTTAAATCCACATAATTACTTTCTTTATTTCTATATAATTACTTTCCTTAAAAATCACTGCTTGAAGGCAAAAAGGAAGATATTCTCTTAAAATCTCTAGTAAAAACTTTGCAACATTTTAAACAATTCAAAGGGAAGATGCCTCAAATGTCAACGTCAGGACAATTTTGCAGTAACATTGAAAGTAATGCATTTTCATTATAGAACAATTGGAAAAAAAATAAATAAGAAAAGATGGATAAAAATAACTATAGTTCTACAGCCATAAAAAGTAACTGTAGTTCTACAATTATTACTCAAAGTATATTTTTTATTATATTTACTGTTGGTTGGTTTTTTCTTAAGGTAGATAAGATTTTTTTTCTTTAAAAACAGAAATGGTGATGGGCGCCTGGGTGGCTCAGTTGGTTGGACGACTGCCTTTAGCTCAGGTCATGATCCTGGAGTCCTGGGATCGAGTCCCACATCAGGCTCCCAGCTCCATGGGGAGTCTGCTTCTCCCTCTGACCTCCTCGCTCATGTTCTCTCTCACTGTCTCTCTCTCAAATAAATAAATAAAATCTTTAAAAAAAAACAAAAAAACAAAAAACAGAAATGGTGATCACTCAATATGTAGAATTTATAATCCCTAAGTTTTTTCATAAATTATAAATTAAACATACATTAAATTTAAATACTTTTAAAATCTTCAGTATTTTCAGGAACAAGTTTCCATATTCAGATATAATTATAAGCAAAATAACATCTGTATCACTGAAAAACTTATTACTTACAAATGAATGTTTATTCTCAAAGTCCAGGTTCTAAGACTCCTTGCATAAACATTCCACATTGCAGTTACCCATACACGGACAAGAAAATAAATACCGCTGGTTTTCTCAGAGGTAGTTGAGAGACAATCTCCCATGCATTTGTTCCCTGGGATTTCAAAAAGGGATAGTACGAGCTCTATTGTGTACTGATGCTAAGGAAACAAAGAGGTGAAAACAACTTCAGCAATCACCTGGAATTGGTTGGTAATGGGCTGTGTAATTTTTCCCTGTGCAGCACTGCCAGCACAATGCAAAGCTGCCTACTTGCAATGTTCATTTCACTTGAGTAGTCCCAGAGTGGCCCAAGGAGGCATTCCTGATATCAGGACTCTACCATCATGGAGTGTAGGCTTCCTTCCTGGCCTAGATTTGATCACCAACATGAATGAATTATAGGACTTGAGTGTGAAACTGGGTTTGTCTAACAACTTCTTTTAAATGAATGGGCTGAATAGCTTTCCAGATGTATCCATAATAGACTCAGCCATCCACTCAAGAGATGTCTCTTGAGCCCCTTCTGTGTTTAATGTGAGGTGCTGATGTCACAAGATATAAAGATGAACAAGAAAAACATACCCTTTTGTTGTCATTAGAGTGAATGAAATGGGTATGACCATATGTTCTAGTAGAAGAGAGTCTCTCCTGTAATCCCATCTGCATTGTTTTTTTGGGCAAAAATCACCAACATGGGATATCTTACCTGGTCTGGGCACTGATAGGATTGAGAGCTCTGTCTTGATTCCGTGGGTGGCTGCATGACTCTTCTTCATGAAGTGGCTGTGGTTTTCCTATCTCGTTAATGAGAAAGGTGGGGGTGGGGTGGGGGAGAGACCTCTCATTAGAATCACCTCTGCACTTTCTTTTAGAAGATTAAGTTACTGAGTCTTCTTAAAACCAGCCACTGCATTGAGGTTATCTGAAGACAAAGAAGGCATTTTCCCATAGGAGGATGGTTGAGTTGCTCCATATTCCAATAAATGAAATGCAGTCAGTGTATTTGTATTTTGAGACTTTGGGAAGAAATACCAGTACCTGCAAGGATTCCTCGAGAAGGAAAGTTTCCCTAGTTTCGAACCTGTGACAAAGCCTAATCTAAATTTGGAGTTCAAAGGAGTCTTCCAGGAGGAAATGATAACAAAACTAACAGGGAGATATTAAGCGGATTGTGAAAGCACAAGCTTTTGTGAAGGAATTTAGAGAAAGAACAAGGCAAATTCAGCTAGCAAAATTGTGGGTTTTTTCCTGCCCTCGCTGGTCTCAGGACCTGTAGGGTCACAAAAGGACCAGGGGGTGTCTGAATTTGGCAGAGCTGCCAGGTACCAGAGCAGGGAAGCAGGTTGCAGAGACATAGTGAAGGAGGGGGCTCTCAGCTCGGGGTTACCTTAAACCGTGATCCAAGGCACATTCAGGCCACTGTTCTTCAACCAGGGACCCCACAATTGGTAGATTCAAGGACACCCCCTCCTTCCCGCTCTGGGAAGAGTGGCACAGGACTGGGCAGCAGGAATCTGTTGAGTTTGGAGACTCCAAACGGGGCTGTGTGTGAGAGATAGAAATGCTTGGTCACTCCACTAGGAGTGCAGCTGGAGACCAGGGAGATGGGAGTGATTGCTTTTCCCTGAGGATGCACTGAGGAGTGGGGCCCCAAGCTCTCAGCTCCCCTAGACCGGAGACTGGGAGGCTGCCATCTTCATTCCTGCCCTCCAAAGCTCTACAGAAAGTGTTCAGGGAACAAAATGTCCTGAGAGCGAGCCTGAGCAGATTATTTAGCATGGCCTCTGGCAAGGGCCTTGCAATTCCACTCAGGCAAAGACATTTGAGAATCACTGCAACAGGATCCTGCCCCAAAAGATCAGCAAGAACATCCAGCCAAGAACAAGTTCACCAAGCAATGAGAACTCCTAAACTTAAGAGTTATGGGAATACAGCACATAGAATCCATGGCTTTTTCCCCATGATTCTTTAGTCTTTCAAAGTTAATTTATTTTTTTTAAGATTTTATTAATTTATTTGACAGAGATCACAAGTAGGCAGAGAGGCAGGCAGAGAGAGAGAAGGGGAAGCAGGCTTCCTACTGAGCAGAGAGCCCAATGCGATGCTTGATCCCAGGACTCTGAGATCATGACCTGAGCTGAAGGCGGAGGTTTAACCCACTGAGCCACCCAGGCGCCCTTCAAAATTAAACTGTTTTAATTTTATTTCTTTCTTATTCTATTTTTTTAAGTTTCTCCTCTTTCCTTTTTTAACTTTTTTAAAACTATTTTATCTTATCAATGCCTATTTAAAAATTTTTAAATTTTCATTATTATAGTCATATTCTATCCCTTCATTGTATTTAACCTTATTTTTTGTATACTTATAGGTTTTTTTCTTTCTTTAAAATTTTAGTCTACCAGATCAAAATATACCCTAAAGCTACCACATGGTTTTGTTCTAGACTCTAGCCTGATCACATTCTTTCCATCATTTTTTTAATTTTTTTCAACCAATTTCTTATCTTATTAATTCCCTTTTTAGAATTTTTTAAAATTTTCATCTTTACAGTCATATTCCATTCCTTCATAGTGTTTACATTTGTATGTGTGTGTGTGTGTGTGTGTGTGTAATTTCTCTTTCTTTAAAATTTTGGGAGGCAGTTTAGTTCAGAGCATTAAATGAGAAAAATATGCAGCCACGAACACTATATCCAACTAGGCTGTCATTGAAAATACAAAGAGAAATAAAAAGCTTCCAGGACAAACAAAAACTAAAAGAACTTGAAAACACCAAACCAGCCCTTTGGAAATATTGAAAGGGGTCCTCTAAGCAAAGAGAGAGCCTAAAATTAACAGACCAGAAAGGAACAGAGACAATATACAGTAACAGTCACCTTACAGATAATACAATGATACTAAATTCATACCTGCCAATAGTTACCCGAATGTAAATGGACTAAATGCCCCCAAGCTAAAGACAAAGTGTATCAGAATGGATTAAAAGAAAAAAAAATTGATATGCTGTCTGCAAGAAACTCATTTTAGACCCAAAGACACCTCCAGATTTAAAGTGAAGTGGTGGAAAACAATTTACCATGCTAATGGACATCAAAAGAAAGCTTGGGTTGCAATCCTTATATTAGATAAATTAGATTTTAAGCCAAAGACTATAATAAGAGATGAGGAAGGACACTATATCATACCTAAAAGGTCTGTCCAGCAAGAAGATCTAACAATTTTAAATATCTATGCTCCGGGGCGCCTGGGTGGCTCAGTGGGTTAAAGCCTCTGCCTTCGGCTCAGGTCATGATCCCAGGGTCCTGGAATCGAGCCCCGTATCAGGCTTTCTGCTCAGCAATAGCCTGCTTCCTCCTCTCTCTCGGCCTGCCTTTCTGCCTACTTGTGATCTCTGTCTGTCAAATAAATAAACAAAATTATTTAAATATCTATGCCCCTAACTTGGGAGCAGCCAATTATATAAACCAATTAATAACAAAATCAAAGGAACACAATGATAATAATACAATAGTAGTAGGGGACTTCAACACCCCCCCCCCACTGAAATGGACAGATCATTCAAGCAAAATATCAACAAGGAAATAAAAGCTTTAAATGATATACTGGATAAGATGGACATCACAGATATATTCAGAACATTCCATTCCAAAGCAACAGGATACACATTCTTCTCTAGTGCACATGGAAAATTCTCCAGAATAGATCACATTCTAGATTACAAGTCAGGTCTCAGCCTGTACCAAAAGATTGAGATCATTCCCTGCATATTTTCAGACCACAGTGCTTTGATACTAGAACTCAATCACAAGAGGAAATTTGGAAAGAACTCAAATACATGGAGGCTAAAGAGCATCCTACTAAAAAAATGAATGGGTCAACCAGGAAATTAAAGAAGAATTGAAAAAATTCATGGAAACAAATGAAATTAAATCACAACTGTTCAAAATCTTTGTGACACAGCAAAGGTCCTTAGAGGAAAGGTATATAGCAATACAAGTCTTTCTCAAGAAACAAGGAAGGTCTCAAGTACACAACTTAACCCTATAATTAAAGAAGCTGGAGAAAGAACAGCAAAGAAAGCCCAAACCCAGAAGAAGAAAAATAATAATAAAGATCAGAGCAGAAATCAATGAAATACAAACCAAAACAAACAAACAAACAAACAACAACAACAACAAAACAATAGAACAAGTCAAGGAAACTAGGAGCTTGTTCTTGAAAGAATTAAAATGTTTGCTAAATCTCTGGCCAGACTTATCAAAAAGAAAAGAGAAAGGGCCCAAATAAATAAAATCATGCATGAAAAAGGAAAGATCACAACAAACACCAAAGAAATATAAACAATTGTAAGAACATATTAAGAGCAACTATATGCCAGCAAATTGGACAATCTAAGAGAATTGGGTGCATTCTTAGAGACATATAAATGACCAAACCTGCACCAGGAAGAAATAGAAAACCTGAACAGACACATAGCCAGTAAGAAGACTGAGGGAGTCATCAAAAATCTTACAAAATACAGGAGCCCAGAGCCAGACAGCTTCCCTGGGGAATTCTAGCAAATGTTTAAAGCAGAATTAATACCTATTCTCCCGAAACTATTCCAAAAAATAGAAATGGAAGGAAAACTTCCAAACTCATTTTATGAGGCCAGCATTACCTTGATCCCAAAACTATAGATCCTATCAAAAAGGAGAATTACAGACCAATATCCTTGATAAACATTTCCAACAGTACATTAAAAGGATTATTTACCACAAACAAGTGGGATTTATTCCTGGGCTGCAAGGTTGGTTCAACAACTGCAAATCAATCGATGTGATACAACACATTAATAAAAGACAGAACAAGGAACATATGATGTTCTCAATAGACACAGAAAAGCATTTGACAAATTACAGCATACCTTCTTGATCAAAAAAGCTTAACAGTGTAGGGATAGAGGGCACATACCTCAATAATATAAAAGCCATCTATGAAAAAGCCACAGTGAATATCATTCTAAATGGGGAAAAACTGAGAGCTTTCCCCCTAAGATCAGGATCATGGCAAGGCTGTCCAATATCACTACTGCCATTCAACATAGTACTAGAAGTCCTAGCCTCAGCAATCAGACAAAAAAAAAAAAAGAAATAAAAGGCATCTAAATCAGCAAAGAAGAAATCAAACTATCACTCTTCATGGATGATATGATACTTTATGTGGAAAACCCAAAACTTTCCACTCCCAAACTGCCAGAACTCATAGAGTAATTCAGTAAAGTGTCAGGATATAAAATCAATGCACAGAAATAAGTTGCATTCCTATGCAACAAGAGTAAGACAAAGAAAGAGAAATTAAGGAGTCAATCCCATTTGCAATTGTACCCCAAACCATGAGATACCTAGAATAAACCTAACCAAAGAGGCAATGAACCAGTACTCAGAAAACTATAAAGTACTCATTAAAGAAACTGAGGAAAACAGAAAGAAATGGAAAAACATTCCATGCTTATGGACTGGAAGAACAAATATTGTGAAAATGTCTATACTACCTAAAGCAGTCTACACATTTAATGCAATCCCTATCAAAATACCATCATTTTGGGGTGCCTGGATGGCTCAGTTGGTTAAGCTACTGCCTTTGGCTCAGGTCATGATCTCAGGGTCCTGGGATCGAGTCCTGAATCAGGCTCCTTGCTCAGTGGGGAGCCTGCTTCTCTCTCTGCCTCTGCCTGCCTCTCTGCCTCCTTGTGTCAAATAAATAAATACATAAAATCTTTTTTTAAAAAATCTTTTTTTTCAAAGAAATGGAACAAATAATCCTAAAATTTATATGGAACCAGAAAAGACCTCAAACAGCCAGAGGAATGTTGAAAAAGAAAGCCAAAGTTGGTGGCATCACAATTCCAAACTTCCAGCTCTATTACAAAGCTGTCATCATCAAGACAGTATCGTACTGGCACCAAAACAGACACATAGATCAATGGAACAGAATAGAGAGCCCAGAAATAGACCCTCAACTCTATGGTCAACTGATCTTCGACAAAGCAGGAAAGAATGTCCAATGGAAAAAAGACAGTTTCTTCAACAAATGGTGTTGGGATAACTGGACAGCCACATGCAGAAGAATGAAACTGGACCATTTCCTTACCCCACACACAGAAATAGACTCAAATGGATGAAAGACCTCACTGTGAGAAAGGAATCCATCAAAATCCTTGAGGAGAACACAGGCAGCAACCTCTTTGACTTCAGCTGCAGCAACTTCTTCCTAGAAACATTGCCAAAGGCAAGGGAAACAAGGGCAAAATGAACTATTGGGATTTCATCAAGATCAAAAGCTTTTGCACAGCAAAGAAAACAGTCAACAAAACCAAAAGGCAAGAAACAGAATGGGAGAAGATATTTGCAAATGACATATCAGATAAAGGGTTAGTATCCAAAATCTATTCCACACATTGTGATGTCAACAATTTTTATTTTTCCATATTTTTTTTCATACACTTATTTGGAAAAGCATTTGGTGGTCAGGTTTCTATTTTGTGTTGGAGTTTAAAAAATAGATCTTCCTTGGCTTTGATAGTATAGAAATTTCAACAATATTTGTTCTTCCAATCCATGAGCATGGAATGTCTTTCTATTTCTTTGTGTCTACTTGAGTTCCTTTCATCAGTGTTTTATAGTTTTCAGAGTATAGGTATTTCACCTCTTTGGTTAGGTTCTTTGGTTAGGTTCATTCTTAAGTACCTTTTTTATTTTTGGTACAATTGTAAATGGTATCATTTAAAAAATATCTCTTGCTGTTGCTTCATTATTTGTATATAGAAATGCAACAGATTTCTGTATGTTAACTTTGTATCCTACGACTTTATGGAATTTGTTTATTCGTTCTACCAGTTTGGGGGGGGGAATCTTTCATGATGTCATTTCATCTGGAAATAATGAAATTTTTACTTCTACCTTCAGATCTGGATAAATTTTATTTCTTTTTGTTGTCTGAGTGCTGTGGTTAGGACTTCCAATACTTTGTTGAGTAAAAGTGGTGAAAGTCAACATCCCTTATTCCTGAACTTAGGGGAAAATCTCTCATTTTCTTTCCCCATTGGAGATGATGTGAGCTCTGGGTTTTCATATATGGGATTCGTATATGACTTTTATGATGTTGTGGTATATCCCCTCTAAACCCACTTGTTGAGGGTTCTTATCATGAATAGATATTATGCTTGTCAAATGTTTTTTCTGTGTTTGTTGGAATGATCCTTTCTTTTATTGACGTGATATACCACATTCATTGATTTGTGAATACTGAGCCACCCTTGCTGAGGAAAAAATCCCACTCGATGATGGTGAATGATTTTTTTTTTAATGTGTTGTTGAATTCAGTTTGATAGTACTTTATTGAGGATTTTTACATCTATGTTCATAGGAATATGCTGCTTCTTTAGTGGTATCTTTATCCAGTTTTAATATCACAGTAACTCTGTCTTCATAGAATAAATTTTGAAGTTTTCCTTTCTTTTTTAAAATTTTTTTGGCATAGTTTGGGAAGAATAGGTATTAAATCTTCTTTAGCTGTTTGTAGAATTCACCTGTGAGGCCACCTGGCCCTAGACTTTTGTTTATTGGGAGTTTTTTGACTTCTGATTCAACTTCCTTGCAGGTTATTGGTCTGCTCAGATTTTCTAGTTCTTCCTGTTTCAGATTTGGTAGGTTAAGGGTTTCTTGGAATTTATCCATTTCTTATAGGTGGTCCATTTTGTTGTTATATAGTTTTCCATAATATTCTCATAATTGTTTGTATTTCTATGGTGATTTTATTTATTCGATTCATTTCTCTTTTTTCTTGATAAGTCCGGCTAGAAGCTTATCAATGTTACTGATTTTTTTCAAAGAATCAGCTCCTGTTTTCATTGATCTGTTCTGTTTTTGTTGTTGTTCTTGTTGCTGTTGTTGTTTGGTATTTGGTTTTGGTTTTTTTGTTGTTGTAGTTTCTATATCATTTACTTCTGCTCTGATCTTTTATTATTTCCTTCCTTCTGCTGTTTTTAGGTTTTGTTTGTTGTTCTTTTTCTAACTCTTTTACCTGTGAGGTTAGACTTATTTGAGATTTTTCTTGCTTCTTGACATAGTTCTGTATTGCTATAAACTTCCTTCTTACCACCATTTTTGCTGCATCTGAAAGGTTTTGGATCATTGTATTTATTTTCATTTGTTTCCACATTTTTTTATGTCTTCTTTGATTTCCTGGTGGACCCATTCCTCGCTTAGTAGCATGTTGTAGACCCTCCATTTTCTGTGGTGTTTCTAGATTTTATCTTGTAAATGACTACTAGTTTCATAGCATTGATGCACACTCTTCATTCTATTTTTCCTATGGTGGTTTTCTCATACCAATATATGACATAATTTATTATGCTTATTATTTATTATCAGCCTCTGCTCCCTACGTTCTAGTATTATAATTATGTTTGCTCATTTTGTTTGGCGATATACAACGAGTAATGTCTGGCATAGAGATGTTAAAAAATGTTTGTTTCCCATAAGAATGTAGTGTGGAATGATTTTCTGATTTGGGGTCCAGAATCCTACTGCAGAACACACTTTGATATTTTCCTTTCCCAATGTCAAAGGTACCCCTTAGTACACAAAACATTTTTGTTTCTGTTTGTCCCTGGAGGAAGAAGGAAGGTTGTATGATGAAGGGTAGTGATAAAAGAAGGGGACATGGCTTTTATACTGGTTTAGGCTGGGATAAAAGGATGGTTTTGGCACTCACGACTTCCATAAAAGTAATTTCTTCTTTTTGAAATCTAAGTTCTTTTTTCTTTCTTTCTTTCTTTTTTTTTTTTTTTTTTGATTTATTCTTACTTAAGCCTTCTGTGTGACAGAACTTGCCCTTGACATGGCTTATCAAAACTATATCATTGACTTTTATATTTAACAGCTTGGAAATATGTGAACAGAAATTTGCTTTACAGAAAACTTAGGAGTGCCATCTAGTTTCCGTATAATAATGAACATCTTTCCTTATATCCTGGGTTGGTATCTGACCATGGCTCTTTATTAGATCTCTCAAGAGGTTAACCTCTTACCTTTCTCTTTCTCCCAACTTGAAAATGAGACCCAGGGTAATCTGAGGTGGCTTAAAATTATTTAGAATGGGGGAAGAGGAAAAATAAATTCAGAACTGTAATGCAATCTGTGTGTTCCTTAGCCAGGTTCCCTTTGCCTGTGGGACATGGTTCAACAAAGTCACTTGATACATGGGTGTGTTCAGATTTATAGCTGATTGCTTTGGGTTTCTGTTCTCACTTGATTTGTGAGTAATAAGCCCCAGTTTACCAACTGATGAGTGACTTAATAGAAAAAGGGAGAACAAGTGTCAATTTAACAAAATCAAGAAGCTACCCACAGAGAAAAGAAGCACTTTTCTTTTTAAGTCTAATTTGGGTTCTATATTAAAAAAAAAAAAAAAAATGAGTGAGAGTCTTTTCTCACTGCTCTCAGCTCAAGAAAGAAATGCCAAGTGGCAAAAATTCTCCTTAATTTTTTCTTTTCTTTACATTGAATGGGTGAAAATTACCCAATTTGTATGCCCATTACAAGTTGCTTGAGTGATTCCTAGAGAAGTGAGCTATATTCCTCTTTCCCTGCATTGCTGCACAGTATTTCAAGGCAATGTAGATGGATCAAGTGAAGATCTTTGACAAAATACCTGCCTACTGCTAAAAGCTCATAGAGGTAGCTTTAAGCTGCTTAAAAGTGTGCATATGGAATGAACTTTGACTAGCATTATTTGGCCAAATACCTTGACATCAAATAATAATTTCTTTTTCTAACCCATCATTTTACAGAGGAGAAAACTGGTTTACAGATAGCCCACTATATGTGAAGCAATGAGTATAAGAGCTCTGTAAACATATGATATCAAATGAGATAATGTAGCATAGTAAAGGAGCATGAATTTTGGGGTCAGAGTGAGAAAGCGTTATATCCCTATTCTCCAATTTATTCACTGCGGGGCACTGGGTAAATTTCTGAAGATCTGTGAGCCTTATCAATGAAATTAAAGTATTAATTCTTATTTCTTGTGATATAAAAGATAACTATGAAAAATTAACAATAAGAATTAAATAATTACATATTCCAAGCACTCTCATAAGTATTTTACACATATGAATGTCCCAACAACTCTATGACTATCATGTTTTTATTATTCCCATATTATATAGAATTAGCTAGTCATGAAATTAAATGATCCATGTAAAACACTGTGTATAATTCCTGATTTATGTTGAATAAGAAGTTTAAATTACCACCTCATGATCACCATCATTATCTTCATTGTCCTAGTTATTATTCTTATTTTATTAATATTATTTTGATAATTATATAGTAGACATTTTCATCCATTTCCACACTCTCACACTATATCTGACCCTGGGCACTAGAGCAGAATATTGTAGATTTGGAGAGGAATTCTCCATTTACATTAAAGTTTCCACTATACCAAGTACAACACCTACTAATTATTAAATAAACCTTGGTTTAAAATTAGTCATCTCCTCAAAATTGGTCATAGATTTTTTTAATCTGTAGAGCTTATTTTATAAAACAAGGTGTTAATCAAGGTATCTCCTGATGCTTGGTTTCATATACACACACATTTTCCTTTCGCTTCAAATTATAGTTGTTTCTTAAGAGTAAGTCATATTGATGACACTGCACAAAGGAATGGCTTAATGAAGATTTGTTCTGGTTCTCTTGAGATACACATGCTCTCGGTGAACATAGGACTGTGCTGAATCCTATGTTTTCAAATCCTTTTTGCAGATCTCTTCCCTGTTAATCATCTATAATTGATCAAAGATCAAGATCTTTTGGTAGAGAAGAGGGGGGAAAATACATTAACTAGTCATTCTTATTTATTAATTTGGTATTAATTAATTAATTTATTCATTAATAAAGCAGAGAAAATAAAAAAAAATCTTTCATTCTCACTTTTCTGATAAATACGGAGACATGTACACTTCATGCATGATAGTTGTCATTTTCTAGGGCCATTAAAAGTAGACAGGGTGATCACAACAAAAAAGAAAACATATTGATGAAATGCTTTAACTTCTAAGCAACACATCTATCTGAAATGTGAATAAAGCTGTATTTCACACATGATTTTAAATCTGCTGTTGTTAGTCTCATATTTCAATTATGCCTCATTTTCCTAAAAGGATACATTTGGCTTATAAGTCTCACAAGCTAACAGCTGTTGGATACAGTGTTTTAATTAAAACCTTTGCCTCAATACATTTTATAAGGCAATTAGAATGTTCGCAAGAAATGTTTGAGAAAAGTTCATCTGACTCTATTTAAGAAATGGGACATTGTATTTAACTTTGAGCAATGTGAGGCCCTGGTAGGGACCATGGTGATTTGACCAAAATAACCCTAATTATTAGATTAAAAAATCAAGAAAAATACAAAGAAGCCATAAAGCTACATTTTGATAATTTATACTTAAAGTGGAGTAAAATCATGTTAATTACATGACGTTATTTGTCTCTAAAAAGGAAAGGGTATCAAAACTGAAAAGGGACCTAACATTAAATTCACCCATAATATACAGGAGAAGAAACTGGAAAATCTTTCTGTGCATGCCTGGATGTGATCTTCTTAGTTCTAAAGATATGTTGAAGTAAGAAGGAAAATAGGGTGCAGAAAAATAAGCCTATATTTTGGCTCTGACATTTTACAACTGTGTTAGGTTGGATTCTAAGTCTCAGTTTGCTCATCAATAAATTGGAAAAATAGCACATACCTTATAAATATTTGCAGAGCCAAAAATCATATATATTCCATAAATTTACTGGAGACTCTGTGCAAAATAAACAGTAAACATATTGCTGCTGATTATCACTTTTGTTACAGTCATAATCATTATTAATGTTTGGGTTGTGTAACACACGGCTTGATTTAGTCAATCAAAGAAACAACGTATGTGTTCAATGATGTGGGGGATGATAAAGTCTATTGATGTATTTTTATAATATAGAGAAGTTTCAGTTTAAACCAAGGAAAGAGTAACTGATCTGTCAGACTAGTTCTTTGGAAAATTTTGTAAGACCCTGCCCCTTGTTGTGAGGGCAGGTCCTCACCCCAATACCATTTATAGCACTTTGTTGTCAGAAAGAAAAAGGAAATTCTGCCATAAACTGAATAGGCTATAACTTGATAGTCTTTTAAGATTTTGTTGGTGTTTCTTGGGTCCCTGTTGGGCTTGAGAGCCCTCAGTGCATATGGCTGGGATAACCCTCATGGATTCCTCTGCAGCCTCGGTTGTGTTTGTATTGGTTTTACTATCTTGAACTATAAAGACAGAGCAAGTTTGATTGATTAAAGCCCATGGTCGTTCTTGAGCCACAAGCAAAGGGCTGTTTGATTTTGTGTGTTTTCTCTAATCGGTACTTAAATTCCTATTTCCCTCAAGGTATCTATAATAAAATTTGCCAGCTATTTAATAGTAACTAGGATGCCTTGTACAGATTTCTCTGTTCATTTATTTTAATCCTGGTATTAGAATTCTCAGGTCTTTTGAAACCCAAATTGCTATCTTTTGAGGCCTGGTAGGTCTTTACACTATAATATTTTAGGTAATTCTAAGGAGGACAGACGAAGTCTTAAGGAAATCTTCAGCTGTCATTTCCTTAGCTAGACTTCTTGTATTATTATCAATAAGGCGAATTCATCATTCTGTATACATAAGACTGACATTGTAACTTTTTAAAGAATTTACATAACATTGGAACTTATCAATATTAACACTTTACCAAGTTTTATTACACTTAATACAATTTTTTCAAATGATCTAATAATTCTTAGACCTCCCTTAAAAAGGTCAAAGTACAATACTGCTTTGGGATTACACTTTTACATCAATAATTTACTGTTTATAAGCCTAGAATGGCCTTGATAATGGAGTTGGATGAACTTCCAAAGTTAAGAAAACACATATATGACATATACACAAGAGAAGAAACATAAAAATAGAAAGCCCTTGCAGAGATCAAAACTCATAATTATTTCCCTACAGACAGTTTTGGATAACATGCTGCTAATAGATTAAAGAAAGAAGTTAGGTGAAAGAATTCTGAAATACCTTAAAAAGACTCCAGCCAAATATCTCAGGCTGTGAATTCATCAGATTGGAGCCAGCTAGGGAAGACTGAAATACTGAAAAAGAACCCTGAAAAAAAAAATATCTTTTGCCAAAGGTGACTTCGCATGTTTTTCCTTTCTCTAATTCAGGTATCAATAATCACCTGAAAATTCAAATATGGTCTATTTAAAGAAAAATAAAATAAAAAATAAAATAAAAATTCTAGGTTTAATTATCAAAGTGCTTTTAATAGCAATACATGGTTTGTTGCCTTCAAAATGAGCAATAATAAATGAAATGTTAGAATCTCCCTACAATATCTTTGTCAATTCTTTTTTTTAAAGATCTCATTAATTTATTTGACAGAGAGATTGAGATCACAAGTAGGGAGAAATGTAGCCGGGCAAGGGGGAACCAGGCACCCCACTGAGCAGAGAGCCCGATGCAGGGCTAGATCCCAGGACCCTGAGATCATGACCTGAGCCGAAGGCAGAGGTTCAACCCACTAAGCCACCCAGGTGCTCCCTTTGTCAATTCTTGATCTCAAAGCATACTTTTTTGTGAGCTATTCAATAAATTGTTATGCTATAAGATGGTTAGCTTTTGATGTTTTCAGAAACATGAAAATTCACACTTGACCAAAAGCAATTTGTTGAGTCTTGGAATCCTTCAAGAAAGATATTAAATGGCAAAAGTTTTATCTCTTATTCTTGATTTGTGGTGAGTGTTTTAATATCAATATTTCGTAACACTGGATATCAAATACAAAGTCTTTAAAATGTGTTTTCCCATAATTCATCTTATAAAGTAGTGTTATTCAATTATATTTCACATTTTCATTTAATTTTCTTATTTCCCATTTTTCCATTATTATAAAATAAAACTAGGTACAAACATTTCCAGATTATTATGAAGTAATGAAACAAAGTAGAGATAAAAGAAATGAAAACTTACATTTCCCTCTCCTACCATCTATGAAATGTAATTATTTTCATCTATTTTCATTTAGTTCTCTAAATAGCTTATAATAACCAATTTTATTTTCATTTTTTCTATGTTAATAGTGGGACTCAAAGCAGGGTAAAAGTAGTTAAGGGATTGTCCATTTTTACAATATTGTAAAGTGGAGAACCTTTGAGTCAAGATCAAGATAGTGACAGGGATGCCTGGGTGGCTCAGTGCGTTAAGCCGCTGCCTCTGGCTCAGGTCATGATCCCGGGGCCCTGGGATTGAGTCCCACATCAGGCTCCTTGCTCGGCAGGGAGCCTGCTTCTCCCTCTGCCTCTGCCTGCCACTCTGTCTGCCTGTGCTCCCACGTTCTCTTTCTAACAAATGAATAAATAAAATCATAAAAAAAAAAGAAAAGATTGCATGACAGCAAATTCTTATACATTCCAAAGCTTCACAATCTATATTTTCTGAAATAAATTTTGGTAAATATTTGTTTGTTTGCTCCAAAACAAACAGACAAACAAAAATATAATAAAATTTCCTCTGCTACATTTCTGAGAAATAAGCATTATTTTTTTCCCCTTGGCAATAAAACAAAGAGGATGAAATTCCTGCCTAAGTTGATTGTGGTCCCTTGGAAGAAAGAAATTTAGAGAAAATCTGGCAAAAAAGTTAATTTATTTTAGGATTTATTGGGGGTTAACAGAGATGAATTCACATAATCTTTTACATTTGACATTAAAAATGGAAGGGTAGAGGATGTCCATACTTAGTGTCTTGAATGCTGAGAGTATGAGGCATAAGACCCATGAAGGCTGTAGGAGATGGTCAGGTAATAGAAAGAAGAAAATTTTATTTAAAAAAGAAAAAAGTAAACGCTATTAGAAGCTGGTTCAGGATATTTCTGGTAGAATTTGTAACAGCTAAATTACTGGTTTTAATTTGTCTATAACACACCATTCAACGGAATGACTGAAGACTCATTTAGTATCCAAGCATAATAGTAAGATATCAGATTTATACAGGATGACTAAATCCATCAAACCTTTAGAGACTAGGTAGGAAAACTAAGGAATAATACATGCCTAAAAAATATATAATGGATTTTAACCTGAAGGTGCAGTCACAAAGCTAATGTCCTTATAGAAAGATGACAATCTTTTTGAGATCCAAAAATGCAAAATCTATCCAAAGAGAGAAAATCAATGAGGAATGTTGTTTTCAGAGGTGATTTTGAGAAATAAGGATGGGCAAGGGAAAATGAATAGGAAAAGAGGCTATGGCATCCCAAGGTTTCTTCTTTACCTAGAATGCTTATATCACTGCCTGGAAAAAAAAAAAAAAAAGTGATTTACCATTATCTATATTATCAATCTAGAAACAGGTTAACTTTCAGATGACCATTATAAAAATGGTATTACAAATCATGGGTACTTGTTACTATAAAGATAGCATCTATAATAAAAATAAGACATTGTCTTTTTTTAAAAGTTTGCTATAATTACCCACATATTAGAGCAGAAGTGTTATCAAAGTATGCCTGAGATAAGCAAAGAAAGGAAAGACAATATAAGCCAAAAAAAAAAAAAAAAAAAGAGAGAGAGATAGAGAAATTTTTAGAGGAGTAGATTGAAGAAATTTAGAGCAATTATGGTACAGTTTCAGGTTTTACCAACTGACAAAAATAAATGAGCCAAACATACAATGAGAGAATGCTACATGAATGAATTGGTTGAAACTGGAATTCAGTTTCAAAGAATAACTTTTGGCAGAGTAGAACGTGCAAGGTTGGCTTAGGAATAGGAGTATGATGGAGTGGGATGTTTGGAGAGGCTTTCTTTTATAATTTCTTATTTTCAAATATATGGGAGTAGATAAATGACATTTACATTAAAAATATGTCAAAATGGCATCCAGCCCTAGGATAAGAAAATAGTAATTTCTCCTCTAGCAAAGAAGCCAAAATTGACAAGAAAAGACATTTCACAGATACCAAGTGCAGCCTGGTTACACACTGGGCATATTAAGTGAACAAAATGAGACTTTTATAGGAAAGATGTAGTGTATTAGACACAGACAATTTCATTCAAATGGTTTAAATCCTTTGCTTTTGCTTAAAACAGTGTTAGATTAAACAAAAAATATCTCCTTCAAATTTTAAATATTTCATATATTACATCCCTGGAAAACCCTAGTCACAAGGAGATCATACTGAAGAGAGGAATCTTTCTTTTCTCCCCCTACCCCACTATTCTTAGAGTGTTTCCCCTTAAAAATGTGAAAGAATAAGGATATTATTGCTGCATGGAATGGATAAGAAGGTAGTAAATCTTTCTTCATACATAATGTATTTTTTTTACAAAATAATTTAAATAGTAACATGGGGATATTTGCATATTCCACTCCATAGTTATCTTAATAATTTTCTGAAAGTAAATGATTAGATGCAATTATATATATATTTCAAATTTCTTGATTTCTCCTTTTTTTTTTTTTAAACACACAGTCAAATAGAAATTACAACCAATTGGAATCCATACAAGCAGAATGACTTACAAATCTAGCTGCTCCAAATGTAAATCCCTTCCTACTCATTGCTCTTGGACCTTTCTTGTCTTTTGGCCACATGGTTTGAGATACAGAATAATTTATTAGTTAGCAAAGCAGTGCCATATTACCAATATGACTATTTGGGATTTAAAAAAATCAGACTATTTTGCATTGCCTTTAGTGCAATATGAAGTAGAAGACAGTGGTTAAGGTGTGCCTGGTTCATTGGTGACTGCCCAATGGGGTCAGAGGCAAAAGAAAGCATCCCATATGAGACTTGAAAATACAGAGTAAGAAAAAAGAAAAACCGAGTTAATTTTTTGAGCATGATCTGAAATAAAAGACAATTTTATTGCTGTGATAATAATCAATAGTAAAATAGCACTCATTAAACTATGTGACTTCTCAAGAGATAGAAAAGGAAAAAAAGGTTAATAAAGGTGAAAAGTGGGAATCTTATCTACCTCTTTCTAGTAATTTTAATAATCCTTTGAATGTTATATTGGTGATAACAATGATCTCTCTGTAAGAATAATTAAAACACTCACAGATTAGCAACAGTAGACTAGTTAAATACTATATTGTACCTGGCTTCTTTCACCTGTCCATGTAGTTGTAATCCATTTTTCTCATTGTTCTTTATATCAACTGTATGACTAATCATTTACCCATTCTATTATTGGGAGACTTTTGGATTGTCAAGTGACCTTCAAGAAATAAAGCAACATGAGTGTTTGGGTAAAACAAAACAAAAAGAATTAATTAAAACATTCAAAAGAGAAATTGTTCTACTAATTTCTTCTCCTGACACCTGAGATGGCCCCTCTCCCATACTGTCTATGTCATTCATAACAAAAATCTCTACAGAGTTCTCTTGTTGATTCATTAGGGTAGATTCAGCAAAATGTTAGGAGGCAAAGTTCAGAAACTCAGAAGTCTTGGGATATAAAACTCCTTTCCATGCAAGGGCACAATGACTTCATTAGACTGGTGATTTTAACTTCAGTCCTATGTATGAATTACCAAAGACACAGTTCAGAAAACATTAAATACCATATCAGAGATACAAGGTTCATAAGGATTTTCAAGCATTCTAAAGAATATATCTTTCAAAATTAATCTCATTTCTTTGGTTGAGAGATTAAAGAAATTGCCTGGAGAGTACATGATGACATCAAAGAATTGTGAAGTTCTAGTCAGGTATCACTGGAAATAAACTAAACAAAGTATGTGCGTGTGGGGTTATGTCTAAGAACTATTAAAAATTATTAACTGATTTATAAATATTAGTATCTTTAGTTACTATTAATATAACCCTTAGTATGAACCAAATACATTTTATATGTATTGGAGTTTAGAGGGAGTAAAATTCTTATTTATGTCCACAATTAACAAAAAATGTACCACCCCAAAGAAAAAACAAATAAAAAAGAATCTTGCTTATTGATATCATCCTGAAGAAGAATTTCTGGACATGAGATCCAAGTTTTCCCTAGCATCTTTCCAACTTAACATAACTTAGCAATATATAAAGGACATTTAATAAAGCTCTATGAGACATGATATGCATTTAATAGTAAAAAATGTATAAAGAACTAGGGGTACCCAAGTGGCTTAGTTGGTTATATGTCTGACTTTTGGTTTCAGCTTAGGTCAAAATCTCAGGGTCCTGAGATGGAGACCCACTTAGGCTCCAAGCTTTTTCCCTTCCCCCCTGCCCATCTCTCCTCTGCCACCCCCCTCTCGCTACATGCTTGCACACACTCTTTCTCTCTCACAAATAAATAAAATCTTTAAAGAATGTATAAAGAACTAAAACATTTTAGGGATTTAGGCTTCCAATATGATTAATTTTAATAGATATAAACATGTGAATGTGCAGTTAGTTTCAAAATTTTTTAAAAAATAATTTATTCGGGCGCCTGGGTGGCTCAGTGGGTTAAGCCGCTGCCTTCGGCTCAGGTCATGATCTCAGGGTCCTGGGATCGAGGCCCACATCGGGCTCTCTGCTCAGTGGGGAGCCTGCTTCCTCCTCTCTCTCTGCCTGCCTCTCTGCCTGCTTGTGATCTCTCTCTGTCAAATAAATAAATAAAAATCTTAAAAAAAAAAAAAAAAAAAAAGAATTGTTTAAAAAAAAAAATAATAATTTATTCCAGGTATGTAAGTTGGTTTAATATTTGAAAAATCAATTAATGTAACCCAGCATACCAACAGGCTAAATAGAAAAATCTTATAATCACATTAATTAGTGTGGAAAACTCATTTGACAAAATACAGCTGCAATTCATGATAAAATAAACTAGAAAAAAATAGGAAATTTCTCAACTTCATAAAAACATCTATAAGAGACCAACAGCTAACATAATACATAATGGTGAGAGACTGGGTTCTCCCTTCCCACACCCCAAGCCATCTTATCTCACCACTTCTATTCAACACTGCCCAGGGAAGTTCTATTTAGTTCAATCATACAAGAAAAGAAAATGTATGCAGAGGGGAATATAAAAAGAATAAAATAATAAATTTCTTTTCTCACAGATGACATGATTGTTCATGTAAAAATTTACCTAATTGTCCAGAAATACCACTTCCTAGAAAAACAAAAAATTATGTTCTTGGGTATAAATATAACAAAGTATGTATAAGATCTGTATGTAGGAAGTGAAACATGGATGCAAATCAAAGAAGATCTAAATAATGGGAAAGATAGTTTTTGTTCATAGATTGGAAGGCTCAGAATTGTGAAAATGTCACTGCTTCCCAACTTGATCTATGGATTCAATAAAATTCAAATCAAAATACTAGCAAGGTGTATTATTGGTATTGATAAGCTGATTCCAAAGTTTAAATGGAAATGCAAAGAACCTTAAATTGCCAGCAAAATACTGAAGATTAGTGTTGGACTTGCACTATTAATTTTTAAACTAATTTTAAAGCTGCAATGATCAAGGCAATACTGTCCTAGCAAAAGAAGCATGTATCACTGGAACAATATAGAGAGTTCAGATGTAGACTTGCACAAAGATAATCAGCTGATTATTGACAGAGGCATCAAGGCAATTCAACAAAGAACGGTCTTTCTAGCAAACGGTTCCAGGACAATTTGATATTGACATGCAACAAGAACTAAAGTGCCTAGACATAGATCTTACATATTTCACCAAAAAACAACTTAAAATAGATCATAGATCTAAATAGATCATAGATCTAAATATAAATATAAAAATATTAACAATGAAATGTATATAGCTTTATTAATAATCTGTAAGAAGTCATAGTCCAGCACAGGGAAATATTCCCTATCTCATCAGAAAGTAAACATTTTGGAAACCCTTTCCTAATGCTCAGAACTGTGTACTGTTGAGTTTACATCTCAGTGCTTCAAGAGCTGGGCTGCTACTCTATAGAAGGTGGTTTTACCCTCCTCCCAGCAATATTCTGTGGCTGACTGTGATTCCCTTCACAGAGCAGGAGATAAGGGGTTGAACAAAATTTCACCTGGACAGGCTTCCCTTACAGATTGGCTTCTTCCTCCCTACAAAAGGGAACTGAAAGGATTAAAATGTGAATTTCATATAATTTCACATTTCACAAAATGTCATTCTTTGATTTTTTTAAAACCATTTAAACAGGTAAAAACAATATCCTAACTTCATAGGCTATCCAAAAACAGGAAATAGGTTAGATCTGACGGATTAGCCTTAGATTGCAAACCCATGGTCTAAGGAACAACCTTCCCTGGGCACCTGGGTGGCTCAATCAGATGAGCGACTGCCTTACACTCAGGTCACGATCCTGGAGATCCAGGGTTCCAGTCCCCACATCTGGCTCCTAGCTCAGTGGGGAATCTGCTTCTCCCGCTCTCTCTGCCCTCCTCCCTCTCATGCTCTCTCTTTCTCTCTCTCACTCTCTAATAGATAAATAAAGTCTAAAAGAAAAAAAGAGAGAAGAGAGAAAAGGAAAGGAAAGAAGGGAAAAGAAGAGAAAAGACGAAACGAAATAAGACAAAACATCTGTACATTCCTCCTCTCCCCTGTCAAATTGTTTTCAGGTTCCTAGTCAGGGATTGCAAGAGGCAGCCAGAGTACAGTAAGGTTTTTTTTGTTTGTTTGTTTTGTTTTCCTATAATTGATTTTAAGAAGGTATGAGAATGTCTGGGAAGGAAGGCCATGTATAGATGAGAATAGGGAGAAGGATGGGTGAAAACCACCAAGACAGGACAGTAGTGGTCTGTGAGTTCTCTAAACATGGGGCCTATAGCCTATGCTTATACTTAGTAAGTAGCAGAGGCATTGGCTTGGAGTCTTATACGGTGAGCCTGCGGGATGCCATAGGGAATCAGGGTAAGAGGAACCTGCTCAAATATTCATTTTGTACAAATACCACGTAGAAAATAGTAATGTAATGTCATTTTTAATGTGTATACACACACACACACACACACACTTTAATGTACGTGTGTGTGTCTGTGTGTGTGTTTACCATATGTAAAGATATTTGTCCCTGGGAGTGTGGGGGGAGGCAATACTGTACCTATTGCAACATTCAATATGTTTGATATGTTGAAATCAAAGCACAGGTTTATCCATGAATGGGAAGAGTGTAAGAGAAATGGAAATAGAAGGTCCATATTGTATTTATTCAAACAGGAGTTGAACACCTACTTTATACTAGGTTTTGCTTTCATAGCATTACTTGAGAATTGCCTACTTACCTCTTGAAAGGAAAGGAAATGCCTTGTTTATAGATTCCGTGAGTACTTTCTTGGCAATGCAACACATATCAATGTTTTCATCTAGCTAACAAATTCAGGTCTGACTTTAAATTCAAAGCTTTTGCTAAATGTCTTTAGCATTTCCCCTTAGTATCTGAAATATCTTAAAAGTTGTTTATTGCAATTCCTGAAAGCCAATTAAAAGCACTCCTGTTGGCTCTCATAGAGACCTCCTATGTACCTTAAAAATATTTCTGGTTGAGGAATAATTTAATGAGAAAAAAGCAATGGGTTTCTAACTATTAAAATTGACATTCACTGGGCAGGGAGGAAGGGTCATTGCTTGAAGGAGTAGAGAAGAAACTCTGTTTCATCTCTTGTATTTTAATATTTAGCTCATATCATGGAATGGTATTGAGCAGATTGGGAAGAAAATAAAAACTATTAGAGTTTTTATAAAGTTAGAAACTAAGACTTTACAGGCACTGCACACTAGAATGATGTTAGTCATTTTAATATATTTTATAATATTCCACAATGTTTCCATGGGAAACGCTATGTAATTTACTCTTTCTTAAAGATCCAAATTGCATGCATATTATCACATTTACAACAATAAAGTCCTAGTTAAAGAAGGTTTATTTGCTTTTTTAAACCAAATTCCCACATATTTTTTAATACCAACCTGTGATACATTCTGTTAAGGAAATTTATAGAGATGTACATGATAAAAGGAGATCTATGGCAGCAGTACAGGAAGTGTTGGCACAGAGCTGGGTCAAGGTGCGGAATTCAATGAAGCTCAAGAGAGATTGGGCTAGACTATTCTGACAAGTGTCACTACCTTTATCTTGATGGAAAGGGCAGATGGAAGTTATTAAATATTTTAAAATGGGGGTAAGAATAATCAAAGTTGAGATTTGAAAAGTTTGCTCTGACTGAAGTGCAGAGCATACTTTAGTAACTAGAGAGGAGACAGAGCGTCTCATTAAGAAACAAACCTCAACTATGGCTGAGAGAACTTGAGTGTGAAGAACAGGAGGAGAGGGCCTTGGGGTAAGTATTGAAAATCTACATATTTAAAGGCTAGAGAGAGAAGAGCATGAAAGTTAAAATGCCTAAGAAGAAGTGTTCATAATTATGGTAGAACAACCAGGGGTGTTTGGTTTCAGTGAATCCAATGGAAGAGAATTTTTACCTTGTGAAATTCTGGGGTAAAATAAGATTTGGGGATATATTCATCTAATTGCACTCATGGACTATTTCAAGACTTATCCCCTATTTGCAGATTTTTCCCGAAATCCATTCCACACTGTCTTTAATTTAGCCTTCTCCTCTGTATTTTCAGGACCACAGAATATGTCATTAAATCAGTTCACAAAAAAAATTGCTGGATGCTAGCTAGCTATGCGCCAAACTAAGTTGGGCAACAATGTTCTCAGACTTGAGAGTAATGTATCTCCTGACTGCAAGGTACCTACCGAGAATTGGGGATTCAAATATACATATTTAATCTATGAATATAAATTTATCTATGAATCTATTTATTTATTTATTTGACTTTATCTTTAAGAGTAGTTTTAGGTTCACAACAAAATCGAGAAGGTACAGATATTTTCTCATGCATCCTTTGCCCCCTCATATGCATAGCCTCCTCAATTAGCAACATTCTCCATCAGAGTGAGACAATTGTTACAGCTAGTAAACCTATATGTACTCATAATTGTCAATCAAAGTCTGTAGTTTGCGTTAGATTTCACTCTTGGTTTTACATATTCTACAGAATCTACAAAACAGTTTTACTGCTCTAAAAATCTTCCATGTCCCACGTATTCATTCCTCCCTCCACCCTAATCCCTGGTAACCACGAATCTTTTGCCTCCACAGAGTTGTCCTTTCCACAATGTCATATAGATGGAATAAAACAGTATCTAGACTTTAAGATTGGTTTCTTTCACTTAGTAATATGCATTTAAATTTCATTCACATCTTTTCATAGCTTGATAACTCAGTTCTTTTCAGTGCTGAAAAATGTTCCATTGTTTGAATGTACCACAGTTCATTTGTCTCTTCTCCTACTGAAGGACATCTTGGTTGCTTCCAAGTTTGAGTAATGATGAATAAAGCTGTTGTATTGGTTAATTGGAGTTCTTCAGGTAAACAGAACCAGTTGGAGATTATCTATCTATCTATCAATCATCTTCATCTATTTAATCTACATATTGAAGTGAGCAATATTATGAGAAATTGGTTCACCTGATGATATAGGCTAAGAAATGCCACAATCTGCTAACTACAAGTTGGAGTCCCCGGAAAGGTAGTAGAACAATTCAGTTCAAGTCCAAAGGCCTAAGAAACAAGAGATCTAATGATTAAATTCCAGTCCAAAGGCAGAAGATGAGGTAAGATGTATATGGGTGTATCATGGAGGCAGGAGGAATGGGGCAAATTCCTCTTTCCACTGCCTTTTGTTCTATTCAGGATCTCAGTGGATTAGACAACCCCCAACACATGGGAAGGACAATCTCCTCTATGGAGTCCACCAATTCAAATGCTAAGATTATCCTGAAACACCCTCACAGATATATCCAAAAATAAGATTTAGCTAATCTGTCCCCTCCTGAATGTCCATAGTTCATTCAATGAGATATCTCTGCACTTGTTTTCAGAAATCCAATCTCAACCTTGTACAGTATGTGGAATCTCAATTTATCATGTTGGTAATTGTACTTTGCCTAACCCTATAGTCTTGCCCCATGCATGGGTATATAGGTGTTTAACTAAAAACTTAGGGGACTCTCTGGTTGGATTTTAGGAACTTTTCTGCACAGCTCTGGTTTTTTTGCTTGCTGTTTGTTTTTTGGTATTCTGTCTCATAAATTCGAAAGTACCAACTTTTCTTCTCAGTCAGTGATACCAATATCATCTACTTAAGTTTCCTCATCTTCCAAACTATGATCTAGAAAGTGCTACCAGGTAGTATTTCAGAGCAACCACGGTGGGAGGATGACCTTTCCTTTTCCTCCGAGATGACAGTCCTGTACATTCTGTTGTCCAATACCTGAAAATATTTATTTTATATGTTTTGTCCAAATTTGAAGTTAGTTAATGTTGGAGAGCTAGTCCAAGAGAAGATTTTTTTTTTTCGTGGATTAATTTTTCCTTTGGACAGTATTCCTCCATACAGGACTACATTTCTATTTCCAGTTAGGATATGATTACACCCCCTTAACAAAATTAGGCCATCTATCGAAGAAATCAAATTTCTCACCTCTTCATTCTCAGAAAACTCTTTCTATACATCTCATTATAAATTATGTAGCATAATTGAAAACTCAGTGTTGGTCATCTGGGCATGACCTTACCTGCCCGTTACTTTATCTGTGAAAAGGCATTTATTTTGGTTGATTCCTATGAATAATTCCATTTTAAAATTCTAATATCCAAGTTCCTAGCCCTTGATGCCGTATCTGATATTTAAGATAGAATGGAAAATGAGAGAATATGCTAGTATCTACTCGTTCTAGTTTTGTTGAAATCTATCCCAGCACTGTCCATTAACCCCCCCCCTCCTTTCATTTTCCCAATATATCTGGACACACATAGCACATAGCATAGTGCTTAAGATCAAAAGTTTTCAAGTCAGATAAAGAATAGAATCAACATTACATATTTTATCAATTGTGTGACATTGGGAAATGATTTAACCTTTTCAAATAATAGTTACCTCTCTGTAATGTTGATAATTAATCTTAATCTTTAGGATAAAAAATTGTGAAAATATAGTTCAATTACATATATAATTTTTGTTCATTTCCCCCCATGTAACAAAGTCTCAATTAATCATATCAATTATGATCATTTATAGCTGTGAATTTAATAAAACTCCCCCTCAACTCAAATGCTTGGAAGAGGCTCCAATTATTTACTAATGACATTTCACTTTGCTTGGAAAAATGCCAGCAACAATGTTCTTCATATTACTATATAGAAGGGCAATAAACAAAATGATTTAGAAAATCAGCCTTTTCTAGATGGGGCTATGACTTCTAGCATACACATATGCAAAAAATAAATAAATTGATTTGTTCTTATTCCTAACAACTCAGTAATCTAAGGTTGTTCCATAAGGAAGGCTTGTTATGCAGAGCAATAACTGGAGGTACCTGGAAAAAGGCCAAGTTGGTTCATTGGGTGCTTTTGTATGAGTTGTCAAGCCATAAAAAAGTCAGTAGAAAAACCAAAAACCTCTTTAGAATCAATAACTAACACCTCAAGTACTTGACTTCAGTCATGACCCTGACTATGGAACATATTTTCCATTGCAAAGACTGTAAAACTGTGGAGATTTCAGGCCGTTTTCTTTTTGTACTCCAAAAATGATTTTCTAATCAGCGGCTGACTGTCATTTCCACCATTTGGTGGGAGAACAAACGTGTATCAGGCAGTATTTGTATTCCTAGAACACTAATGAGTATATTGTAAGGAGATTATTAGCAAGAGCGCATTTGTTTCTATGACCCTTTAGACCTTCTCAATTAAGAGTTTTAAAAGGAGATGCTGAAATTTGCAATGTTAAATTTTGTTTGGCCCCATCTTTCAGTAATAATAAACATGGCAAAATAGTATGGCACTAGTAACAACACCTGCTGGCCAGCTTAGGCTGTCTGTGCTAATAAGAGTTATTTTCAAACTTGCCTGACATCCTGCCAATTTGAAAGTGTGCTTCACTTCAAACACATTGTTAAATTAGCGGAAGTAGAGTACTGAGGTACAACGAGAGATGACAGGTTGCCGGAGCCCATCACAGGGAATTTGACAATGTTCTTTGAGGGGTTTCTTCTCATTTCCAAATTAAAACCATGAGAAGCTTCATCCTCAAGGATAAGCATTGTAGACGATCATTTAGCTTTATGGATAAGATTTTATTTTAGTTTTTTTTAACTGCAATAAAAACTTTGAGAACTACATGCTGGATTCTGTCCTTGGGAGAGTATATTTTACATTCATTCTTGCTGACCTAGTCGGCAAAACGCGTTTCCATTTTTCTAACGGGTTTAAAATTTGCTTTCAATTTCCTCTGTAAATAAAATTTGCACAACTCAAATAGAATTAGATATACTTGAGGTAGTCGCTATCATTTGATGCACTCTAAAGATGCGTTAAATTGAATATAGTGTTCTGCTCCAGATAAAGGCATAATTATTGAGTGCAGGCAGCTATTGGAATTAACTACGAAGATAAATTGTGTTATTATTTTTTAAAATAGTAAACTTGGAAAGTGCCTTTAATTTTAAGCAAGTCTCTCATGAGACATAAATGATAAATTCTGGAATATTTATTTTAGAAATTTTATAAAATTATGTGTTATTAAAATAATCAAGGTAAACTAAGAATTATTGTTAGTTGGACATATGGTTCACCAATAACCTCATTGTTATCTCTCTAGAAAAAGAAATTAGGATTCATTTTGTGGGAAAATATATCTAGTTTTGTTTAAAACACAGTTTAAAGAACTTTTCTCATGATCAAATAATATAAGATGGGGGGGGAAGCTATTTTAAATTGATGTCCCATTTTTGACTCTTAGTTTGCAAAGGGCAGAATTCTACTTCAATTATCACACAGTAGGTGTTTGGGCAAAAAGTTGTTTTATTGAATAGATAAACTTGCACTAGCAAGAAAATGGAATAAAATAATTTGTAAAGTTAAATTAAATTAAAAAAAATAAAATAATATAAAACCAAAAAAATGCAAAAACAAAACAGGGCTTCAGGAGGAATTCAAAATAAGCCAAATTTCCCTTTCTTGTTTTTCCTGTCTTTTCCAGTATATAATTTACTCCCATATACTTTTTCTATAATATAAATCTTCCAGGATTTCTTTATGGCTCAAAATGGCTTCCCTAACTTTTGAGTCTGTGATAGATCTTTACAATTAAGTGCCAACACTTTTTCCTCGTTGCAATTCTAATTCAGGAGAAGAATCCATTTGGAGCAGTCCATCACTCACTCTAGAATAAGAAATCACAGTTTTCTTACAGCCTATGAATGAAATTCTTTTCAGTCAGATTCATTCTATCCAATCACCTATAAAACAGATATGGGATCATTTGTACTGGCTCCAATACATGGAGATATACACTAAGCAGGACTACTTACAAAGGAGAATTCTCTAAGAAATAGATGTGAGTTCAATGCACATCCAGGGTGGGTTTTTTTGTTGTTGTTTTTAACAAAGGACAAAAATCAAGCAAATGGTCCAACAGTAAGCAATTGTTCAAAAAAAAAAATGCTGCTACTAATACATGATAGAAAAATATTTAATAGCAATGAAAATTAATTATAAATACTATGAAGGAACATAGAAAATTACTTGTGGCTAGGAGCATCTAAGATCTCAGTTTGACTAGGAGAGGTACCAAGATGGCTTTAAAGTTTCCCTCAGATTGTTTTTCAGAGTCTATAGTCTCTCATGGTTCACCTCCCCTTCCAATTTCCCCCAACTCCCTTCTCCTCTCTAACTCCCCATGTCCTCCATGCTATTTGTTATGCTCTACAATCTAAGGGTTTTGAAGGGGCGGGGGTGAGAGGTCGGGGTACCAGGTGGTGGGTATTATAGAGGGCACAGATTGCATGGAGCACTGGGTGTGGTGCAAAAATAATGAATGCTGTTATGCTGAAAATAAAAAATATATTAAAAAAAAAGTTTCCCTCAATTTAACCAAATTTTAGGTAGGCATCTTCCTGCCTCTAGGCCCCTGATCTCCATTTCTTCAGAGCATTTACTTTAAGAAACTTGTAATTGCAAATTCTTTCTCTTCTACTTTGAGATGCAAATTAAAAAAAAAAAAAATCCTTTCACCAGTTTTACAAGGAGGACTGTTTTTCTCTAGGGCCAGAGAGCCATCCCTTTGAAATGTAATCATCAAAGAAGTTAGTCCCCCTATTTCTTCATCTCTGTGAGAGGGTAAGAACCTGACTTCAGAGTGTACCCTGATCCATGCTGTACAACTATTTCCTTTCATGAAGATAGGATATAGGAAACTTTACTTCTCCTTGGGGTAAGGCTGAATAGCAAACATGGCAGTCAATGATTACCAGACTCCCCATCCCAGATCTTAAAAACTCACTTTGTTTCAGTGGAGTTGAGTTCACACTCACTTCTGGCCTCTCATCACTACTGCAATAGTTTTGCAAGAAATCTTCCTTGTAAGGAATTTTCTTTGTAATTCTAAATCAAAATCCGTTAGAGATCTTAATCTTAAGTGTTAAAGGAATGGGAGTATTAAAAACTTTAGCTTTGAAGATTTAATTAAAGGGAATTCAAATAGTATGTCATTAAAATTTATGCTCACAAAGTCAATGCAGGAGGTGAAAAAATAAATTACAGAAAATTCAAATGATTATACTTTCTATTTGGAAAATTTAAAATATACATAGTTATAAGGTGTATTTCTCCGGGTTCTGAGTACCAGAGAAACAGAACCAATGGGATGGGAGATTTATTATAGGCTTTGGTTCACAGTGTTATGGAGTCTAAGAAATCCCACAATCTGCTGTCTACAAACTGGAAAACCAGGAAAGTTGATGGCATAATGTAGTCTGAGTTTAAAGACCTGAGAACCAGAGGAGCCAACAGTATAACTTCTAGTCCAAGGCTTGGCAGGTGAGGGCTTGTAGTTTATGAGCCAATGAAAATATTTGTGCTAAAATATTTACACATTTCAATGTGAAAGAAAGTAAAATTGAATATATCTTCTCCTTAGCAAAATCTAATCTGTGTTTACAAAGCACCATACCAACAATAGAGTCAGTATTTTTTTCAAGCAAAAAGAGTGAATGATCTTAGTAGCAATTCTCAGCAAGCCAAGAATCCTGCAGCAACTAATTGGAAGACTAGGACAAATTACAAAAGTTTTATGATTACAGATATCAAATAGCTGAGGGTTGGATGAGGATTAGCTGAAATGAAATTCAGAGAATGGAAATCATTTCAAGTCTGGCTAATGAACTGCTGGTTTTGTTTTTTTCCTGAGGACATTTTCCAAATCACTGTGGGGTAAGAATTTAGTCTTCTATATTAGAAAGACTCTCCTAGAAGGAAAACAAAAACAAAAACAAACTAATGAAAAACCCAGCAAACATTTGGGGTTGGAGTGGAAGTTAGAAACTAGAGAGGCCTCAAACAATTCTAAAAGTTGTGTTGAGTTCAGGGCTTTACAGGAGACATGGGATAGGATTTAAAATCTTCTAGAGTAGAGCTAAATCTCTCATAGATCCCTAATGCACAAGAAACAAGATACTACTGGGAAGTAAGTCCCCATCAACCCCACTGTGGATATCCACTTGTTTTTTTTCTTCCCTGTTATTGAATCTGTTTGCAGTGATAGTATGGGGTGAAAGCTCTGGGTTGGGTTCCTCACAGGTTTTCAGGTGACCCACCAAACTTAAAAATTTCCTGAAAGGGGTATCACCCAGAGCAGAGGAAGACTTCTACATAAATTGAATTGTACTAAGCCAGCAATTTAAAGGAGTTTCACATTAGTTTCTGATCAGAATGGCATTATTAAAGTCTCCTGATTTGCCTAAAGGAAAAGATAAGTTTAGTTGGTGCCACTATATATATATATATATATATATATATATATATACACATATATATTTTATATATATATTTTTATACATATATACATATATATTTTATATATGTATATGCATATATATACATATATGCATATATACATATATATGTATTTTTATATATATACATATATATATATTTTTACACAAAGTTCAATATTCAGTAAATATTGAACTTATATATTTATACATATATGTATATATATACATATATATTTTTTTTTACACAAAGTTCAATATTCAGTAAAAAACAATAGACACATAAAGAAGCAGACATGCATGGTTTGCAATTGATAGAAAAGGCAAAGAATGTATGATTCTGATACTGGAGAAAAAGACTTTAACTGTGAGAAACACGATAAATATAACACAAGTACAAAGGAGAATATCAATGTAAAAATACAGATATTCACTAGAGATTTTAATTTTAAAAAATAAAATGAAATTTCTAGAATTAAAAAATGCAGTATCTGAAATTAATACTATAAGTGTTTAAATATATTGGACACAGTGAACTAAATTAATAAAGTTAAGTATTGATTAATAGAAAATACACAAGATGAAACATGGGTACATGGAGAGAAAAAGAGAAAGGGATAGAAAGGCAATAAAAAGAAAAGTGTATACCAGAGTTTAAGAGATATGGGGGATGTGTTTATAGAAGTGAAGAGAAAATACCAATCCACAGATCCAATGAACATAGCAAAGCACAAACAGAATAAATCCAAACATAGCCTCTTTTAACCACATTATAGAATAAATGCTGGAAAACCAAAAACAGGGAAAAAAAAAAAAGCCACTAGAGAAAACAAGACACAATGTTTTCAATAAGCAAAGAATAAGACTGCCAGATGACATTTCAATAGAAATGAGGGAAGAGGAAAGGAAATGTAAGGACATTTTTAAATTGCTGCCAACCTCGAATTATATACCTAGAGAATATATCTTTCAAAAAGGAAGGTGAAATAAAGATGTTTTCAGATAATAAATACAGAGGCAATGTGCCACCAGTAGCTCTGTAGTAAAAGATAGAAATTGATTTCAAATAGTAATATATTTAAAGAACAAGATAAACAGTACATCAATGTATACATATAACTTGTCTGTACAACACAAGTGTCATGTCTTTTAAAATTTAAATTATGTACATAAAATTAAAATGCATGACAAAATGATTCAAAGATGGTAGTTTATAAGTCTTAAAGGTTCTAGTATTTGAGCAGACTAGAGATGGTAAACTAAATTATTTGTATTGGACAATAGTAAGTCAAGAATATATATGCTAATCTGTAGGGTAACCATTAAAGGATAGTAAAAGAATGTATCACAACAACAAAAAAGGAGGGAAATCATGGAAATGTTTGATAATATAAGAGAAGGCAAGAAAGCAAAAGCAAAGAAACATAAAACTGATAGGTCTACATAAAACAAATAAAAATATGGTGCATATTGACCAAACTTAATAGTAATCACAGTTATTAAATTACAGGTAGTGTGTGAATGGAATATGCGTGTGTATATAGATAGATGATAGATAGATAGATAGATAGATAGATGATAGATACACATTTCAGATAGATAGAACTTCAAACATCACTACTTTTTTTTAATCACAGTATAAAAAGGGTCATTTCTTAAATGCCCACTTCTCATAGAGCTTAAATTAAATTGAATCCATTTTTCATTCACCCTCACTCAATCTTTTGTGTTTTCAGACAGTCATTTTATTTTATTTTCATCTGTCTTCATTTTTACACTGCCTCAAAGGATTCTCTCCCATATTAATGGCTAGGGATTGGAGCATTTGATATTCATCCACTCCATTCCTTTGGTGATCATATTCCCTTTTAGCTTTCATCTATAAAGACTTATAAATAATGGATTCTCTTCTTCGGTTTAATCATGTAAAAGGACTTTTGATTATTTCTTTAGCTGCTCACTGCATTTTTCTCCTACTTAGGCATTAGAGAAAATACAGTCTTGAAACTGAGAAACAGCATCATACAGAGGTCTGGATACATACACTGTTTTTACAAATCACCCACTCTCCAGCACTGGACGATTCTTTTTATCCATAGTAGCACACATGATCCTAAGTTCCCTGTCATGGGTTATAACAAAGTTCAGAGGGCATTATTTTGTGAATATAATTTAAATCCTTCAATAAGTATAATGGCTTTTATTTCATACACTGAATTCTAGCTGCCATTCTTCTGTCTATTTTATCACATAATGAACTGTTCTGCCCTTTTAGCCTCAAACATCTTGAAATCGCACTGTTTCATACAGAAGAACTCAGACATCTTAATAGGAACATAGTCACTAATTTGTGATATAATGAGAAGAACATGTTACATGTTTAAATCACTGAAATTTTAAGGTTGGTATATTAAATTGATGAATAAATTATTTCAAAAAATTATAAAGGTATGCATTATTGATCCTGAAAACACATTTTCATATGATTTCACCTTCTCAATGTCATCTCAAAGAAACTTGTCTTATCCCTGCTATGCTTTTGATGATGTTGCACAACAAAACATTTAAGGATAGAAGACTACAAGGTTTTATTAATTAGGAAAGAATATAAAGAAAGTGTTATAAGTTTATGTGCTACTTAAATAATTAATGCATTTAATATATATGCTCCATTATTCCCACAATAATTCATGGTGACAATTATTCCTACTAGCTCAGTGTTAGTAGGACAAGTAGAATCTTCAGATTGAATTTAAGGAGCTAAAAGTGGAGGAGATCAGAAATCTCTGCATGTGTGTGTCCCAGGTCTGTAAAAGGGTCTCTCATTTTTCAGTGCAGCATATCATGAGCCTAATTAAAAATGGCTAAGCAATATCTTCAGGCAGATAAGTTTGAAAATGGGGCCCATAGCAGCCCTGCTTTTCCCAACAATGATTACAAAGTAGTATAATCGTTTCTTATGTGTTAAGTTGTGAAGCCCCATAAATAGCCTCACTGAGTTTGTAGTAGCCAAAGTGAAACATATAAGCCACTTGGAAAAATAAACTGGCCTGGACAGACACAGAGGTAAGACAGAGAGGGATGAAGCAGTAACATTTACTGACCAAAACACAGAGGGATATAGGGACAAAGACTAGGTACCAGGAAGGAGTGACATAGACCATCAGAGACATATTTCTGCCACAACCCTACACAAAGCAGAATAGATAGAACCCAAAGATGGTAGAGAGAATGCTAATTTAATTAATATGGAAATGTTGCCACATATTGAAATGGAAACTTTATATAAAAAGTACTTCAGTTAGCTAAAATAAAAACTACCATACTAACTGAACTGAGCTGAAGAAATATGTTCTTTGAAGTTTCTCCAACCCACAGATAAATAATAGGGGGGAGAGAGAATAGTTAATATATGCATCATTGATTAATAAGAAAAAGATACCACTAAAATTTCATGGTGGAAGAAAGTTATTTTTCTCGTTTTTTAAATCATTATTAAGATCAAAATATATTCTTAAGATGTAAGTATAGCACATTCATTTATATGAAACATAACTTTGTCAAAAAAGATAGATTATAAGTATATAAAATTATTGTATATAGTAAAATATTTTGTTTTAGAGGCACTTAAATAACTATTGCAGATATAATTGTGTTATAAAATTTAAGTATACCATTTTGCTGATAGCTTTTACAATATGAGTTGTCAATTGTGACAGAAAAATAACAGCAAAAGGTTATAGATCAAATAATTTTTGTAATAAAATTAAACAGCATGGCAAACATTAAATTCATAAGTTTAGTATTTTAATAGTCCATCAAGACATACATGGTTGGTTGGTATGTATAACACAGCAATCTACGTGTTATAAAAAGTATAATTAAAATATGATCATAAGGATGCAGACCTTAACTGTGGTATATTTTACAGATTTATGTTATTTGTTAGATTTTCGCCATAGCTCTATGATATATATATATATATATTTTTTTTTTGCCAAGAAAAGCATTTTTTTAAATTTTTTTTTATTTTTTATAAACATATATTTTTATCCCTTTGACAGAGACAGATCACAGGTAGACAGAGAGGCAGGCAGAGAAAGAGGAGGAAGCAGGCTCCCTGCTGAGCAGACAGCCGGATGCGGGACTCCATCCAAGGACCTTGAGATCATGACCTGAGCCGAAGGCAGCGGCTTAACCCACTGAGCCACCCAGGTGCCCCGATACTTATATTTTTAAAAGATTTATTTATTCATTTCAGAGAGAGAGAGAGTGCTCAAGCAGGAGCACAGGCAGAGGGAGAAGGAGAAAAGCAGACCGTCCGCGGGGCCGGGAGCCCCATGTGGGGCTTGATCCCACCACCCTCACAGCATGACCTGAGCAGAAATTGAGTTAGACGTCCACGCAACAGGGCCCCTCAGGCACCTGACAATTAAATATTCTAATGATTGGTTTTATTGCAAAGGTAACCATGTTCACTATAGAGAATCTGGAAATGCACAGAGCAAAGAACACAAAATAAAAACAACAGTGAATTTCAATCACTTATCTACAATTGGTGTGCAAATTTTGGGGGAGGGCCTTGGGAAAACAATTCTGTCTTAAGCCCAAGATACCACTACCCAAAATGTAACAGTATAAACTTCTTATGAAATGACAGAAATAGGGGCGCCTGGGTAGCTCAGTGGGTTAAAGCCTCTGCCTTCTGCTCAGGTCATGATCTCAGTTCATGATCTCAGGATCCTGGGATCGAACCCCGCATAGGGCTCCCTGCTCAACGAGGAGCCTGCTTCCCTTCCTCTCTCTCTGCCTACTTGTGATCTCTGTCTGTCAAATAAATAAATAAATAAAAATTAAAAAAAAAAAAAAAGAAATGACAGAAATAGTCCTGATCCCTGTAATTCAGTGCATAATACTGTAGGTCTGCAGTCAGACCTCCTGGCTTCCATTATGCTTCCATCACTTACTCACTCTATGACTTTAGGCATATAATTTAATCTATCTATGCTTCGTTTTTCTCATTTTGAGAACAGTGGTAATAATATGCCTAACTGATAGAGTGTATGCAATCACTAGAAATTCAATATTAAAGTTTTGTAAGGATGTCAAATACCCCCTACAGTGTTCAAAGCAGGGATGAAAATCTAACAAGTAGGATGTGTGAGTATTAATTAGAAAGTATATGTTAAAGGTTTATATGAAAGCTTAGTACACAGTGTTGTGTTCCATAAATGTTTTTGAAGGTTCGTAGAGTTTTATGCTAATTATCATCATTAATATTAATATTACTAAAGTTATACCATAACCAGTATACAACTACCAAAAGAGTCTGCTTTTCTTCAAAAACATCAAACATGAGATCTCTAAATATCTTGTGCTTTAGGCACATTTCTTTAGAAATTATTCATACTCTTCTTCATATTTTAATCATTTGAATATTTAAATAATTCAATATTTAATAATAGGAAGCAACCAGTCTTTCAATGTCCAAAGTCGGGAAATTTAAAATTATGTTTGTAGGTTATCATGGACTCTCACGTTCTTTTCTGAGAAAAGGAATAAAGAAGGCTAGATCTTTGCTTTTCGGCAACCCTGACTCTGAACATTACCATCTTGGCTTTGAACAATAAGCATGATAGCATCCTTTAATTTTTGATGTAATATAGTCTCAAAAGAGTAGGCTTAACAAACTCTAAAACATTATTTCCCATGTATAAAATATGTGTTATTATATACTCTGTATATGCATGATATGTACACAGACATACATGTTGTAAAACTGAGTATGTTTTGATATATATTTTACTTATATTTCGTCTTGATACTTAATCCAATGCACAGCAGCAAAAAATTATGAAGAGCTTGACAAACAGTACTTTCAAGTGATTATTTGTAGAGAACTTCTGAATTAAACTCATTCAAGAATAAAAGTGGTCATACAGACTTTGAAACTATGGCATGTTCCCTCCTGATAGAGGTAGAATTGAGGGCAAATTCATAAAAATATAGCATCGAGACCTTTTAACCTCATGTCTATGCTTGGGTCTCCACAGAAAGAGGAAATGAAGTCAAAGAATCACATGCCTGAAGTTTATCTGGTGGAATGACTTCAGCACAGAAGAGCGTCCCTCCCCCACTGGACAAGCACGGCCTCCCCACATTATACATTCTATATGGATTCTATATAGATTCTATATAGATTATAGGAGATCAGCAGTTCCCAAAAGATGCCTGTCTTGGGCTGAAGCTTCAGAAACAAGCTGGGACCAGAAAAGGAGGTTCAGCTGAGGCAAGATGGGTTCACAGCTGAATGAAGCTGGTTACAATAAAAATGGCCAAGGTAAAAGACAAATACTGTAGAATCTTGTGGAGATGCACGGGGGGAGAGGGACAGGGAGCAAGAGGTGTGTGATGTATCCATAAATACATAATTCACAGTTTAATAACTCACCTTAATTCTAAAAGCAAAGGGTTGATTTTTTTATATGCTCTTTATCCTAAATGAATAATCAACACTGATGGTAATAAACACTGAGAATAAGATTAAATTTCCTCATTAATACTTTCAAGTTGTTTGAGAAAATCTGAACTGTACAGTACAATGTTATTTATTTTTGTGAGGATTTAGATATACCATTTGTTTTTTATTAACTTCTCTTTCTAAAAGAACAAAACATAGTTGAATCATAAAAATATAGACATTTTTATAGTTTTGTTGTATTTGAGAAAAGAACACAAGATATAGGACTTTAAAATGCTACTGACACAACCCAAGTGTCCTTCAGTGAGTTACTTAACCTCAGTTTATTTTTCTATTCATGTAAGATTATTTGGTTCAAATGCTATATCCCATCTTAGCTAAGAGAGCAAGTGCTGATTTGGGGCTTGTTTAAAAGTTGAGTCATAGGATTAATTAACCATAATAGGATTAATGGATAATAGGATTAATTCTACTAATTGTGTGAGCCTATTTATGTTGCTTAGACCCTCCCTGCTTCAGTTTTCTCATTTAAAATTAGGGACAATGCTAGTACCCATCAAACACATGTAATATGCTAGAGTACTCATTAAAATGCTGTTAAGAAGGTATTTACCCAGGGGGCACATGGGCAGCCCAGTGGGTTAAAGCCTCTGCCTTCATCTCAGGTCATGATCTCAGGGTCCTGGGATCGAGCCCTACATCGGGCTCTCTGTTCAGCGGGGAGTCTGCTTCCCTCTCTCTCTGCCTGCCTCTCTGCCTACTTGTGATCTCTCTCTCTCTGTCAAATAAATAAAATCTTAAAAAAAAAAAAAAAGTATTTACCCAGAAAGATGAACTGATTTGTCCAAGGTCACACAGTGTCTGATTAAATCCAGGACTAGATGCCAAACTGTTAACTTCCAGTCCATTCTATTCTATTACATACAGTACCCAGAATGCCTCACACAGTAGTCTAGATGCTGATTTTTGTCTCTAAAACTTATTAACACTATTCTTTTTAAGGGTTTTACTTATTCATTGAGACAGAGAGAGTGAGCATGAGGGAGAGGGAGAGAGAAACTGAAGCAACTCTGTGCTGAGTACAGAGCTCATCATAGGGCTCGATCCTATAACCCTGAGATCATGACCTGGAGCCCAAAGCAAGAGTCTGGCGCTTAACCAGCTGAGCCACCAGGTGCCCCAACACTATTTTTTTTTTTTTAAATAGTATTTTAAATCACACATCATACAGTAAGCTCATCAGTAATCACTAATTTAAAAACTTAGCTAATCATTATAGATAAACCTGTTTTTTCATTGCTTTTGAGGTAATTTTAAAATGTCATGTTAAGTGTAATTTTTTTTAGCATTTATTTGGAAAGTATCTGTGACTGTTTGCTCTTAAGGATTGATTCTGATTCCTTCAGGAGAACTGCTACATTTTAAAAGCTCAAGCCTTATCCAGTTTGGGGAAAAAGAAGGCTGACAAACTGATTCTTCAAATAGATTCTCTAATACCTTTCAGTGATATTCAGCATAAAATGGGTTTATGACACAGAGCAAGACCAGAAATCAACAATCGGAAGCCAAACACCAAGTAAAAGAGAAATGCCCTGGGGGCATCACTATGGAAACCAAAGAAGCTCCAGTTGGCAGTACAGAGGATGGGAAAGTACTGCACAGAAAGAGCTGCAAACAAATTAAACCAAACCCTGTGGTCGCAGCTGAAGCCGTTATTTATAATCCCTTACAATGCATGTCTTTATTTCAAATTTTTTCTCCCAAGATGGTGCTAGGTTCTGTAAACACCCCTGGCCAGCAAGACTAGGCATTCTAACTCAGAATCACTACTTCATAACAAAACTTATTTCAAGCTACATTAGGCTTCCCCAGCTGGGCTAAACACGACTGTAATATAATGTTTGTTTCTAAAAAATAAAAAAGGACCTTTTGTTCAGTAGCCAGTGAGCTGAGACTGCTGTCTCTTAAAATCTCCAGCGAACTTCAGAGTTATAAATTAGGTCCTAGTCTTCAGAGTTATAAATTAGACTCTGGTTTTCCCTCTGCCTTAGGAGAACTCAGGAGAAAAGACTGAAGTAATTTGAAGTAGTTTTAAAGAACACCCACACCTTGAGATATGTTTTGGGAAACTGCTGATATCCAGAGATCTCATAAAGGGGAAAATAAAGATTTTTGATTGCTGGCCTTGGATGCATGCAAAGTCATGTTGGATCCATCTGTGTATCTTCCACAACGATTCTCAGCAAAGGTTGTTCCTTCTATTGTCCTAAAATCAGGAATATTATATGACTCTTAGTTCCTAGCTGTAAGGTATATTGATAAATACTGAACATAGAGGCTCAAATACTTCAGTAAGCACAAACACTTTAGAATACGGTAACACACCACATTTATTACTAGTGGTCTAAGAATTAACTATGGAGTATCCTTTTCTCCCTACCTGTATCTGCCTATAGAATTTCCATGTTTCCTCTGAATTAGATTAAGTCATTCTTTTAGCTTCTACGTATCACATATTTTTCTCATTCTTGGTAATTTTATGACGTCACTACTGGTCTAAATTTCCTGCTGGTATTATTGTATTAAGCAACTTAGTACTCTCAAAATTAAGTTGTTAGTTTGAGCTTCAGAAATCGTGAGATAATCAGAACATCAAGTTCTGCTTGCTAAATGTGACACAAAGAACTCTGCCTGCCAGAAAAGCATGGACAGCAAATGTTTCTATTCTTCCCTGCTTGGAGAAAAGAGAGTGTCCCATGATCTATATAAATCTTCACAGGATTTTGCTTTCACGGTTATCCAAGAATCCCTGAGGACCTTTGATTATTCAAGTCATAACAGTCCAACCTGCAACATGCTTGGTAAAACTCTCAACTTGGAGTAAAGAAATTTGGATTTTCAGCCTCATTTTGAAACTGAGTTATGTGATTTGAGGAATGATAGTATTGCTATTTTGGAAGCTCCCTTTTTTCTTTTTTGTGCTGGAAACTGTTAACAGATACAATAAGGCAGAAAAAAAAAAGATAAGACTAAACAGATGCACTGAGGCATATTAGAAAGTTTAAGAGCTTATTTGAGCAAAAAATTATTGAAATTGGGCAGTGCCAAACTGGAAGTGGTTAGGAGCGCTCCACCTACAAGGAGCCTGGGGAAAGACTTAATTAAAAAAAAAAAAATCAGAGAAAGAAAGTATTTGATGGACTATTGCTTAAAGCCTAGTTGGCTACTTATGATTGGTTATCCTTAGTGTTTTGATTTTATAACCTTGAGGCATTCAGAGGCTTACATTTTGGTCTGCTTATATAAAGGACCACCTCTGTCTAATGGATTCCTTGTTTAATTAATTTAACACAGCACTCTGTATCTCTTGCAATCAGAGATTGACTAAGAGGAGGCTTTAAGCAACCAAAAGCATTTATTTGAGGGTGTGAGGCATGCAACCTGGACAGTACATAGTTGACTGAAATTCAAAGGCAAAAAAAAAAAAAAAACAAGGTTACATAACTTGTTTTGAAACAATCACGAATGATGCTGACAGAGTAAAATGCTCTGATACAGGATTGGCTATTCAGCTAACAGATGTTCAGTATCTTGATTTTGATCCAAAGTAGAAGGATATATTCAGGAGGTGCAAAAGGTGTAATTGACAAGTTACAACTGACAAAAATCCAGAGCTCATGGTGTTCTGAGAATTGAAACAGGAGATGTGCATAGGCCCTGCTTCCTCAATATCCTTTGACTCTATCTGAAGGACATTCTTAGAGATGGCTACTTTAATTTTGGAATCTCCTTTCACAGGGAATGCATAAGATTAGGTTTTAGAACTGCTCTGTTCCAGTCCTCTCATGATTTAGATAGTAAATGAATCTAACACAAGTATTCAAAACCCTTGAGCCATTTTTCAAAATCCTCTGTAATGGTATTGGATTTCTATAGCCCCTCTGTTGGAAGCTGTCCTCTTTTGGGATTTTTCAGGGAGCTTAGAGGGAAACTTATGGTAACTTGACAAAAACTACATGCAACACTTCCTGAGATTTGCATTTTCGTCTGTTTAATGAACATTAACACATTATATATGGGATACACCCAGATATATGTGACTAGACAGATATTTATAGAGGAATAGTGTATATAAGAAAAATATGAAAAACAGAGACTTCGTATACAATGTTCAATTACAATATACCTGGATAGTTGTATGTAAGTATACAACATACTTACATAATGGCTGAGATTTTATTTATTCTTACAAAGCAATGAGATTTTGCCTTAGAGATTAAGCAGTCAAACTATTCACTAAGCAATTGTATGAATTTTGAGAAACATTACATGGGGTCTAAAATTGATCTTTAAGCTTTCCAACTAAATTCACACCTCAACTTCTCCACCCACCAGCCATCCAGATATCTCTAACACGGTGAACTCATTGCTCTCCTATAGATCACCCAATCCGAAAGTAATTTGAGAGAGCATTGAGATCTGAGAAAGAATTTTATGTGTGTAGATATATCAGGAGGAGATAAAGATTGCAAAGAAACCACTGCAATATTAAGGTAAATATAATTGTTTACATTTTTTCAGAGGACGGAACGGTTATTCAATAATTGTTCCAAACCACACCACTAATAGAAAATGATGTGGCAGTTTATGCCCACATAGTTCGGTTCTAAGTATGCGGGCCCTTTATTTTTTCAAGAAATAATGCCTTAAGTAATCCAACACATAATTTCCCTTATACATTTTTTAAATGTTACAGACAATATTAAGATGGGATTTAAATCATGTCCTCAATCCCAAATGTTCTATACAACTAACTACATTTACACTTTTTTTTTTTTGTCTACCCTTTCAGAATATTTTCTTCCACATTTAAACACACATACACACAAGTACATGTGCAGGTATGTCTAATAAAAATATTAAGTATTGACTTTGCATGGTCTTTTTAAACAAAGCACAGCTTATTATGTATTTTTCCAAACTGCTGTTTTAAACAAAATTTTTATTTTATTTTATTTTTTTTAAAGATTTCATCTATTTATTTGACAGACAGAGATCACAGGTAGGCAGAGCAGCAGGCAAAGAGAGAGGGGGAAGCAGGCTCCCCACTGAGCAGAGAGCCCGATGCGGGGCTCTATCCCAGGACCCCGGAACCATGACCCGAGCCGAAGGCAGAGGCCCCAACCCACTGAGCCATCCAGGCGCCCCAACAAAGTTTTTATTTTAGAAGAGTTTTAGGTTTACAGAAAAGTTGTGAAAATATGTAAAGAAGGATTCCATAGATCTGTAACCCAGTTTCCTTTATTAACATCTTATAGTATTGTGTGTAATGCACTTGTCCTACTACGTGAACCAAAAGTGATACATTATTATTAACGGAAGTCCTTACATTATTCATATTTCTTTAATTCTTATCTCAGTTCCTTTATTCTAGTACAGGACACCTGCTATATTCAAATAAAAATGGTTTTATTTCTTCCATCCTAATATTTGCACCTTTCATTTGCTGTTCTTATTATATTGGCCAGGACCTCCAGTATGAGGTTGAATAGGAGTAGGGAGAAATAATATCATCTCCTTGTTCCTACTTTTAGAAGGAAAGCATCCAGTTTCTCACAATGAATTATGATGCTGTTAGGTTCTTCTTTGCTTTGTTTTGCTGTGCAAGTTCCTTATCAAGTTGAGGAACATCTTTCGTCTTCCTAGTTTTCCAAGAGTTTTTATCAAAAACAGATGATGGATTTTTTTTTCAAGTGCCTGTGAACTTATATAATCATGATTTTTTTTTCTTTTTTGTCTTCTTTCAAACTATAAAAATATACTCTATTAAAGATCATGGGAATAATTAAAACCAGAGATAACCTCTAACAACTCACAATTAGTAAAAAACAAACAAGAAAACAAAATTTAGTACTGTTGAAGCAGACCAACAAAAACATTTATACACTATGGGTGGGAGTATAAATTGGCATGCACTTTGGAAAATAATTTGACATTACCCAATAAAGATGAAGGGTTAGTAATTTACTCCTCAAAGAAACCAGATGCATAATTTCCATAGCAGCTCTGTCTGTGAAAGCTGCAAACTTAATATCCATCAGAAGTAGAATGAAAACCAAGTACAGCCTTAAGAAAAATCATGATGAGTCTCATGAACATAATGCTGAATGAGAGAAATTCAAGACACAATCATCAACTTTATGTAGAACTCAAAAACATGTAGAGCTGAAGAGTACACTTATCATGATGAGTGCTGAGTAACGTATAGAAGTACTGAATCACCACATTGTATACCCGAAAATAACGTAACACTGTATGTTTACTATACTAGAATTGGAATTTAAAATAAAATTAAGGTTTTTTTAACTTTCTGATGTGGTAGATTACATGAATTGATTTTTTAAAAATTTAATTTAATTTGTGTGTGTGTGTTCCAAAATTCATTGTTTATGCACCATACCCAGTGCTCCATCCAATATGTGCCCTCCATAATACCCACCACTAGACTCACCCAGTCCTCCACTCCACCCCTCCAAAACCATCAGTTTATTTCTCAGAGTCCACAGTCTCTCATGGTTTGTATCTCCCTCCGATATCCCCCAACTCACTTCTCTCCATCTCTCAATATCCTCCGTGTTATTCCTTATGTCCCACAAGTAAGTGAAACCATATGATAATGGACTCTCTTTGCTTGACTTGTTTCGTTCAGCATAATCTCCTCCAGTCCTGTCCATGTTAGTATAAAAGTTGGTTATTCATCCTTTCTGATGGAGGCATAATACTCCATTGTATATATGGACCATATCTTCTTTATCCATTCATCCATCAAAGGACATCTTGGTTCTTTCCACAGTTTGGCAACTGTGGGCATTGCTGCTATGAACAATGGGGTACAGGTGGCTCTTCTTTTCATGACATCTGTATGTTTAAGCTAAATACCCAACAGTGGAATTCCAGGGTCACAGGGTAGCTCTATTTTTTAATTTCTTAAAGAATCTCCACATTGTTTTCCAAAATGGCTGCATTAATGTGCTTTCCCACCAACAGTGTAAGAGGGTTCCCCTTTCTCCACATCCTCTCCAATACTTGTTGTTACTGTCTTGTTGATTTTGGCCATTCTGACTGGTGTAAGGTGGTATCTCAATGTGATTTTGATTTGAATCTCCCTGATGGTCAATAACGATGAACATTTTTTTCATGTGTCTGTTAGCCATTTATATGTCTTCTCTGGAGAAGTGTCTGTTCATGTCTTCTGCCCATTTTTTGATATGATTATCTGTTTTGTGTGTATTGAGTTTGAGGAGTTCTTTTTTTTTTTAATATAATTTTTTATTATTTATAAACATATATTTTTATCCCCAGGGGTACATGTTTACACACTTCACAGCACTCACCAAAACACATACCCTCCCCAATGTCCATAATCCCACCCCCTTCTCCCAAACCCCCTCCCCCCAGCAACCCTCAGTTTGTTTTGTGAGATTAAGAGTCACTTATGGTTTGTCTCCCTCCCAATCCCATCTTCTTTCATTTATTCTTCTCGTACCCACTTCTTTATAGATCTTGGGTATCAGCCCTTTGTCTGTAATATCATTTGTGAATCTCTTCTCCCATTCTGTGGGTTGCCTCTTTGTTTTGTTGACTATTTCCTTTGTTATGCAGATTTTTGAATGTGAAATCTGCCTTCCAAACCTGGACTTACCAACTTAGTTCTGGTATATAATTATTTCTCTATATTATTGGATTTGATATGGTAATATTTATTGACAATTTATACAACTATGTTTATTAGAGATATTGGTCTTTAGATTTTCTCTTTTGAATTTTTTTTAAATCTGATTTTGGATTAAGGTAATGCTGGACTCATAAGAACAAAGTAAGACATATTCTTGCTGTTTCTATATTCTGGAACAAAGTTTGGACAATTAGGATGATTTCTTAATTAAATATTTAGTGGAATTTGCCAGTGAAGCCATTTGTGCTTTGTACTTTCTTTATTGGAAGGTTATTAATTTTTTTATTCAATTATTATAACAGATGTAGGATATATCTGGTTGTCTATTTTCCCTTATTTGAATTTTGGTAGTTTGAGTCCTTCAAGAATTATTCCATTTCATCTAAATTACAAACATGTGTATATATATTTGTAGAAAACATTCCTTTATTATTGTCTTAATGTCTATGAGGTCATTAATGATGACCTCTTTCCATTTGTAATAATCTGTGCTTTGTCTTGTTTTTTTCTTCTCTCTCTCTCTCTAAATTTCTTTCTCTTTTCCTTTTCCCAATTGGTTAATTTGAGTAAAGATACATCATTGTTATTGATCTTATCCAAGAACTACTTTGAGATGTTGATTTTCTCTATGGTTGTCTTGCTTTAAATTTAATTGATTTCTCCTCTAATTTTAGGATCTTGTTCTTCCTACTTACTTTCAGTTTAAATTGCCCATCTTTATCTACTTTCCTGTGATGAAAACTTAGGTTATTGATTTATGTATTTCATCTTTATTTTCTTAAGTACACATTTAAAGGAACAGACTTCTTTCTAAGTAACGCTTTTACTTCATTCCACAGATTCTGATAAGTTATGTATTCATTTTCATTCAGTTCAAAATATACTTTTAAAATTTCTATTGAGACTTCTTTGATCCTTGGGTTATTTAGAAATGTATCATTGAATTTCCAGATATTTATGTATATTCTGGCAGTCTTTCTCTTATTTTCTCATTTAATTTCTCTGTGGTCAGAGAACACACCTGTATGTTATCTATTTATATTTGCTTTCTAGGGCTGCTATAACAAAGTACCACACACAGAATGGCTTTAAACAACCAAAAATTTATTCATTCACATTCTGGGGAGCTAGAAGTTCAAAGTCAGCCATGTTCCCTCTGAAGACTCAAGAACCTTCCTTACATCTCCCAGCCTCCAGTACCCTGTGGTGTCCCTTGCGCTTGTGGTAACATAGCTCCCATCTCTGCCTTCATCCTCATATGGCTGTTTAGTCTCATATGTCTCTATCTTGTTCCCTTCCTACAAAGACACCAATTACATTATATTAGGGTTCATCCTAGTGTCTTCATCTTGACTTGATTATATCTGCTATGGTCAAATTCAGAGGTTCCAGAGGTTAGAGCTTCATCATATCTTTTCAACCCTTAACATTATTCTTTTGAATGCATTGAAGTGTTGAGTGACTGATTATATAGTCTATTTTGATGGATGTTCCATATGAATATAAGAAGCATGTGTATTTTGCTACAGTTGGAAGGAGTATTGTATAAATGACAATTAGATCAATTTAATTGATAGCTCTGTTCAGGTAATTTATATCTTTATCAATTTTCTGACTACATGATATATTAATTAATAACAGAGTGGATTTTGTGTCTCTGTAATAGTAGATTTGTCTATATTTCCTTTCAGGTCTATCAGTTTTTGCCTCTTGTGGTTTGGTGCTTTCTTGTTAGGTAGATACATGGAAGATTTCTGTGTTATCTTGGAGAACTGACTCCTTTATCATTACACAATGCCCCTCTTTACCCCTGACAATCTTTCCTGATCTCAAATCTGTATTGTCTGAAATTAAAAAGGCTATTCCAGATGTTATTATTATTCTTTACTATTACTACTTGTGGCATGATATGTCTTCTTCTATCTCCTTACTTTTAATCGAGGTCAGTCTTTATATTTAAAAGGTGTTTCTTATAGACAAAATAGAGTTGGAAACTATTTTCTAATCTACTCTGATGATTCCTGTCTTTTAATTGGTGTTTTTAGTCAAGTCACATTTAAATTGAGTATTGATACATTTGGATGTTTATAATGTTTTATACTCATTGATTTTGTGTTTTTTATAATTTTGTTATTCCTTTTCTCCTGTCTTTATCTGGTTTTAGTTGAATATTTTGATTTCATTTTAGCTCCCCCTTAAAGTACAAGTTATATTTCTTTTTGTTCAATGTTAGAAATTTCTTTACTATTACGTAATTATTAAGCACTAGCTTCAAACTGTGGAAAATTTAAAATCACACTTTGACAACCCATTCTTCCCTCCCCAACCCAAATTCCTTTTTCTTTTTTTAAAGATTTTTATTTATTTATTTTTTATTATTTATTTATTTATTTTTATTTGACAGACAGAGATCACAAGTAGGCAGAGGGGCAGGCACAAAGAGAGGAAGGGAAGCAGGCTTCCCGCTGAGCAGAGAGCCCAATGTGGGTCTCGATCCCAGGACCCTGGGATCATGACCTGAGCTGAAGGCAGTGGCTTTAACCCACTGAGCCACCTCTTTAAGTGGAGGCGCCTGGGTGGCTCAGTGGGTTTAGCCGCTGCCTTCAGCTCGGGTCATGAATTCAGGGTGCTGGGATCGAGTCCCGCATCGGGCTCTCTGTTCAGCGGGGATCCTGCTTCCCTCTGTCTCTCTCTGCCTGCCTCTCCATCTACTTGTGATTTCTCTCTGTCAAATAAATAAATAAATAAAATCTTTAAAAAAAAAAGAATTCTTAAGTGAAGACATGCTCTCTTCTGTACAAAACTTTATCAAATAAAGACAAATAATTGTATTCATCCTGCTGTAAAATGTTGTCCATGGCTGTGGAAACAGTGTCTGCACAGGCTCCTTTTACTGTCCAGGTCCTAAGGCCCTCTTGTTCATGAACTGTCTCTTCGTTAAGAAAGCCCAGCATTTTGCTAGGTTTATCACTCTCAGGGTGAAAAACTTTCTCAGAAACTCAATCCAGTCTCTTGTCTCACCTGCTGTTAAGTAGGCCCTTATCACCTTATCTTGTTTGCAGGTTTAGTGGAAAACCAACCTCTCCAGGAATGGGACAATTAGTGATTCCCCACATATACACATATTTCTCACTTTGCCTTCTGAAATTGTACTTTTGGAGTTTCTTTAGGCACTCAGAAATGTAGAGTTTTATATATCAAGTCTCTATCAGCTTCATTCTTAATCTCATAATTTTTGAAGAAGACAATGGCCTTGAAGTAATAGATGGCCTCACCTTCAATATCTGTATCTTTTGTTTCTCTAGGGTCAGGTCCTTTGAATGGACCTGTGTTAGGCAAAAGTGCCATGTTTCCAATGAGTCTGATGTCAGGGATCATGAGAGAAGAGTGGTAAGCTGGCATTTTGGCACCAGCTGGGTTTCAACCTAGTTGAGTAGATTGGGATTAGAGCATGGTACTCCTGGTCCAGAGGGAGTAAATGTGGGGAGATAGGCAAAAGTTTAAATTACATTTCTTTAAAAATAATTTTAGTGGTAAGCCTACAACATACATTACATATTTTAACTAATTTGGCAACACTTTCCTATGTATTGCTTCAAATGTAGTACAGAAATCTTATGATACTATTCTAAAATTTTTCTTCCCATCTCCTTTGGCAAAGCTGTCATTCATTTCCCTCATCCATGTGCTATAATCACCCAATACCTTGTTTCTATTATTACATGAAACATTAAGTTATCTTTTTGTAAAATTAAGATAATTAATGAAGATGGCTATACCAAACAACAAATTTTCAACATATATGAAATAGCTTTCTGTTGGAAGAAGATGCCATCCAGGACTTTCATAGCTAGAGAGGAGAAATCAGTACTTGATTTCAAAACTTGAAACAAGAGGCTAATTCTCCTGCCAGGGGATATGTAGCTGGTGACTTCAGTTGAGTCCAGTGCTCACTGACCATTCTAGAAACTCTGGGACTCTTAAGAATTATATTACCTCTACTCTGCCCATGCTCTATAAATGGAACAGCAAAGCCTGTATGGAAGCACATTGCTGTCATGGTTTGTAGTAAACAAGGTTTATGAAATATTTTAAGCCCACTGCTGAGACCTACTGCTGAGAAAACAAGCAAACAAGCAAACAAACAAAAAACAGCAAAGAAAAAAAAAATTTTTTTTTTCAAAATATCACTGCTCATTGACAATGCACCTGGTCAGTCAAGAGCTCTGATGGATATGTCTAATGAAATTAATGTTGTTTACATGCCTACAAATACAACATCCATTCTGTAGCCCATGGATTAAAGAGCATTTTCAACATTGACATATTATTATTTAAGAAATACATTTCGAAAGGTTATAGCTTCTGTAGATACTGATTCTTTTAAAGGATCTGAGCAAAGTAAAGTGTAAATCCAAGAAGAGTTCACCATTCTATATGTCAATAAAACTACTTGTGATTCATGAAGAGTGGTCAGAAGTGCCACATGAACAGGAGATTGGAAGAAGTTGATTGCAACCATCAAGGATAATTATGAGGGGTTGGTTCAAGGCTCAGTGGAGGAAGTAATTGCAGATGGGGTAGAAATGGCAAGAGAACTAGAATTTAAAGTAGTGCCTGAATATGTGATACACTTGTGATAAAAGTTCAACAGATGAAGATTCACTTCTTATAAATAAGCAAGAATGTGGTTTCTGGAGGTGAAATTTATTCCAGATAAAGACGTTGCGAAGATTGTTGAAATGACAACAAAGAATTTAGAATACTACATACACTCGGTTGGTAAGAGATCAATAGAATTTGAGTACTGACTCCAATTGTGAAGAAGTTCTACTGTGTAGAATGCTATCAAACAGCACTGAATGCTACAGAGAAATCATTCAGAAAGGATGAGTCAATCAATGCAACATTCTTCAGTGTTACATTAAAAATTGCCATAACCACCCCAGCCTTCAGTAACCACATCCCGATCAGTAAACAGCCATCAACACCAAGGTGAGATCTTGTACTGGCAAAGGAAAACCAAAAAATTCATTTGACTGGCTTATTTGTATTATTGTGGTGGTCTGGAACCAAACCCACAATATCTCCAAGATACAATTACATTTTTAATACCTAAGTCTTGCCCACACCTGCAATATCTGTAACATATTACACTCAGTTTCCATTGAATGCCTCCCTTTCCTTTGATTTTAAGTACAAGTCTCATGTTTTGTTGTGTGTGGTTATAAAGTGCTGGATATTTTGGAAGATAGTTACAAGGAGCCCAAAATACATCATCTTCCTTTAAGGAGTATTGTGTTTTATTCTGGCAGGCATCTAAATTACTGCCTACAAGTTTTCTTGATCTTGTCAAATTTGGCTTCACAGTGTGTTATGTAAAATTTATTCTTATAATGTTCTTATTCTAGGATGTAACCTATACTCCAAGGTTATGTCATCTCTGGATAATCGATTACAAACCCAGGGATCACAATGGGATCTTTATACTCCTTTTAAGGTAGATTACCAAAGTTCCCAAGACTTGGTAATCTATATTTCTCTTGAGGACACCAGCTCTTTACTTAGCCTTTCAGAGTCTTCCTCTGGTATATGCAACTACACACTTAGATAAGTTTTGTAGGTGACCTACACTCAGATCTCTGGTACTTTTACCCTATAGCTCATTCTTCCCTTGTATATTACCTCACAAACACTATCCACCATCGCAGCCCAAACTTCCATATGCCCCACTTTGGTTCAGCAAGAACACTCTTTCCTTTTAGACTCTACTCCCTTATGTTATTACTTAGAAAGTACCACTAGGCGAAAGTCCAATGTAAGTATGAATTTCATTTTGCTCAAGCATCGCATTTCATTGTTAACTGTGGTTCCACCCTGAAAACAATTGCCTTACAGTTTTATAGGTGTTTACAGTAGAAGGATATATATATAATTCTCATCACCATCATAACAGGAAGCAAAAATTCTATGCCATCTACTTGCCTGGTATCTTCTGCCATAAAAATATTTATTCTTATGTAGCCAATTTTAATTCCTTTTATTTAAGGCTTTAGAGTTGGCATTATTTACAAGGAAGATCTTTCTGCCCCAAAGTGAGGCTACATTAAGGACTTGTTCTAGTTTTTAGTTTATATAGAGTTTTCCTTTTTGTTTCTTTTTTGTTTCATTAAAGTTAAATGTAATACTAACTATAATGTATGTAATTTTTCCTATTATTACAGGATGTTTTCCTATTATTACAGGATGTACATAATGTTCCTATTATGACAGGAAATTTCTGAAAGCCAAAATTCCCCAATGGCACTTTCCAAAATGCCAAATGTCCACTGTAATAACACATACCCCCAAGAGTCTTTCTGGTATTGCTTCACTCCTTGTAATGAAACTTACAATACAATACAATCCCCCAAAACTCTATACTCCTTTCTCATCTCCTTATACTTCTTTACCTTTATTCAGCCTAGAATATCACTCTCAAACCCTCCCATAACATTTCCATACACTTATTAAGTTTCTTTCAAATACGCACTTCAGAATTGGGTTTCTCTCCAGTCTTCACTTCCCCAAAATTCCTACTTGGATTTTCCCTGTCCTTTCTGTGCACATTCAAAATTCTTGTTGTTGTTTCCTAAAGATTTATTTATTTATTTTTAGAGAGAGAATGAAGGAGGGTTGCAGAGGGAGAGTGAGAATCTCCAGCAGACCCCCTGCTGAGCTCAGAGCCTGGCACGGGACTCAACCTCATGACCCTGAGATCATGACCTGAGCTGAAATCAAAAGTTGTACACAACCAACTGAGGCACGTAGGCACCCCCAAAACTCTTAATTGTTGAAAATTCTTTGGGTACAGGGAATGTTTGTCTTATATATCATCAATAACCATTCTAGCAATGAAAAATACTTCTAATTATCCTAAGCAAGCTAATTAGCAAACCCTATGGTTTATATGTATGTGCTTTTTATTTTTTTTTTATTTTTATTTTTTTTTTAATTTTTTTATTTTTATAAACATATATTTTTATCCCCAGGGGTACAGGTCTGTGAATCACCAGGTTTACACACTTCACAGCACTCACCAAATCACATACCCTCCCCAATGTCCATAATCCCACCCCCTTCTCCCAAACCCCCTCCCCCCGGCAACCCTCAGTTTGTTTTGTGAGATTAAGAGTCACTTATGGTTTGTCTCCCTCCCAATCCCATCTTGTTTCATTTATTCTTCTACCCACTTAAGCCTCCATGTTGCATCACCACTTCCTCATATCAGGGAGATCATATGATAGTTGTCTTTCTCTGCTTGACTTATTTCGCTAAGCATGATA
>NC_081557.1:16514593-16537941 GCF_022355385.1 Mustela nigripes
ATCCATTCATCTGTTGATGGACATCTAGGTTCTTTCCATAGTTTGGCTATTGTGGACATTGCTGCTATAAACATTCGGGTGCATGTGTCCCTTTGGATCACTACATTTGTATCTTTAGGGTAAATACCCAATAGTGCAATTGCTGGGTCATAGGGCAGTTCTATTTTCAACATTTTGAGGAACCTCCATGCTGTTTTCCAGAGTGGCTGCACCAGCTTGCATTCCCACCAACAGTGTAGGAGGGTTCCCCTTTCTCCGCATCCTCGCCAGCATCTGTCATTTCCTGACTTGTTGATTTTAGCCATTCTGACTGGTGTGAGGTGATATCTCATTGTGGTTTTGATTTGTATTTCCCTGATGCCGAGTGATATGGAGCACTTTTTCATGTGTCTGTTGGCCATCTGGATGTCTTCTTTGCAGAAATGTCTGTTCATGTCCTCTGCCCATTTCTTGATTGGATTATTTGTTCTTTGGGTGTTGAGTTTGCTAAGTTCTTTATAGATTCTGGACACTAGTCCTTTATCTGATATGTCGTTTGCAAATATCTTCTCCCATTCTGTCAGTTGTCTTTTGATTTTGTTAACTGTTTCCTTTGCTGTGCAAAAGCTTTTGATCTTGATGAAATCCCAGTAGTTCATTTTTTCCCTTGCTTCCCTTGCCTTTTGCGTTGTTCCTAGGAGGATGTTGCTGCGGCAGAGGTCGAAGAGGTTGCTGCCCGTGTTCTCAAGGATTTTGATGGATTCCTTTCGTACATTGAGGTCCTTCATCCATTTTGAGTCTATTTTTGTGTGTGGTGTAAGGAAATGGTCCAATTTCATTTTTCTGCATGTGGCTGTCCAATTTTCCCAGCACCATTTATTGAAAAGGCTGTCTTTTTTCCATTGGACATTCTTTCCTGCTTTGTCGAAGATTAGTTGACCATAGATTTGAGGGTCTATTTCTGGGCTCTCTATTCTGTTCCATTGATCTATGTGTCTGTTTTTGTGCCAGTACCATGCTGTCTTGATGATGACAGCTTTGTAATAGAGCTTGAAGTCCGGAATTGTGATGCCACCAACGTTGGCTTTCTTTTTCAATATCCCTTTGGCTATTCGAGGTCTTTTCTGGTTCCATATAAATTTTAGAATTATTTGTTCCATTTCTTTGAAAAAGATGGATGGTACTTTGATAGGAATTGCATTAAATGTGTAGATTGCTTTAGGTAGCATAGACATTTTCACAATATTTATTCTTCCAATCCAGGAGCATGGAACATTTTTCCATATACAGAAGTTTACACAAAATAATTTGCATCTTTTTAAATTATACAATTCTATATATTTTGACAGTTATATACACCTAGGAAATCACTACTGCCAATACAAAATGTCTGTCAATTCTAATATTTCTGTGTCTCTTTATAATCCAGCTTCACTCCACCCTTGCTCTTTAAGCAACTATGAACCTGCTTTATACCATGACAGTTTAAATTTGTTATAAATAAAATTATACGTTTATTCTCTGATTGTGTGCCTATGCGTGTTTGGGACTATCTGATTTCTTCCACCAACTTAACGATTTTGATAATCAAATATCATGGTGCATATATTAGCAACTTTTTTTTTTTTTTGCTTATTGTCCAAACGTATTTGATTATATGGATATATCATATTTTGTGTAAAACATTTACTTGTTGATGGACATTAGTATGGTTTCCAGTTTTTGCTATCACAAATACAATTGATATTGACATTCATATAAGTTCTGTGTTTGGATAAATGTTTCTATTTCTTGAGCAAATACCTAGGATTGAAATGATTTGCTTATGGAAAGTATATCATAAATTTTTATGAAACTGGCAGTTTTCCAAAGTGGTTGTTCCATTTTTCATTCCCATACATAATCAAGACAAGATCCATTTGCCCCACATGTTACCAATATTCTGTATGACCAATCTTTTAATTTTAGCCATTATAATTGGCATACAGTGGTATCTCATCTTATTTCTAATTCATTAACATTTTTAAAAATTCATTGCTTAGTGAATAATGACATGGAATTTTTATATAGATTTTTATTTATAATATTTGATTTTTCTCTTAATTACCTCTATAGATTCCTGATTAAGGTATCATGTATGTTAACCAATAAATCTAGGCTTTACTCACACATACACATATATAACATATACCCCAAAATCATAACTTAAGTTATTTTTAAGGCATGTCATGTCAGATAATCATAATCATTTACCCAACAGGAGATCAGGGACTATGGATACCTATAGTAAAGTTCTTTGACTTTGCATCAGTTCTATTCAACTCAAATCCTGAAATAGTTACAGAATGCAGAGGATAAATCATGCATTTTACTAAGTAAGAATATGTCAGTAAATGTTAACACTGTGGACTGAATGTTTGTGTTCCCCACCAATTCCTATGGTGAACTCTAATCCCCAGTGTAATGCTCTCTGGAGGTGGAGCCTTTGGGAGGTGATTAGATCTGAAGGTGGAACACTCAAATGAAATTAGCGCCTTTATAATAGAGATTCTAAAGCACTCCATATCGCTTTCTGCCTAGTGAGGACTCCATGATAAAACAGCTGTCCAGGAACCAGGAAACCGGATCCACCAGAAACTAAGCCGACCAGCGCCTTGACCATGTACTTCCCAGCCTCCACAAATGTGAGGAAAAAGTGTTGTGTATAAATCAGCCAGTTTATGGTATTTTGATATAGCAGTTAAAGGTGACTAAAACACTTAATTTATTACAAACTCTTCTTCTTAAGAACTTGAGACATATCCAACTAAAGCCACCAGCAGAAGTTCGAACCAAAACCAAGACTTTCTGCATTTCCAATCTCCTTACTTTTCCTTGAGGAGATATCACAAAAAAAGGATATGATAACATCAACCATTTCTACCACTTCCTTTGCTTTTATGTCATTAATAGATACTGTATCATCTTTAGGGTGATCCACTCAGAGACAGCACTCAAAACCCTCTCAAAATACCTAGCAAACTATGGTTCATAAGCTGAAATTTTTGCTTCATAACTGATTGTATGGACATAAAGAATGAGTCTGTGAAAGGACAGCTCCCAGGACTGAGTAGCCAGATAACTAACTTGAATAAATCCATTGATGGGGCAGGGTGATTTAATAAGAGAAAAAAATGGGGCTTAAATATAATAATGAATATATGTTGAGAAAGGAATTGTCTCATTCTTGTTTTATTGAAACCGCAAATTCTGAGCATTTAGATTGAGTAACTGAGATTATTTTAACAAGTTTGAGTTTGATAGAGATAGGTTTATGTCTCCTGCCTTCTGACAATGCAGTTAAAATAATATAAGTAGAGTTCTTTGGGCTAACCATTTAGTAATTTTACCTGAATAAAGAAAGGTTATTTCAGAAATATTTGCAGCTTTGCTTTAATTTTTGTATTTTCTTACCCATACACAATGGGTACGCCTTAATGGTTTATGCCTTAATTCTGTCATTCCCAGGTTATGCTCAAAGATCTTTGGAGTTAAGATAGATCTTGGGTTTAACTATCTGTCAACAAAAGTTCCTGGTTTTCTTTTTTTTTAAAGAAAGCACATTCAGAAAAAGAGAAAAATGTTTATTAATTTTTAAAAGACTTATTTATTTGAGAGAGGGAGACAGAGAGAGAGAGCATGGAAGTGGGAGGGGCAGACAGAGAGGGGAATCTTCAAGCAGATTCCTCAGAGCGCAGAGTCCCATGTGGGGCTTGATCTCATGACCCACAAGATCAAGACCTGAGCTGAAACCAATATTTAACTGTCTACACTATGCAGGCACCCCTAAGCTTTGCTGTTTAATTTAAAATTAATTTTATACGATGTTTGGCTATGTTTTAAATAGGGTTAATGATCTCAACCTTAAATGACAATAACAAAACAACTTATAATGTTTCAGCATACTTGTTATCTAAGTGGATTTCCATAAATGAACTTCATGCTTGATATTAGAGAGAAACCATTAATTACCACTTCATGGGTACTTCTTATATACTGAGAGACAATATAGCACGTGTCACTCACATTTCTGTATGTCCTGTGATCACAGGCACTTGACAGCCTTTTGTTTTGGCTGATCTTTTCAAGGATGTTTGCACAGCAAATAGCCTTGGAAGATAAAAATAGTGTCTCTATTTGGAAGATATATATATTCTCCATTCTTGGCAAAATTTGGACAGATGGGCAGGTTTGGCTGCAGCTAATTATAAAAGATTGTAGATTTTATGCTCAGGATTAGGAAAGAAGCCCACTTTAGAATCATGTGTGCAACCCTGGAATCCTTTGTTCCTTGAATGAGTATTGATATAAGATTTATTGTCTATGGACAATATATATAAATCAGAACAGTCATTTTTTTCTGTAGGTACATTGCATCATTCCATTTCTTGAATTGGTAAGTACAAATTAGTTTTTTTTCTTGCTATTTTTAGAAGCATCAAATATTTATTTTTACAAGTATTCAATAATTAGCAAATATTATTATAAAAAGATAAATTCCATTTATCCCATGTATTTACTCACTTCTAGGAAGATGTTAGCTTATTGCAGTTTTGTGGTTAAATGCAATTTCTCTTTCAGCTTTATTTAGAAAAAAACGAACCATTTTAAAAAATTGCTTTGTCTTGTGAATATCTTAATGCCTGAGCTATGTAACTCTCATTTAAAAGGATAATGACTTTACTTAGAATCAATTTTTATTGCCTCTAATATAATATAAGGAAGACGAACAATCATAAAAACGTAGAAAAGTAGCTGTGATTTACTACATTAGCTTTTCAACATTCAGCAACTGATTCTGTAGGCAAATGTGTGCAAGCAACTCAGTCAATGGGCCACCAATTCCCTGAAGACTATTCCTTCAGCATTCCCTGAGTGGATACCAGTTTCTTGAATGTAGCCATCCAGTTTGCTGTTTTGCATGGAGGGCTAATCACAACTCCTCAAACACAAAATTAATGTGCGTGTCTGTGTGTGTTTATATGTGACTTACCCCAAGCCTCTGTTTCTAAAGAGATTAGAAACGTACACCGTATCATTATTTTCTGTTTGCTCCTAAAGAATAATATATTTAAAGATTTAGTCATATTAGGAAACTTAAATTTATATAAACTATGACTCTTGAATAGGTACACATGGCAGACATGTGGAACTTAGCACAAGAAAACCTGTTTTCATTATAGTGATATTTAAGTAATTGATACCTTGTGTGCATTCTACATGCCCATGACAGTATTGCTGGGTAATTTTCCTAAACTACAAATTAGACCAGTCTACTACCCTATTGAAAATTCTTCACTGACTCCCCATTGCATTTAATCCAAACACCATTGTTAACATCATTATTGCGTTCATGATTCATCCTCTCCCTTTTTTGGCCAGTTCATCTCAGCTCTATCTGCTGAGAACATCTCAAAACACCAACCTCTCGGCAGCGAGGAGCAAAGCCAGGTATTAGGTATTGGTTCCTAAATACATTTCTTTCTCAAAGGAACAAAGGGTCCAAGTGATAAAGGGTTCTAAATTACCAAGAGTTAAAAATCAACACTAATAGTTCACATAATGTTTCAAAATGAAAAGAGGCTTAATGCCAAAGATCAAACGAAGCACAGGAGATGAGTCTTTGTTAAGACCTCTAAGGACTTAATGCAATGTGTTGTAGGCACGCACTCATACACACACATGCGCATGCACGTGAGCTCACTTTCTCTCTCTCTCTTCTAAAAATCTTAAAGGAAGTCTCACAGCAGCCTATTATGCTAACATAGAGATATAAGCTTGTCTCAAGAGAACTGCAGGGACAGTTTTTGTTAAAAGGGGTAAACTATTATTTGATAAGTAGAAACTCCATATTTTGAAGAGTGTCATAGCAGCAAAGCATTCGCATGGATGAGAGGGGACTGAAGCCTTTCAAATTTAAAAAATGCTACCAGGCCCCCAAATTTCCAAGAGCAGGAAGAATATTAGATAGGAAGAATGAAACGAGAACTCATTTTCTTTTTTAACCAGAATGTCCTGTCCTTGACACTTTCAACATTCTACCTGGAAATCATCTTACTAAGGTTTACACATATATTAAGTACATGGTCTATCTTCAAAACTACTTAAGTCAAGAATTTTGACAAATGTTTTTCCTCCCATGCCAGTATTTTATCATTGCTTCCCTATGTGAAGAATACCATTTTACTCTGGTTGATTTAAAGATTTTATCACTATCTTTGTATTTCAACATATTGACTATCATGTGTCTAGCTATGGATTTCTCTGTATGAATCCTAATTAATAATGTTCACTGAACCTCTTCAATCTTTGGATTTAATATTTATATTTAATATTCTGTGGAATATACAGAATTATCAGGCATTGTTTCTTTAATGTTGACTGTCCTTTTTTTTTTTTTTTAATATCATCCAGTATTTCATTCAGACATATGTTAAATGGCTTAATGCCATGACCAGGTTGTTGGAGTTCTCAGTATTTCAAATCTACAATTTGTAAATCAGTTTAATTTCTATTGCCCTGTTCCTGAGTTCACAGACCTTTTATTCTGCATTGTCCAATCTTCTATTAGTCCATCCATTGAAATTTTTGACTATTGTACTTTTTAGGTTTAGAATTCCTTTGAAAGAAGTTGAATTCTTTTAATCTTTTTATTTTTTAATTTTTTTTTTAAGAGAAAGAGAGCCTGAGTGGGGGGTGGGAGGGACGAGAGGGTTGGAGGGTGAGGGAGAGAGAATCTTAAGCAGGTTCCAGGCTTAGCACTGATCCGGACTTGGGGCTCGATCTTATGACTCTGAGATCATGGCCCGAGCTCAATTCAAGAACCAGGCACTTAACTGAATGAGTTGCTCAGGTGCCCCAAGTTCATTTTTTTTTTTAAAGTAAACTCTATCCCCAACTTGGGGCTCAAATACATGACCCCAAGATCAAGATTCATATGTTCTACTGACTGAGCCAGTCAGGTGCCCCCAGGTTTGGAATTTTTATTTTATACATTATTTTAGAGTTTCCATTAATCTCCTAACATTTTCTTCCATGTGGAAAGTATGACCTCTCAGTCCTCAGTCCATTAAGTTTGTCACTTTTTTCTTGAGCTCTATTTCTCTTTAGACTTGTAGACGGCAGAGTTTTCTTCAGGGAAAAGTAAGATGAATGTTGATCTCACCTCCTGTGTTTACCTCATTTTAAGAGCTGTTTTACTTGTTGTTTTAGTCTGCTTTTGTGTGCTTTCCAGTGCCTTCAAACAATTTGTTTGTTTGATTTTTTCCCTAAGTTCATATTTTTTACAGGGAGCAGGGTGAATCTAATATAAAGTACTTGTTGAAAGCTAGAAGTGCAGACATATATATATTTAAATTTTCCCCAATTTTTGAATTTTAATTTCTTACATTTGATAAATATAAAATAAAAAAAAATCTTATAGGAAGGTACTTGTCTATTTATGTGCAACGTTTTTCATAGAACACAGTCATAAAAGGGGAAATTCTGGATTAAAGATATAATTATGTAAAAGTGTATTGATACATATTGTTACACATTGCTAATTTGTTTTCCATAAAGAGTTCATGAATTTACATTATCCAACAGCAATCTAATGACGGTTTACTATGTCCTCATTACATTAAATATCATAATTGCATTATTCTTTCCAAATTTATAGTTAAATTATAGTTGTTAATAAAATTGGCTTTATTAAATTTCATCTATTTTATTATTAATAAGATGAGGTTGACTTCTTGCCTTTCCTCTTTTACTGATTATCATTTGGCTAGTAGGTTTTCTAAGGTAGAACTGACTGGCCAAACCAGATATTTCACTCACACATTTGCTTTAGACAAAAGTATGCTGCTTATAATCTTGTCAAAATTGTACAATTTTCATAATCAACCCAGCTGAGAGCATTTCAGCTTGGGCTTCTAAGAAGGCATTTCATGATGGGAAACCATCCAGCAACTATAACCCAACAGCTGTCACTAGGTAACATGATTGAAACCGAAACAGTGAAAGAGTGAGAAAGTAAGGCCAAAGTTGCTAAAACTGTTACTCATATTTCCACACATGACTAAACAGAGTAAAACAAAATCATGTTTTTGACACGAGATGTGCAAAAAAAGAGAACACAATAAGACTTTTTTTTTTTTTTTTACAATCACAAAAGGTTGAATCTACAGAGGACAATTATTTATTTCATGAATAAGGTTTGGTAAGTTGCCAGTGGGTTACAGAATGCCTTAAATTATAGGATCCAGGCCAAGGAAATAAGTGTTCTAGGTGAAAGAAGCCAAAATACTTTTAAAGCAATACTTTTTATCTTCAGTATGTTAACATTTAATTGTACATACATTAATTAAACATCCAGATAGTGAACACCAACGATGTGTCAAGCATTTTTGCTTCTTAGTTTTCTATATATGATTTCAGTTAATTTTCATGCTGAAGTAACTATCAACATTATCCATATTATTAGTACCTAAGTGTAGGAAAGAAACTGAGGCCCTAAGATCCATAGTCATTTACTAATGTCACACAGTAGAATTTCAGGATTCAATCTCAAATCAGTAGCTTTTAAATTAAACCTAATAGCAACTTTATTATATGATAAATAAATACATAAAGTACAGAAATACAACTTTCTAGAAACAGACTGAACCTGCTCTTCAATTAATATATGATGACCTTGAATATGTCCTATGCATGTATAATTATATAACTATATACATATATGGGTATATATATTATGAATATATGTTTATGTGTAATATATATCTAACATTAGATACATAACTGAAATACTTCTAAATATACAAATCTGTTGGCTCATAGAATACATATGGGATCAAATTTGGAATCATAATTTAATTTTGGATGTCCTGGAAACCCTCTGCCTTACTTCACAACAACAGACCTTTCTCCAAAAATATCTGATATCTTAAGGGGAGGATTCACTGGTCCTCATAAATGACTTTGTGTCAGCCAAGTGCTGTTCCCCTACCAACATCCCTAACTAAGCATCTTCAAGCTCTTGAGGGCACTCTGCAACATTCCCTCTCTATGATTTCTGCTTAGTATCAATCTCTTAAAGCTCACGATTCTTAAAGTAACATACAGCACTGTATTTTCTCTAATCCTTTCTACTTTACCAATTATTTAGTTTTGCACTTAATATAGCAAAACATTCTCCTCACCTTTTCCTAAGATAACTTACAATTTATGTTTTCCCTACCATGTATCCAAATATAATTACTTTTATGGTTATTTTCTCCTTTTCTAATTCCTCCCCTACCCATTTATTTATTCATTTATTTATTTTTTTAAAGCTCAGCTTTTATTTCTTTTTAATTTTTATTTTATTTTTTTTAAGATTTTATTTATTTATTTGACAGAGAGAAATCACAAGTAGATGGAGAGGCAGGCAGAGAGAGAGAGAGAGGGAAGCAGGCTCCCTGCTGAGCAGAGAGTCCGATGTGGGACTCGATCCCAGGACCCTGAGATCATGACCTGAGCCGAAGGCAGCGGCTTAACCCACTGAGCCACCCAGGAGCCCCTATTCCTCCATTTTAGACCACATAACATTCATGTTCTATCTTGTCACCTCACAGACATTATTTGATGCCTTAGATTTACCTTCAAATATATCCATTGTTTATCCCTAGTACTTTTTAAAAAGGTTTCCTCTGTCATATTTTGTTAACTAGAAATTTGTCCTCTGGTAGTTTCATTAACAATGACTCATGAGAATGATATTCCCCAAGCTCTTCTATTTTAAAATTGATTTGTCAGTAGCCTTTTTACTTGAAGGTTAATTTTCTTTGATATAAAATCCCTGACTCACATAGTCTTTTTGTTCATCTTTCTGTTTCAGTCTGGTGCAGGGAGGGTGATACTAACTTGAATTATTTTAAAAAGTCAAGCCATGACACATTCTGTTTTATGTCTTCTTAATACCATAATTATTAGTGGCATGAAATTTTACTGTTAATATTTTCCCAATTAGATAATAAAATAATATGGCTATGCTATTCATAGGTAATTTATTTATTTTGTCAAAAGGATTTTTTTAAAAAGATTTATTTATTTGAGAGAGAGACTGCACATACTAATGGTGGGAGAGGCCAAGGGAGAGGGAGAGGGAGAATTCTCGAGTAGATTCACTCTGAGCACAGAGCTCAATGTGGGGCTCAATCCCAGAACCCTGATATCATGACCTGAGCTGAAATCAAGAGTCAGACACTCAAGAATATGAGACCCCCATGCATCCCAGAGATTTTCTTTCTTTCTTTTTTGACTCATATAATATTTTTCTTTTCTTTTTTTTTTTTTTAGAGATGATAAATACTACTACAAGGTTAATTCTTGTTGCTTACTATTCTGGGTCTTATTTAAGAAATGTTAGGCTAAGTTATGCTGCATTTTAATGTTTCATCCTATGTTTTTGTACATCTCATATTGAGTCTATTACCAAATATTTTTACACATTTGTACTTCCAATTTCATCCAATTCAAAATATACTTGTCTGTATAAACAAGTATATTGTGTATTAATTTTATGTCCTTCTGCCTCACAGAATACCTATATTATTTACCTTACTTTTATCATTTATATTTTTGACTTTTCCAGATATACATATTTATGATAGGTAAATAGAGATAGTCTTATTTATTTTTAAATTGTTAATGTGCATCTCTATTTTTTCTCTTAGATGATCACATTGATTAATAAACAATATGGTGTTAAATCATAGTGGACACCATGGAATCCTTGCCTTGTTCCCGGCTCTGTGGAACTTGGTGGTGGTTAATTTTATCAGTCAGATTAGCTAGGCCTCAGTGTCCAGATGTTTGGTCAAATACTATTCTAGATGTTGTAAAGAGTTTTTTGGATGAGATTAGTATTTTAATAGGTAGACTATGAGTAAAGAAAATCACTCTCCATAATGCAATGGGCTCATACAGTCAGTGAAAGGCTTTCAAAGAAAAAAAGAAAAAGAAATAAAAGAAAAAGATGCTATTTTCAAGAGGGAATTCAGACTCCCATGTACCTTAGGACTCAGGCCTCAAAAACAGTTTTCTCCTGGGTCTCCAGCCCGCTAGATTACCTGCAGATGTTGGATTCAGCAATCTCTCCACAACACTTAAATCAATTCCTTAAAATAAATCTCTCCCTTTCCTTCTCTCAACCTCTCTGCCCTCTCCTTCTTCCCTGTATCCATCTATCTATCTATCTATTTCTTTCTGTCTGGTTGTCTCTGATGTTACTGTGGTCTGAATTGTGCCCAGAAATTCAGATGTTGAGACCCTAATCCTTAATGTGATGGTACTCTGAGGTGGGGCCACTGAGAGATGATTTGTTCCCAACCACATAAATAGTTTTCTTGTGTATAAAAAAAGAAATGTTAGATATGCATGGCCTGCTCTAGGCTTTGACACCTTTGATAATTTCCTCTCTCTCTCTCTTTTTTTTTTAATTCTATCACTTTATCTGTGTAAGATTTAATAAGACAATAGTCAAAGCCCAAAAATAGCAAAACAAAAATATGGGATATTACCCCATGGTTTCTATATTGCTTGTGTTATGATTTCAAATACACTTGTTTCTGACTGAAGTAAGGTTATTTTGATCTACATGAGGTTGTTTTGATTTACTTGTATTTCACGTACAGTTATTTTGATCTAGGAGTGAATTATTTTACTCAGGAAGCTGTGTCAGGATGTTGTCACTGACATCTGTTTTTGTCAATAAGCACTTAGTTCAACTGATGACAGTCATCACTGGGAATTTATCAATAAACATAGGGAAGAATGGCTATTAAGTAATGGAAATTTAAACTTATTTTTTAATTTTTTAAAGATTTTATTTATTTATTTGAGAGGTTGGGGGCATAGGGAGAGGGAGTAGTAGACTCCTGTTGAGCTTGGAGCCCAACGCTGGGCTCTATCCCAGATCCTGAAATCATGACCTGAGCTGAAGTCAGAAGGTCAACCTATAGAGCAACCCGGGTGCCCTTAGATATTTAAACTTTAAATATCAAGAATTTGTGAGGACTAACCAAGAGTGTTTGGTCCGTACAAGGCTACCCTTTGCTGATCTAAATACTCTCTGATGACCTTGGGCATTAACTCCTGCTGTGCAAGCCAACTGTGCCAAGAGTACTGAAAACCACAGTGTGACCCTACATGTAAAGGTAGGGCTCTTAGATCATCTTGCCTGCTAACAACAGCACCTCCGTTCCCCTAGCACTGTGCTCTAAGAATAGGGACTTTTGCTTTGGGTTGAACACTGTGGACATCAGCTCTTGATTGGCCAAGCCAATGTTTCTGAATATGAGCTCCTAGAAATGTACACCTCAGCTAAATTTGGACTTTATTTTTTTCATTTCCCCTTTGTTTGGGGAAACATTGTTTTGGCATATGCTACTTCTTTATTAGCTTATTAAGAGATATGATCCTGTATGTGATTGGTGTGTGAAATATTATTTTTATAAATTATAATTCCTGCAATGAGCCTGTGTTAAATAAATGGTTGGCAAAGATCACCTCAGTTCCTGAGCATAACTTGCCTCAAATAAAACACAAATCCATGGCATTGGACTGTTCCTTGACAGTACGTGTTTCGCAGATGTCTCAGTCAGTCTTCATTCAGCTTGGGTTGGACCAGTTTATGTTTTCACACACAAAGAACCAAATGATTAGTAATCCCAGCACAGCCAAATTTTGGGTTATTTGACTCAGTAATTTTAGACTGAAAAGAAGATCTTCCATTGCAAACATAGCGTTTCTTAGCAGATGAGTCATGAAGAACAAGTGCCAAAGACATTACTTTTTCTTTTATGAAGAGATAGAATGATTAAGTGGAAATAATATATTTTCCAGTGTAAAAAACCGGATACTGATCCATTCACTGAGGTTAAAGAAGTCCTGTGACTTCTCTGGGTCCGAATTTTCCATTCTGTAAAATTGGATGCTCAGAATATCAATGATGGGGCAGGGTGACTGGTTCATTGCTTGGCATATAACAAAAAAACAGCTTTTGGAGAATTGCTGTGTTTTATGCAAAGGAGAAATTAGCAATAAATAAAATAAAGGAAGGAAAATGAACTTTAAAAATGGAGTGCTTATCTTGGATTACTTTTGACTCATTCTGGAATAGACAACAATATACCCAGTAAAGCATGGAGTAAAGGAGGGATAACTGCTCCCTATTCTTTTTACAAGTTCTTCACTAGTTAGTATCAAATGCCTAGTTTGGACCAGGAATCAGTCTCCCCTACATTTTCCTTTCCTTTCCTTTTTTTTTTTTAAATTTTTTATTTATTTGTGTTTTTTTTATGTCAAGCAAATTACAAAAGAAACTGGTGTTGGTGGCAAGAGGTCAAAATAATGTAATCAAATATGAGCCAGAACTTAGACTTCCACTTCCTGTGGAAGTTTAGCAATTTTTCTTTGCTAATATTTTGACAAAGAGTGCAAAACACACAAGACTGGGAGGATGGAGAAGACAGTGATGTGACTACAAAAAAGAAAAAAAAAATCTAACATTTGTGGTTGCTGAAAGGCTAGGAAATGCCTAACAATGCCAGAAAAAAGATGAATTTGAGAAAAGCACATGGGCTTTGATGTTGCACTCACTTTCAAGAAAGCTATTAAATGTTGGCTTTGTCAAGGCAAAAAGATAACAAATAAATATTTTATATCAGACACCTTCAATTCCCAAAGTTAAAACCAGTATTATTACATTGGCTTATAACATAAACCAAGAAAAAGATAAAAGAAATAGTCAGAAAAACTTTATTATTATGTTTTTTTTGTTCTGATTTGGTTGTGCCTCCTTAATAAATTGTGTCTGAAAGGAAGAACAATATTATAAATGTCCACCCACCTGACTTAGAAGACAGAGAATGAAACTCATTTATCTCAATTGCTCGATAAGCCAGAGATATTTTAGGCAGAAGTTATATACTGATGGGATCTTTGTTTATCTGATGTGAATAATAAGAAGAAAATCCTAGATGCCAGGTTTGCATACAGAAAGAAAACTGCACTTAACCATTGAAAAGACAGACTTTGGCGTGATGGAAGATTTTCAAATGAAGATTTAAGAAAACATGATTCTTTCTGAAAAATGAAATAAACACTACTATCGCAGGTAAATACTTTTTGAAGCAAGAGGGGTGATTTCTTTTTCATTGTGTGACAAGTGCGGGTGAAACAGCTTAATTCAGAGCAAGCTGCAGGGATATCACTTTTGAATGGTTTGTTAGAGTTGAGACAGTGAATATTTTATAAATCTTACTGGATCTTCAAATGTCAGGTCTAATCACACTTCACTCCTGAGGTAACAATCTCTGTTAAAGAGGATGGTACTCCCAGGTGAGAAAGAACCTAGTTTGCTGGATGGTAAACAAGTGCTATCTTCTTTAAGAAACACAATTTCATTGCTCTATTCCTTTGTTTGTGAAAGAAGATCCAGAGAGTGACATTCTGCAAGATTTCTACCATAGTCAAACGATTTCAGAAATGACTACATACTATACCCCCTATCTGGGGAATCAGGAAGCCTAGTGGTATGCTGAATCTTCTAAAATGTCTTACAGTAAATGTTTCTACTTAAGAGCCTGTATAAGATATTAATCCAAAGAACATAGTTCTAAAAGTATTGGCTTTTTTTTTTTAAGATTTCATTTATTTGTCAGAGAGAGAGACAGAGGGAGCACAAGCAGGGGAGCTGCAGGCAGAGGGAGAAGCAGACCCCTCACTAAGCAAGGAGACCTATGCGGGACTCGATCCCTGGACCCTGGGATCTTGACCTGAGCTTAAGGCAGATGCTTAGCCAACTGAGTGACTGAGCCACCCAGGTGCCCCTAAAAGTGTTTTCTTATGTTCAGTCCATAACACTGTTTCAGCATAAGCCCCTTTTATTTCAGAAAGTATGATTAGATAGAACACAAGAAAATGCCTAAATAAAAGTTGAATAGATTTGAACATGAAGTGAAAAATGTCTTCCTTTTCTTTAAAGCTCCAAGAATGTGGAAAGAACTGACATGTGTATGATGGTATGATAAAAGATACTGGAGATCAAAATAAGGAACTGGGACGATGAAATAAATGTCTTACCAACACTTCGTATTTATCTCTCTTGTCAAAAAAGTCATGTTAGTGGTTTCTATTACTTAAGGGAATCTTTGTATTATAGCTAGAAAATGTGATTTTGGAATATAGTAATTTACCTAGAAGGATCATCACTGTCTCTCTAAAGGAGATTGGGATCAAAAGCACAAGAAAAAAATATTTTTAAAAAAGGGAAGCAAAAGGCTTGTATGGGCTACAAAATGTACTGGAGGGTTAAAGTGAATTAAATTTTATTTCTTTTCAGGGAATAATTAAATTTGAATTTATTTTGCAGTATAAGGTTGCCAGAGAATAAAACATCAAAGAACAGAACAATCTATTTTTTTTAAATAGGGTTGACAGTTTTTGAAGTGGCACAGAAAATTTTAGTAAATAAAGTAGACAAATAAAAAGTATATAATGAATACTTAATCATTCAGTGTATTTTATGGTTGACAGATGATAGGTATTTGGAGCTAAAATTTTGAAAGAAAAGATTGCTTTAAAAATTTAAGGAACTGGGGGCCTGGGTGGCTCAGTGGGTTAAGCCAGTGGGTTAAGCCGTGCCTTTGGCTCACGTCATGATCTCAGGGTCCTGGGATCGAGTCCCGCATCGGGCTCTCTGCTCAGCAGGGAGCCTGCTTCCCTCTCTCTCTCTCTGCCTGCCTCTCCATCTACTTGTGATTTCTCTGTCAAATAAATAAATAAAAAATCTCAAAAAAAAAAAAAATAAGGAACTTACTAGGCAGAAATTAGAGTCCATTAAAGAGCAAGGACTTTTAAAATTAAACTTATATTCTCATAAAGATAACAGCATAGATTAAAATGGTATATTTAAGAACTAAATATGGCTTAGGATGAGTTCTTTATATTTATTCACTGTCCTTAATTAGCAATTGTTCTTGAATCTACACATGAACTAAATTTTCACAATAATACTTTATGCAATATACTGTAGGTATTATTTAAAATTTATCATTGATGAATTTGAGATTTAGATCTTCTTAGGTTGACCAAACTGCATGATTCATCAGTTAAAATCAGCTAACTTATGTTGAAGTAACTAAGGGTCACAAAATGTGAGTGGTGCAAAACCACTAAAGCTTATTTCCTCTTTGAGTAACACACTCCTCTTGGGTTAGCTGTAATCTACTCCATATCATCTTTAGTTGGGATCCCATCTAACACAGCAACTCCTACATGGAATATGCTGGTGAATGAAGAGAAGGAATGGAATGGAACAAAGCCCTTATCCAGGAACAGCACATGGCCTCTCCGCCCACATTTCCCTAGTCATCTCCATCTCACAGATGATGTTGAGTTATTCAGGGTTAAACATTATAATCTTCCCTTAGGTTCACATCAAAAAAGAATCAGAGTATTTGGTATTCAAAAATAAAATCTAGCCAATGGTTAGCAGTAGAAATAGGGTTAGTAGGGCTAGTATCAAGAACATTTACAATGATTTCTGGTAACTCAAGAGTGTTTTGCTTCATTATATTCCTATTTCAATATTTTAAGCACATTATGGTATATTATTTGGTTTTATTAGATGCATTTAATATGTGTCCTATGAATTAGAAATATATTGGTAAAGTATACACCAATTTCCTCTTACCAATATTTTGCATTTAAAATAAAGTGAGGGGAATTTCCATTTCTATTCATGAAAGATCATCTGTAATGATAAGTACCCTCTTGTTCTAACAAACAGAAAATTGAACAAAGTATATGAAACAGGTGTTTTGGGATACTGGACAACAGCCAATGCAAAACAATCTCAAAGGGAAATCAACAAATAAGGTAAACCATACGATTTCTCTAGTTTACTGCCTGGAAGCATTTTCCAGCTTCAGCAAAACAGGAGGAAGCCAAGCAGAGACCAGAAGATTCATTAAGATAAGGTTACATAGCTGGGTCAGGAAGAACAAGACAAATAGACTATTTTACAGAGGAATCCTTGATTGAAAATCAATATATATGTGTGTCAGAACGGACACAAGTTGGATAAGAAAAAAAGTGTCAAGGAATAACAGTTGCAGAAGAGCTACAAGTTGAATACATTTCAGTACTTCTACACATCTGGGAATCAATCCCCCTGTAGCAATTATACAACTATGAAATATGGATATTAAAATTATACTACACAAGCATATTCTAAATGATTAATAAAATGTGAACACCGTGAGGAGTTAGGTGGAATTATTAAAACAGACGCAAACAGAATATCTAGAGATGTACAATACATATTTAAGATAAAAAATAAGCCAAGTGAGATTAAACAACTGACTAGAAATAGCACAAGAAAAGATTAGTGAACTTGAATATATAGCAGGAAAAATTATTTAAAGTGAAATACAGACCGCAAAAAATTAAACTGAATATCAAGGACCTGTGAGCCAATATCAATGGGACTAAAATAAATGTAATTGGAATCCCAGAAGTAAGAGAAAATAAGTATTAATTAATGGCCAAAAAAAAAAAAGCTAATTAAGCACAAAAGAAGAAAAAAGAAGTAGAGCATATAGTATAAATAAATGAATGAACTTTGGCTTAAAGTGGCAAACTTTTTCTCTTTACAATTTACAGGAGGTCCTAGCATTGTAATAATAGATAAAATGTATACAAATTGGGGGAAAAATACAACCTTTTTAAATTTATAGTTGGTAACATTGTTTATGCAGAACTAACAATGAAACTACAGAAATCTTCTAAGAACTAAAATGTGTACTTACCCCTTCAGGATGCAAAGTCAACATTTTAAAAATCAATATTATTTATCTATGGTGAGCAATTGTCATGATGAAGCTGAAATAGAAAAGGAAAAGTTGATGTCCTTTACAAAAGTATCAAATATTACTTGCAATAGTACCAACATAATAAAATACAGGTAAGCTTAAGAAAATACATGGAAAGAGCCTAGATGTCCATCAACAGATGAATGGATAAAAATGTGGTATACCTATCATCTATTTATGTATCTATTTATAGATAGATATATTAATATATACATATACACAATGGAATATTATGCAGCCTTCAAAAAACACAAAACCTTGCCATTTGCAACAATATGGATGAAATGAGGATATTATGCTTAGCAAAATAAGTCCATCAGAGAAAGACAATTATCATATGATCTCACTAATATGAAGAATTTGAGAAACAAGATAGAGAATCATTGGGGAAGGGAGGGGAAAAATGAAACAAGATGAAACCACAGAGGGAGACAAACCATAAGAGACTCTTCATCTCAGGAAACAAACTGAGGATTGCTGGAGGGAAGGGGGTAGGAGGGATCGGGTGGCTGGGTAATGGACATTGGGGATGTGTTATGGTGAGTGCTATGAATTGTGTAAGACTGATGTATCACAGACATATACCCCTGAAACAAATAATACATATATTAATTAAAAAATAAATAGAAATTTAAAAGGAATGGGAAGCTACTGTATAGGCAAAGGGTAGGAGAGGAGAGAAATAATGATAAAAAATTTTAGTGGAAGAAATATAATGGAAAACTATCAGTGCAGGCTAATTCTCTCTCTTTTTAAAGAATCTTATTATTTTGTATTTATTTATTTGACAGAGAAAGAGCATGGGGGTGGGCAGAGGGAGATGGAGAAGCAGACTCCCCATTGAGCAGGGAGCAAAATGCGAGTGTGGGATCATGACCTGAGCCAAAGGCAGACACTTCACCCACCGAGCCATCCAGGGGCCCCTACTCTCTCTTTTTTATCAGCCTTTTGTAACAAAGGAGAAAGTGAGATGTTTTAAATAAAGTAGAACTGAGACCTACTGTAGTGTATCAGTGAGGACCTCAGTGTTCAATAGGCTAATACTAACATTACAATGTTTTGATAGAGTTTGCAGAGTTTGCAACACACTAGGGTTTATTTTAAGGCAAATTCACTTATAGTCTATTCAAATGGATGTATCTAACCCTTGTAAATTTTTTTATGTTTACATTCTACTTTATTCTTCCTCCTCCTCTGGTGAAATCTTGGATCATTCTTGGTTTCACAGACCTCGGTAAATGTCTGAAAAATAGTATGCAGAATGAATGAATGAATAAATGAATGAATGAAAAACTAAAATTCTTCACGTCAGAATCAGACTACCTAACTGGGAATATAGGAATGAATCTTCCAAATCAGAGGGGGCCTATGGTAGAGACACCAGGTAAAAATTAACACCTAAACTTTTGAGTTTACTACTTCCCCATTTTGTGCATTTATTTTTTTTTTAAGACATTATTTATTTATTTCACAGAGAGAGATCAGAAGTAGGCAGAGAATCAGGCAGGGGAGCCTGATGTGGGGCTTGACACCAGGACCTGGAGATCATGACCTGAGCAGAAGAGAGAGGGTTAATCCACTGAGCCAACCAGGCACCCCCATTTTGTGCATTTAAATCCATTTCCCTACCTGAGTTTCATAGAAAACTAGCTTCCAATGGGATATTAATGAGTGTTTTGTTAAGAAGTGATCACAACCAAGTTCAATTGGAATATTCAGATTATTAACAATAATAATGAAAGTTAGCAAGTTTCTTTGCAGCACAAATTCTCAAACTTGTTTTTTTTAAATACTATGTATATTGTAAATTTTTCAAGTGAGACATATTTTATAGAGCAGTGCCTCTCAAAGTTTAATTTGCCTATGAATCAATGTGGACCTTTGTTAAAACATGGATTCTAATTATCCTGTAGAAAATGTATATATTTATTCATATTGACAACACTGTGGACTTGGGCATGATTTATTAAGGTAGTAGTTTTCATAAACATTGTAATCTTTTTTTTAATAAAGATTTTTTAAAAAGATTTTATTTATTTATTTGACACACAGAGAGAGATCACAAGTAGGCAGAGACGCAGGTAGAGAGAGAGGGGGAAGCTGAGCAGAGAGCCCGATGCGATGCAATGCACGGCTCAATCCCAGGACCCTGGGATCATGACCTGAGTGAGGGCAGAGGCTTAACCCACTGAGTCACCGAGGCACCCAACATTGTAATCTTTTTTACAGAAGTTCCCTGACTCATGACAGTTCAAATTAGGATTTTTGACTTTAAGATGGTGCAAAAGGGACATGCATTCACTAGAAATCATACTTCTAACTTTGAATTTTGATATTTTCCCAGGCTAGTGATACAACGTATGATCCTCTCTCCTGATGCTGGGAGTAGCAGCAGACCTCAGCTTGTAACCAGCTATGAGATCACCAGGGGAAACAACAATACAGTTACAACTATTCTGCTTTTTATTTTTAGCAGTGTTCAATAAATCACATGAGATACTTGACAGTTGATTATAAAATAGACTGTGTTAGGTGGTTTTGCCCAACTGGGGGCTAAAGTATGTGTTCCGTACACATTTATGGAGGGCAAGCCTAAGCTATAATGTTTGGTAGGTTAGGTATATTAAATTCATTTTTGACTTATAATATTTACTTAAGATATTCTGACTTATAATACTTTCAATTTATGATGGGATTATTGGGGAGGTAACCCCACTGTAAATCCAGATCTGTATTCCTGAATTCATACCTTGTTTATTGCCTCTTCTTTTCACCATAGAGAATTAAACCATGTGGCAGAGGCACCAATAAGCTCACCACATCTTTGACACTGGATACAGAGCTAGACCTAATTTCCTAGCCTTTCTTCCAGTTACAAGCGTCCTGGTGACTGAGCTGTAATCAGTGGAATGTGAGCCGAAGTGATATATATTTCACTTCTAGATCATGCATCTAAAAGTTCCTCAGCTCCTTTATGCTGCCTTGTTCCCACTGGCTGTCCGAATGCAGAAAATCCAGCAGAGGACTCCAAAAACAAAGGAAATGATGGAGCCAGGAGCTAGGAAGATGCAGGGCTCTGGAATCACTAATGGAACCACCCAGGAGATCCAGTGGAATGGGCATACCACATCACCATATTGTTTGATTGTTCTGTGTTAAAACATTGAATTTTGGGCACATTTATTGCAGCTCCCTACACACCTGGTCAATAAAAATGATTTGAAGTTAGGCAATATATTTTACTTTGTTCTGGGTGCACAGCAGAACACTTCTATATGAATTGGCTTTCTATGACAGTGATCCAGATTCCTGGTTTTTGTTTGTTTGTTTGTTTGTTGTGACATCAGACAGTTAAGCTGCCTTCTGTTCTTGATTACATCTGTTTGATGACTTATTTGAGGAATATTGCCATCAGACTTTTCCATTTCTTTGCCTCACTGTATAGCAGCAACTTAACAGAAAACTAAAATGATACACTACCATAAACTAAGTTTCTTCCACAATGTGGGACAGAACAATGGATTTTTCTTTATAGTTTTCCAACTTTATATTCACACAGTGAATTATGTTCTATTATATTGTTCACCTAGTTGATTAGACCATCAATACTGCATGTCCAGTCACATTATAGGAGGAAAGAGAAATAAGGAAAAAATACTCCTTCTTACTGATGAATTAATTCATTAACCCTTTTTATAATGAAATTTAATATAGCCTAGTAGGCTTTATAAATAAATTCAACTCAAAAGAAGTCACTTCCATGTAGGGTTACTATATCATTATTAAATCCAAATATAATGTTACAAAACTCCAGTGTAACTGAAAATGATCCTGAGCTATTGTTCATACTTACATATTTACAAACTACCAAATAGCAAGTTTCATTCTAGTCTGTTGGATTAAATTTGACTCTAAATTTAAAACATCATCACAAAACCTCTGCCCTTGAATTAAAATAACACTGTAGGATCTGAAAATAAATTTACAAATGTGATCAAGGTAAACAAGAGCCTTTTAAAAATTTTTTGAAAGGCTATGATATTTTCAATATTTTATTTGGATAAATTTTCTTTCTTCTTTTTTATTAAAGATTTCTTTGTTTATTTGACAGAGAGAGAGAGAGAGATCACAAGTAGGCAGAGCAGCAAGCAGAGAGAGAGGGAGAAGCAGGCTCCCCACTGAGCAGAGAGCCTGATGCGGGGCTCCATCCCAGGACCCCGAGACCATGACCTAAGCCAAAGGCAGAGGCATAACCCTCTGAGCCACCCAGGAGCCCCAATTTGGACAAATTTTCTTTGAGTATGTGCTACTCATAGATCATAGAAAATATTATATGGCTGAGGAAAGTTAATAATTGGGATCAAACATAATACTAATATGCTAGATTACTGATATATTCCCATTTTTTTCTCTGATTTGTTTGTTGTTGTTGTTGTTGTTGTTCTCTACTGTTAGTTCTGAAATGGAAGATGATGTATGTGCTAGCAACTCATATACAATAATTTACAAGATCAAATACTTGCATTTTGATGTATTCACATGTGTATACATACATATAAAACTCATAAGTAATGTAAAAAGTCATTTTTTCAGAACATTAGCAGGCTGATTCAAAGAATTTTTTTCATATGCTCCCTATAATGCACTTTTCATTAAAAATAATATTTATGTATAATGCTTGAAAATAAATTTTTCAAAAAATTCCAACAAGTAATTTAGAATTTTTCTGAGATATCTTAGATATCTCAGATATTAGATATCTACTAATCTTTCTCTAAATTTTCTCCATATAAATTAATGAAATAAATGACATTTTGGAAGTTGTAAATAATTTTAAGATATAAATTTGAACAATTATTTTAATTGGAAACCAACAGGGCACCTGGGTAGCTCAGTTGGTTAGCATCTGCCTTTGGCTTAGGTCATGATCCCAGGGTCCTGGGATGGAGCCTTACAACAGGCTCTGTTCAGTGGGAGCCTCCTTCTCCCTCTCCTTCTGCCTACTGCTCTCCCTGTTTGTGCTCTCTATCAAATAAATAAGTAAAACATTTAAAATTAAAAGAGGAAGCCAAACATTAGTTTATTTTCTCCTACTAGAGTTTAGATAATTACTATTTTAGATTTAGAAGTCTTTGATTTATTTTTTTTTCTTAATATAGTCCTAATAACCTAATTCATTGTTTGTTTGATCTACTAGCTAAACTAAATTACATTTTATGGAGGTTGGTAAAATTTTATGTCTTCAGATCCATTTTATTTCTTTATCACCATAAAGATTCTGTAAGGGCACACCTCTACTGCTTTATAGAAGCAGAACAAGACCACATGTACTCCTACTTCTCTGGTTCTTGCCCATAGTTTCTCTCTCTCTTTTTTTTTTTATAAATTAATTTATTTATTTTCAGAAAAACAGTATTCATTATTTTT
>NC_081557.1:16538341-16631911 GCF_022355385.1 Mustela nigripes
AACTCCATTCTCCTCTCTAACACCCCTTGTCCTCCATGCTATTTGTTATGCTCCACAAATAAGTGAAACCATATGATAATTGACTCTCTCTGCTTGACTTATTTCACTCAGCATAATCTCTTCCAGTCCTGTCCTTGTTGCTACAAAAGTGGGGTATTCGTCCTTTCTGATGGAAGCATAATACTCCATAGTGTATATGGACCACATCTTCCTTATCCATTCATCCGTTGAAGGGCATCTTGGTTCTTTCCATAGTTTGGCGACCGTGGCCATTGCTGCTATAAACATTGGGGTACAGATGGCCCTTCTTCTCACCACATCTGTATCTTTGGGGTAAATACCCAGGAGTGCAATTGCAGGGTCATAGGGAAGTTCTATTTTTAATTTCTTGAGGAATCTCCACACTGTTCTCCAAAGAGGCTGCACCAACTTGCATTCCCACCAACAGTGTAAGAGGGTTCCCCTTTCTCCACATCTTCTCCAACACATGTTATTTCCTGTTTTGTTAATTTTTGCCATTCTAACTGGTGTAAGGTGATATCTCAATGTGGTTTTAATTTGAATCTCCCTGATGGCTAGTGATGATGAACATTTTTTCATGTGTCTGATACCTGATTTCAAGCTTTATTACAAAGCTGTGATCACCAAGACAGCATGGTACTGGCATAAAAACTGACACATAGACCAGTGGAACAGAGTAGAGAGCCCAGATATGGACCCTCAACTCTATGGTCAATTAATCTTCGACAAAACAGGAAAAAAATATACAGTGGAAAAAAGACAGTCTCTTCAATAAATGGTGCTGGGAAAACTGGACAGCTATAAGTCGAAGAATGAAACTCGACCATTCTCTTACACAATACACAAAGATAAACTCAAAATGGATAAAAGACCTCAATGTGAGACAGGAATCCATCAGAATCCTAGAGGAGAACATAGGCAGTAATCTCTTCGATATCAGCTACAGCAACTTCCTTCAAGATATGTGTCCAAAGGCAAAGGAAACAAAAGCGAAAATAAACTTTTGGGACTTCGTCAAATTCAAAAGCTTCTGCACAGCAAAGGAAACAGTCAAGAAAACAAAGAGGCAACCCTTGGAATGGGAGAACTTATTTGCAAATGACAGTACAGACAAAAGGTTGATATCCAGGATCTATAATGAACTCCTCAAACTCAACACACATGAAACAGGCAAACATATCAAAAAATGGGCAGAAGATATGAACAGACACTACTCCAATCAAGACATACAATTGGCCCATAGTTTCTCTTAATAAGATCACTATAGGAGTCTCCTTCCTGAGCAATCTGCTTCAACTGTGTCCACCCTTGTCCTCCTTTAATAATTACCTACAAAGTAGCCATGAAAATCATTTAAAACTATAAGTGAATATCTCACTCTTATGCTCAAAATCTTCCATTTTCTCTCATTTCATTCAAGGTGAAATCAGATTCTTTACAGTGGCCTAGAAAGCCTTGTCCATTCTGTGTGCCACCCTTTATCTCTCTAACTTCTTTTCACCAGCTCAACTCATTCACCTTCTCTCACAAGTGCTCCATTGCTATCTATGCAACATACCATCTATCCTCCTGCATCAGAGATATTTCACTGGTTTACAAGGTTTTGTTTCAGGCTTGAACCCATGTCCCCCACATGTCTGCACTTTGATCACTTCCATATAGTCTTTGGCCAAATATCTTCTTCTTAGTGAGACCCAATCATGCTGAACACCTTAATGAAAATTATAGCTGCACCCAGGTGACCCTCCAGATCACCATTACCTTTCCACTTCTTTTTTATTGTTTTAATTAACAGGTCTATGGAGATGTAATGAAAAACCATAAAATTTTTCCACTACAGTTTATAATTCAGAATTTTTAGTATATTTACAGATGTGTGCATAACCACAATTTAATTTTAAAACATTATCATAACCCAAAAAGAAGTCCTGGGTCCACTTCCAGTCATCTCCTATTCCCAAGTCCAGCCCTATACACTATATTAAAAAAAATTGTTTAAATTTTGTATCCTTTTGAATGTGGGTGAGAGAGAGTGGGGGGAGGGGCAGTGGGAGAGGGAGAAAGGAGAATCTCAAGTAGGCTCCACATTCAGTGCAGAGCCTGACATGGGGCTGGATCTCACCACCCTGAGATCATGACCTGAGTCCAAATCAAGAGTCAGATGCATAGCCAACTGAGCCACCCAGAAGTCCCTATACATTTTTTTTAATCCATTCACCAATTGATGGAATTTGGGTTGTTTCTACTTGTTAGCTATCACAAACAATGACATAATGAACATTAATATATAAGTTTTTGTGTAGACATATACATTCATTTTTCTCATACTCCAACATCATCCATCACCTTTTTACATGGCATAAATGTACTATCATCTTCTATTTATTTAGTTATTTATCTATTTATTTATTTTTATTTATATTTTATATATTTATTATATATATATTTATTTATCTTCTATTTATTTATTCTATTCATTTATTATATAAGTCAATTATCTGTTGACTTTCACCAACTGCTAGAATCTAAATTCAAGAATTTCTGTTGCTTCTGCTCAGAGTGCCTAGAATACCTCTCAGAATATGGCAACAACCCAAAATGTTTGTTGAATGAATAAAGCAATGTTCACGTGTACTCACATAGTTGTATATTTCTGTTTCTAGGGAAGACATTTAAGTAGCATATTTCTTCATGCTTCCACATTTTCATCAAATATGTATTTGACCTCTTCTGCACTGTAGGAACCATTTTAGGGTTGATGTATATAAAAATGGGTAGGCTAAACATTATGTTCAAAAAGTTCACAAATTGGATAATGAAGACACATGTAAGGAAGTAATGGCCAAGTGATAAAAAGGAGCTGTGGTAGGTGGAACAGACCTTCAGAGATGTCCACACACTAATCCCCAGAAAAATGGGCCAAATCCCCATTTTGTGAGTTAAGGTTACATGTGGAGTTAAGGTTGTTATCCAGCTGAGGTTAATATAAGGAGAGTATCCTGAGTTATATAGGTCAACCAATGTAATTACAAGGGTTCTTTGTAAGTAAGAGAGGCAGAAGAGTCTGAGTGAGAATGGAAGACAGCTGATGGAAACAAAGCATCAGAATGATGTGATCTATAAGGATTCAATCTGCCATTGCTGGCTTGAAGATGGAAGAACAAAAGATGATGGGCAGCCTCTAGAAGCTGGTAAAGAAAAGAATAGGATTCTCCTCTAGAGCCTCCAGAGAGGAATGTAGTCATGCTGGTCCCTTCATTTAAGCCTGGGATGATCCATTTCAGACTTCTGACCTACAGAGCTGTCAAATAATATGTTTGCACTGCTTTGAGTTATTAAGTTTGTGGTACAGCAGCAATAGGAAACTAATAGAAGAATCCTATGTCCTAGCTAGATAGAAAGAGAAGGGGAAGGGCCAAATCCCCATTTTGTTTATCAAGCTCTTGCTCTTGTGTGTACTATACCCAGCCCAAAATAAATTTTCAAAGAAGTAGGAGTCATGGTCTCTGCTCTTGAGGAAAAAAGTTTACAAACTAGTCAGATTTTCCAATGGGAAAACACGACCATATGGCAGAGATGTTAGAAGCACAAAATTGTGCCAAAAGGATAATCAACCATCATTTACATGGCCAGCCATCCCAGAGAACTGGCAAGCAAGGAGCGTCAGTGTAGCAGCTGTTGCCATGGCCCCAAATCCTATGATAGTGACTGAAAAAAGAAACAAAACAAATGAGCAAATAGAAACCCTCTGAGATCCTGAACTTGTAAAATTGAGAGGCAGCATGGTGTAATCAAAGGGAGCATGGAGCTACCTTAGACCATCTGGATACTGATCTTAACTCTACTCCACAATAGGCTTGTGACCTTGGGCAAGTTACCGAAGCATCATCTTTTTCCTTATCTCTAAAATGAAGTTGAACCCTTCTAGCTATTCTCTGGGAATTGGCTGAGATCACTTTCGAAGGAAGCCAAATATGCTTTCTTTACTAATTTTTTTTTATATAGAAGATGTAATCAAGGACAATTTTAGTATCAAAGAAATGTTTATGTGTACAATTTACTTAACAATATTCAAAAATATTTATTGCCTACATACTTTATACCAGGCTGTTTCGCCAATTTATAAATATATGTATTTATACCTACCCATATATACACATCAGCATATCATACAATTTATCTAGAGAATATGTACATCTATGTTAAAAATATATAGAAAGAATATATATGGAGAGAATATATTTAACAAAGTGCCATAAGAGTTTTATAACTAAGCCAATGCATTTTGAAGATTCACAGAACTGGAGGAATGAAATAAATTTTGACATGGCCACGGTATTGGTTAAGGTTCCTGAGAGAAACAGTACCAATAAAAGACTATGCATATATGTGTATATGTATGTATGTGTGTGTGTTGTGTATAAATATGATGTGTGTGTGTATATATGTATGTATGTTTGTGTATATATGTACGTATACATATACATTATATATACACATATATGTATATTATTATGATATATATGTATATTATGATATTCTTGTGATATGTATGTATACATATACATAATATCATAATAATTTGAGATGAAATGTATACACACAACAAACATCATATATACACATTATATATGTAGATATATACACATTATATATATGTATATATAATATACATATACATACATATATAATATACATATACATAATATATACATATATATACACATTATATATATATATACACATTATTATATATCTTTATATAATGTGTGTTGTGTGTATACATTTCATCTCAAATGATTATGGACAGTGAGAAGTCCCAAAATCCATAGTGAGCCAGGTAGACATCCAGGAAAACCAATGATGTAAACCCAGTCTGAGTTCAAAAGCCTGAGAACCAGGAGAGCTAATGATATTAAGTTCGAATCCAAAAGCAGTCAGGCTAAAGATCCAATAAAAAGTTATGTTTCAATTTGAGTCCAAAGGCAGGAAAAGACCAATGTCCAAGTTCAAGGCAGTTCAGGCAAGAAAATTCTCTTATTTGGAAGTCCATTAGTGACCAAAAGCTCTTAATTTCATGGAACTATCTAGTGATCTCAAGGATAGATAGGCAAGAACTATTCATGGTACAAAAATCCTCTTCCATATCGACCCAAACTCTGGTGGCCAGTTATCCATAACGGTGAGAAACATTTTTTTTATCAGGTGGACCAGATGAAGGGGCTGGGGAAGAGTGGATAGAGATATAGTACCTGAACAGTCTATGTCAAAACCACAAGTAGCTTTATGAATGGACATTTTTCCAAAGAAGACATACAAATGGCCAACAGACACATAAAAAGATGTTTAACATCTCTCACCAGCAAGGAAATGCAAATCAAAACTACAATGAGATATCTGCTCACACCAGTCAGAATGGCTAAAATTAACAACACAGGAAACAACAGGTGTTGGCAAAGAGGCAGAGAAAGGGGAAGCCTCTTACACTGTTGGTGGAAATGTAAACTGATGCATCCACTCTGGAAAACAGTATGGAGGTTCCTCACAGAGTTAAAAATAGAACTACCCTATGATCCAGCAACTGTACTATTAGGTATTTACCCAAAGGATACAAAAATCGTGATTTGAAGGGATACATACCCCCTAATGTTTATAGCAGCTTTATCAACAATAGCCAAATTACGGAAAGAGCCCAAATGCCCATCAACAGATGAATGGATAAAGAAGATGTGCTGTGTGTATATTTGAGTAATTTATGGAATATTAATCAGCCAACAATAAGAGTGAAATGTTGCCATTTGCAATGAAGTGGATGGAGCTAGAGAATATTAGGGTGAGAGAAGTCAGTCAAAGAAAGACAAATACCATATGATTTTACTCATATGTGGAATTTAAGAAACAAGCCAGATGAACATGGAGGGGAAAAAAAGAACACATGACAGAGTGTTTAATAATGCCATTCTTTAAAGAATAATGATCCTTATGCTTCCAATCAGAATAAAACACAAGTACGGAGGAGCCTTTGAGATATGAATATTTTAAGTACTTGTTATTATTTTACTTAGTTCCTATAAAAAATATGTTCTTTTTTACTTTTTGCTCTAGCCAAAGTACACAAATAGCTATGGAGTTACATTTTAAATTTTTTATTCAGAAGACAAGGGAACATATGCTATAATTGAGTGATACTTTAAGCCTTATTAAACTCTATTTAAATTCCATTAAAAGGAAAGCAATAAGAGCTAACCTATTTTTATTCATTCATGTTGTCAACAATGACTGCCACAATTTCAAAAAAAAATAATTTTACCAGAAAAGTACTAAAAAAGCACACTATGCACATATCTGTGCAGAGATACAGTAAGTGCTTATTTATTTTAAAGGGTATTTATTTTTTTCCTAAAGAAAATTTTGGCCCTTGTAAGAGTTGTTAAAGTTTTTGATGACCTGCAGTTCTGATTATGCAATATTCTCATTTGTTCTCCTTTAGAAGGACATCATTTACAACTTATAACGTTTTTAAAGCTACATGTGGGGGTTTTTATGTTTAATGTGTCCTTTTCCCCCCAAGTTTTTATTTAAATTCCAGTTAGCTAACGTACAATATAATATTAGTTTCAGTGTAGAATTTAGTCATTCATCACTTGTATACAACAAGCGGTGCTCATCACAAGTGCCCTCCTTAAGCCCCATTACCTATGTAACCCATCCCACCACCCACCCATCCAGTAACCCTGTTTGTTCTCTTTGAAGTTTGCCCTTTAAAAAAATATATTATCTTATTTAATAATCACAAAAGTGCTACTGATTAAATATATTGCCATATTGTAAAGTAATAGACTTAAATGAGTTTAAGTACCTGGTGATGGAAAAAGGAATGCAAACTCAGATCTGCCTTATAAATCTATAGCCTTAAAAATTCACTCTAAGTTTTTAAGCAATGTAACTTTTGAAAGTCTTTTGTTTCTCATCAGAAAAACTGAAATAATAATGGACTTGTAGGTGTGTATCTGTGTATGTATGTGTGGGAGTCTAAAAATACACAATTAGATAAAGTAGTTTATGAAACCCCACAGTACAGTTTCAGGCACAGACTAGGTACCCACCTGCACTGGCATCTCCTCGGAGAATCTTGGACACACACTACCCATCTGGGTCATATATTTTTATCTCCAGAAACACAGCACTTTGCTGTGCTGAAATGAGGAGTACTTGCCATAATGTATATGGAATTCCTGATGATACAAAATGTGTGTGTGTGTGTGTGCGTGCGCACATGCGTGTGTGTATATACACATATGTACTATATATGTGTATAATCCATGTGACAGCCTTTATTAAAATCCTTTATGGTTTTCAGTTTCAAAGCACTTTGAAAGTGTTTAGTAGTAGTATAATTAATTGTTTTGTACTTTTTTTTTCTAAATAAGCATTAAATATTGAGCTGATAGATTCTAAGCTAGCTTTCCTGCTTCTTTAAAAATGGCACTTCAGGGAAATAGTTTTTTTAATGAAAAGAAATGATGATGATGATGGTACCTCCATTCCTTTCTAGAAGTAAAGGGCTGCACCAGTGACTCCAGTACATGTGATTCACAAGTAGTGTTTCCAACTTTGTTCAGGAGAAGTTGAGTTGGGGGAAATCAGAAGGGGAGACAAACTGTGAGAGAATCTGGACTCTGAGAAACAAACTGAGGGTTTTGGAGGGGATGGGGGTGGGGGTTGGGTGAACCCAGTGGTAGGTGTTAAGGAGGGCACCTATTGAATGGAGCACTGGGTGTGGTGCATAAACAATGAATTCTGGAACACTGAAATAAAATTTTAAAAAAGAAGTGTATTAAAGGGGATGCCTGGGTGGCTCAGTGGGTTAAAGCCTCTGCCTTTGGCTCAGGTCATGATCTCAGGGTCCTGGGATCTAGCCCCCATCGGGCTCTCTGCTCGGCAGGGAGCCTGCTTCCCCCCTCTCTCTGCCTGCCTCTCTGCTTACTTGTGATCTCTGTCAAATAAATAAATAAAATCTTAAAAAAAAGAAGTATATTAAAAAAAGAAAAATAGCATCCTTGTTGCTATAAAAATATTAAAGCAGAATTGTCAGTCACAGTAAAATGGAGGCATTTTTTGCTTTGGTTTTTAAGTTAGTGGTAGGGATTTTAAAATCTTTATTATCAAAGACAATAACTTCAGAGTTATAAGATATTATCAACCTGATTCCAATCCAGACACCATTCAACATTGAATCTTTTAAAAAATAAGGTTTTTTGTTTTTTTCTTATGAATATGGGGTACTATGTTGACACAGACAAATCAGGCTTACCTAATAACAAGTGGGAGCTCAAATATTGGAGTCAATGATTAGATTTTTAAAAAGAGTATCAAGTGGTAAGTGCTACAAATAAAAATAAATGATGGATATTCATTAAAGTAAAATAATCAATTGGTTTAGATTAGGGATTTGGGATCTTCAGAGAAGACATTAATAAGGTCAAAGAATTTTTTGAGATATACAAGAGATAAACATGAGAATAATTCCTATCTAAAGAGTATGTTTGCATTGTCTTAGCATAAATTGCTAAGGAAACACATTACAGAGCTGCTTTATGTTTTAAGTAGAATAACCTCTTAGATATTAAGCAAAGCTTTGGCTCTTAACTTATGAAAGAATTATTAAAGCCCCAAACTAAAAGAACTCCAAGAGTCCATTAGAATCCAGGCAAATTGGCATTTAAAGATTTCTGCTGTCATTCTCCAATAGTGACAATTTAAAAATCTATCACCACTTATTGGTTCTTCTTAACATTTCATATACACTGAACTTAACCAAATTCATTGCCTAATAGTTCTTTTTAACCTAACTTCCTTTTCCCAAGCATATGTGAAAGTACGCCACCCATAAAAAGAACACAAAAGTTAACTGTAAACACTCATAAATTATCAAAACACGGACACTTGTAAAACCTTAAAAGAGGGTAATAAATAAAACACGGCTAGCATCCCAGATGCACCTGATGTCCTGGCCTTACATCATTCACTACCTCTCCTTCTTCCTATAGGTACTGAATGTCCTAAATGTTAACACTGTAGATTAACTTACCAGTTTTAAGTGAAGGATTACATAGAGAAGGATTTATAGAAGGATTCTTAGATAGATGATAGATTTTACATTATGTGTATTTATTTATGTATGTCATTTATATTTATGTTCACATTTTTCCTTATTTATCCTACAGAAACACTATCTTGGTGTACAATTCTTCCACAATTAACTTTTCTGTTATCCTTTTCTCTCAAGCACACACAAAAAGTCTATTTTGGGGGATATGCTAGGTTTGAATATAGTAGATGATTTCAAAATGTCCTACAAAGTATTGGTAGTAATTTTTTGAGTAATTTCACTAGCCCATTCGTAGGCAAATAATCAGCTATAGAATATTTAGGTACTCCTTTTAACTTTAAACTAGTCTAAGTAGTATGACCTAAAGTAGCAAAGTGAAAACATTAGCGTAATAATATTCATAAATAACTGTGTTTATTCCATAAATGTTATGTATACACACTTTGCATTGAGTACAACTCAATGGGTTGAGTACTCATTGAGTACAACTCTCAGGGTCACGGTCTGATGTTTCAAATCAATGGAGGCATTCTAGGTTTATCTGCCAGCTGTGGATCTTTTTCAATTGGTATACTTTTTGTTCAGATGCAACACTTCCAGGTGCATATTTTTACTTTTGAATTACATTAGCTACACAGTGACTGTGTATTGGAATCTACTTCTGGTTTCTGTCTGTTTCCTTCTTTTGCTTGTTCTCTGCTGATGTCCAAAGTATTTTTCACAGACCTGGGTGCTTTTCTGCCACCTAAAATTACTTCTATTTTGGGCATGTAAATCACTAAACACCCTCTTGTCTAAGGTTTTCTAGCCCAGCTACTTTAAGGTTTGACTTCTATGGGAAGTACAAGCTGAAATGACTTTCCTTTGGCTATTATTCCCCTATAAATTGACTGCACATTGATATCAATTACCTATCCCTATAGAGAGCAAGATCCAGGATCATCTGGTTACGTCTTTCATCATCTTTCACAAAGAAGTCAAGTTTGGGTTCATTTATTCTCAGGGCTTTTCCATCTTCTCTGTTCAAAGTTCGGGTAGTTTCCTTTCTTCTTTACAGCACTTAATTTTCTTGGTCTTTCCATTATTTTTTCCATCTGTCTAAGAGTTTTCAGTGTAGATTCAGGAGTAAACTTAGAGAGGTTATACCAGATCGCTAGGTCTTCTTTGCTTTCATCTGACTTCTGATGATTGAGTTCTGTTTCTTGTATTTTTAGCATCTGGTGGTCTTTGTTCTCTAAAGATGATAGAATAGCAGTGATATCTGTGTACCAATGTCTGGCAAAGCCTAGGTAACTTTTCTTGTCTGATTTTATGCTATTTTTGAAGTTTCCTCTGAGCCACATGTTTCTGTCTTTGGCACATTTGAGACAATATGTTTTTTCTGCCTAATTACTGACTAATTCTGCAATTCTTGAATCCCTTCTGAACTCGCTTTCTTTATCAGCCCACATTTTAACTGTTGAAGAACTGGAACCACCAACTGCCTGTTTCATTCAAAGTCAGCTCTCAGGTTACCCATGCCAAAGAGCTCCTTCAGAAGAGGCTGTGTTGTGGGCTTTCCTGTTGTTCAGCTCTCCGGGGATATTTACAGTCAAGTTAAATTTTGTCAAACCTTCAGATCCTTCCACATTTTCCATTTTTTTCAGGGCTGTTAAAAGCTAAATTGAAATAATTATGTTTCTTGAATTTGCTAACATTTAAAATTCTCCCAATGGTATTATTTTGAAGGTAGGTAATTTTTAAATGGCCATTATGAGCCCTACTTCTTGATGATGCAAGGAGAGTTCCTCGACAGGGGAGAGGGGAATTACACAGCAAATGTGTTTGGCATTCTGGCTTTCTGTCTAATAAGATCTGTGATCCAGTCTATGGCATCTTTCTTGTTTGTGGGCTTGGTAATCTTGACTGAGACCTCAAAGACATATTGGTAATAATTTATACTTTAACCTTTAATATCGAAGAGTTCTGTTTGTGCCATATCCTTGCCAGCACTTTGTATGATCAGTTCTTTTTTTTGATTTGTTTTAATTTTAGCATTCTGGTGGGTGTGCAGTGGTATATCACTGCAATTTAAATTTATACTTCCTTTGAACTGTCCTACTTCAATGATGACTGATATAGATTCCCTTCCCTATAATTATTGGATATCTGAATGTCTTTTTTTTTTTTTTTTTGTCTAGTATCTGTTCAAGTCTCTTAGCTAATTATTCTGTTACCTCCTCCCACAACACTAGCTTATAGGGATTCTTTACCAAGTTAGGGTATGAGTTTATCGACAACTACATGTGTAGCAAATGATTTTTTCTACTTTGTTGATTTAAGTATTGTCTTGTGAAAATTTTTAAGCACTTAGGTGAAAATTTGCAAAAAGAGCATAATGAACCTAGGTCTATCATTATCCCAAGAATTATTGCTCCATGGACAATCTACTCATCCACATTCACACACAATTAGATCGTTTTGTAGTAGAAATTCCAAGATACATATTTATATATATATTTTTTACTTGTAAAAAAGCATCAGCTTCCATTTCTAAAAGATTAGAACTAATTTCCAAAATGTAACTAAAACATCCTTATTAGGTAAAAGGTATCCAGTGGACAAGATTACTTTATACAGTCTTATTTGTTACTCTTTCCCACTATGAACAGTGCCTTCTTTCTCTTGTTAAATTATTTCCATTCGTTAGGAGTTAAAATTTTTCCTATAAAATTCTTTAAAAATATTTCTTATTTTCCTTTTATATTTGAATTTAAAATCAATGTGGGCTTGAAATTAGGTGCTTAGAGTTGGTTCTAATATGATTTGACTGTTGTCCTTAACAGGAAGAAAAAGTACGGGCACAAAGAGACAGAGGGATGTGCATACATAGAAGAAAGACCATGTGAGTACAGAGCAAGAAGGTGAGCAAGTCAAGGACAGAGGCCTTGGGAAACACCAAACCCGCCAAAACCTTGATCTTGAACTCCCAGCCTTCAGAACTATGAAAAATTAAATTTCTGTTGTTTCAGACATCCTGTCTCTGGTACTTTGTTATGGCAGCCCTAGCAAATTAATAAAAGAAATTCAAGAAACTACAACACAGTGATCTCTGGTCGTGTGGAAACAATTGTGTGATTTTCAAGAGGGCATCCCAATGTTTCCATCAAAATATAACATCTGATAAATATGAAATGCATAATCCTGAAAATAACCATATTTGCTTCTCTTCTACTTTTCTCTTATTTTGTGAGCACCTCTTTTTAGTATAACCTAAATTTGAATCTATTGGCAGAAGAGTCTGGGTAATATAGTTTCTAGCACCTGTGATTCTGATGAGTACAAAAAGGGAAGTTCAACAAACAAGAGCAAATTATTATGGAGAGCAAAATAAGCAGAGGTGCCCTCTCCTGCAATCATCCGTACTGGGTCTAACTGTAATGAACTCTTGAACAATACAAGAACCGTATTGTGCTTTCATCAAACCTTATGTAACTGTCTCTTGTACTTAGATGTACTCACTTTCTCTCTGCAAAAAGAAGCATAAACCTGATTAGTCACTATATTCATTTTTTGATACTAATTTATTTTAATTCACTTATAATTCCCTTCAGATATATTCAAATTAGATAAATATTTCCAAATTCTATTTTCGATTAGGAAGTATCAGACTAGTGCATCCTCATGGAACATAGGACAAATTACACCAGTGATCTACTTGAGAGCAGTGGGAAGCTTCAGAGATAACTAAAGGACTTAAGACATGGAATGGAAAGAATATCAGAAACTCAGAATCTGAGAGAGGTGAGCAGTTTGCAACAACTTCTATCCTTGGGACACTTGTTGGTTCTACACTTGGACTAAATTCTCAGAACTGTATGCAAAACCTGAATAAAATTCCCAGGGAATTATGAGGACAGAGATACCTGGAGAGGTTTTTGTTTGTTTGTTTGTTTGTTTTGTGTTTTGTTTTTGTTTTTAATAAATCTGGAGTAGTTTCAATGATGTAACAGATTTCCTGTTTAGGATACTTATTCAATGTAAATGAAATTTGCTGATTTAGAATTTAGGATCGATTAGAAAGAAGAATCCTGATGAATATATCAGGCTTGGTTGGAAACCCTAGAATGCCAGAGCAACACAGAGGCAAACTGAGTGAACTGAGCCTAACCAGAGCTACACCCTAATGTGACTTAGCATAGCTCCTTCTTGAACTGTCCACTACTACAGTTTGCTAGTGGCCAGTAAGATGAATTCTTTTTAGAGGAGTTAAATCATCTGGAGTGACTATCCTTTCCATACTCAATATCTGGAATTCCTTTAAAAATTATTACATATAAATAGAACAAAACAAAAAGCATCCTGATCAAAAGTGGAAATGAACAACAACAACAACAACAAAAAATCAAAACAGAAGGGAAAATAGAAAGTCCCTACAAATAGTCCAGATACTGAAAGAACTGGCAAGGACTTTAGACATTTATGATTATTATGTTCAAGAAATAGAGAAAAACAAGGAGAAAAGTGATGATAATTGAAGAATCCTACAAGAGGAGTGGAATCTATAAAATTAAAAAAAAAACAGGAATGCAACAAAGTGAGAAGTTATCTGATGGGTTAGACAGAGCAAAATTTATTAGAGGCTGCCACTGAGTCCAGTTTATAGTCAACACACAGATAAATTACTAAAGCCATTGACGGCTGCTCAAGCTAACACAGTGAATCCAGACTATCTGATAAGTGTACCCATATTGATTAATTTGATCCAATTCAATGTGATGTCTCTTATCATTAATATAAACCCTTAACATTTATTCAGTCAATCCCTATATACATTCTCCAGGTTTCTCTCTCTCCCTTTCTCTGTATGTGTGTGTGTGTGTGTGTGTGTGTGAGAGAGAGAGAGAGAGAGAGAGATACGCACACACAATCTTTCCATTCTTTCAGTGTGCATTCTGTATTCACCTAATCCAGAATTTCTTCTTATCTGCATGAGGGATTCTGATTGCTGTTATCTGACCCTAGTTATGTGTCTGGATTTGGTTGTGGATCTTATGAAAAAGAATATTCTCTTGAAAAGTTTCTGTCTCTGACGAAAACATGATAGTCTCTAAACTCAAAGACATAATGAAAAGCTGCCCAGCTAGTAAGGATGTCTCAAAGTATTTATAAATTCATGAATTTTCATTAATCTTCATTCACTGAAATATCCCCATTACAATCTACTGAATTCCACTCTCACTTTTACATATCATTCTTAATGAAGTTATGAATTTAACTTATGTTTTAACTTAAGCAACAAAACTATTTGCTTATGGCTTATAGATAACTGACACTTTCTATAAGATAAACAGTTTTTTTAGAGGAATTTGCTGATTCTCTAATGGGGATGGAGCCAAGATTTTTAAGTTCTAAAATTATTTTATACCTGCAATATCTTTAGAGAAGTCAGAGGCAGCCATTTAGTCAGCTGTCATTTGGTCTCATTTCTATCCTAAAATTCTGTTAGGTCAGTACCTGGGTCTCCCAAACTTCATCTTCAGTAGGTATGCCAATGCCATTCTAAACAAATGTGTGTCATTACTTTGTATCCATTGTATAGTAGTGACCATTAGTACCACATGTTCTCCTTAATATAAAACTAATCTCAGATCCCAATTATTAAGAATATATTTTCTAAAACCATTTATAGCAAATATAATATCAGTCTTTAATCAATCAGGAAAACAGAAACAACTATATGCTTTAAAGGAGTGAATGGAGTGAATTAAAGACTTAAAAAACCTTTGGAAAATGTGACTGAGCAAAGGTTACTAGAGCTATTACTAGAGCTTATGAAATTAGTAAGTACAGAAAATTCAGGATATTGCCTTTTTTAAAATTTAAGGTCATTAGTATGAATGTTCAAAATAAATCAAGAAAGGATAAATTACAAATGGACAAAATAGGGAAAGAAAACTAAGCTTCGGCTAAAGGTGAACTAGTGGTAGTCCAAAGTGCTTACCAAAATAATTATTCAAACAACAAACTAAAAATGAAAAACCGTAAATGTCACTGTACAGTTACTGACAGAACAATGTGATTAAACATCACCAAAGGACATAAGTTCCTTTAACATTGGATACAAGATTTTTAACTATTTCTAACAGTTGAGTACATCAGGAAACACAATGGTAATTTCAGTCAGAGAGGTATACTTTCTTGGCCATCAGATGCCCACAAAGACACTCAGGGGAATTAATTAATCATTACCTGATTTAATTGAGAATCCCATTTTAATGCTTTATAGCAGGTATCTATGATGTCAAATAAAAGTACTCAGAGAGAATATGAAGGAAAAATATGTACCATAAGATAAACAAGGATCATAATAATAAAGAGAAACACTTTATAATGATAAATGGGTCAGTTTACAAAGAATATTTAATGATTTTAAATGCGTATGCATCTAGTAACAAAGTTTCAAAATATATGAAGCGAAACTGAGAAAACTATAAGGAGAAAGAGAACCACAGTTAGCAATTTTAACATTTTCTCCCATTGACTGATAGAGCAAATAGCAAGTCTACAGACCATTTGTAAGAATATACAATACTTGAAAAAGTCTACCAAGAAACTTGAGACAACTGATACTTAAAAATGGCATAATAACTTATCTTTTCAAGTGCATATGAACATTCAACAGGGTAGATAATATTGTGAGCCATAAAACAAGTTTCAAAATATTGAAGTGCTTAAAATAACACAAAGCATACACTACAAGTACAACTTTAATAACAAAACCACACAGAAAGTATAAAAGAAAGCTGAAGACCAATATTTCTCAAGAAAATAGACACAAAATTCTTTTGTAAAAGTGTAATTATTTATATATAAAAATAAATATCTCATGACTAATAGTGGTGTAATCCTGAGATGCAAAATTGACTTTAAATCCACATATCAATCTGTGTAGTTTATTATATCAAAAATATAAATGAGTACAGGATTTTCAAAAGATGAGAAAATATTTTCGACAAAATGATTGATGACTCAGTATTAAGATGTCTATGATTCCAAAACTGATCTATAGACATAATGTAACTCTCATTAACACTTGTTACATAATACACACACACATATCCACACACATACACACACATTGCAAAAACTTTGTACTAGCTGAACAGGGAGTATACATGAAATCTCTGTACCTTCCTCTCCATTTTGTTGTAAACCTCCACCTGTTATTTAAAAAAAAAATTGTCTTAAGCTAAACCCCTCTAATAGCAAAACAAATTTGCAAAGAAAACAGATGCAAATAACTTAAAACTACTGTATTTCAAGATTTACTAGAGAGCTAAAGTAGTAAAGTGAGTTTTTTTTTTTTTAATATAGTGTGATAACTGCCTAGAGATGGATATATAGGTCAGTGGAATAGATTTTGAAGTTTCTAGAGATCAAATCACAGTTATATACTAAATTGATTTCTGGCAAACATTTCAAGGAATTCAATGAGGAGAGGATAGGTTTTTGTTTGTTGTTGTTATTGTTTGTGAACAAACAGTGCTATAGAAAGAACAGTGGAGAAGGTGTTATTTGAGGTAAAGGTTGATATATTGAATAATAGAAAAGAATGGAGAGTCCAGACAGAGAGTTCTACACACAGAAGACCCGTAAACAATAGTGCCAAGGTAACTCAGACCAAATTATTATATTATATTATATTATATTAGTATGGTATAGTATATACAGAAACTAACATAAATGGATTGTGAACCTAAATGTCAAAAAGTACAGTGATATGATTTTTGCAAAAAAATATATGAAAAGAATTCTATGAATTTGACATAGGCAAAGACCTATGTCAAACATAAACACAACAAACATAAAAATAATGAAAATAATAATAATTTGGACTTCATAAAAATCTAACTCTGGTCTTTATAGGATGTGATGAATAAAGTATCATTAGTAAAATGTTATTAATAAAATTAAAAAAGCAAGCCACAAAAAATGCATATGCATATATGAGAGATACATGACAAAGACACATCCATAATATGTAAGTAAAGATCTTTTAACTTAATAATAAATAGAAAATAATAAAGGATTACAGGATTTTAAAATATAAGAATATCAAAAAGTTCATGAGAAGATGCTAAATATCATTAATCATCAAGGAGATGGTGATTAAAACCCCAAAACTATAAGACTACTTACATAAAAGAAAAGATAAACATTTTTTTAAGTTGTAAATATTAAATTTAAGCAAGAACATTGAACAACTAGAACAACTTTTATTCATTGTTGGTGGGAGTATATAATTGTACAGTCATTTTGTTTCAAAGTTTACCAGTTTCCTTTGTTAATTATACCTTTATCAGAAACCGAACAATTTCACTCCCAGGTATACTCAAAGAGAAAAGAAAAAAATAATAGGTGCATAAAAAGACTTGTTCATGAATGTCCATGTCAGCTTTATTCTTAGTAGATTTAAACTGAAGGTACTCAACATCTACCAAAAAGTAAATGGGTAAGCAAATCAGCAGGTACATTCCTATAGTGTATACTATCCATCAACAAAAGAGATAAGCCACTAATTACACAAAAGGAGTTGCTAAATGAAAGAAATGAGACATAAAATATATATGTTGTAGGATTCTATTTATATGGGAATCAGCATAAGGCAAAATTAATCTTTGTCAATAGAAATCAGAATGCAGGTTTCCTATGTGATGGGGATTAAAAGGGATTTATACGCAGAGGATTATTCTGAGGTAACGGGCATATTCTATTCTAAGATGTTACACCTGGGAAATAATTATCAAAAACTTAACAAACATATGCCAAAAATGAATGGGTTTTATTTTACATATATCATCTCTCAGTTAAGTTGATATAAACAGCAAGAAGAAACTGGCTTATGTTATGATATATTAATCACAAGACGTATTATAAAAGAGTGTTGAATTCTGGGAATTATACAAAACTAAAAGCTCAGTACTAGTATTAGCTCAACTAGTATCTAGCCATTTGATTTCAAAAGAGATCAAAATACCCTATCACTAAAAACAATGCATATATACTTCAAATATCTTGTTACTTAAAATACATAAAGAGTCATTGGACAGTATTTTTTATTGTTGGGACAAGACCTTTCTGCTGTACATGGTACTTCTTTTTTTTTTTTTTTAAAGATTTTATTTATTTATTTGACAGAGAGAAATTACAAATACACTGAGAGGCAGGCAGAGAGAGAGAGAAGGAAGCAGGCTCCCTGCTGAGCAGAGAGCCCGACGCGGGACTGGATCCCAGGACCCTGAGATCATGACCTGAGCCGAAGGCAGCGGCTTAACCCACTGAGCCACCCAGGCGCCCCTGTACATGGTACTTCTGACTGAAGTTTGACTTCATGTCCTTGCATGGTATAAATTTTTAATGCATCATAAGATTATTAATTTCACTCTTTTCAAATAGTAGTAGGAATTTAAGGATGTTAAAAACTATGCACAGAATCCTTCCAGATTTTTATAAAATTCCCCTTTAGTATGTTATGTTTACTTTACCTACATCTAATTTGTAAGCTTTTCTTTAAAAAAGCTCTTTACTTTTAACTTGGTTTTCATAGAAACAACAGAAATTAAAACGCTTGACACATAAAATTCAACACATGAGTATATTTCCTTAAGTGTGATTATTTACAAATTCATTCTTAATTCTCTGTAGCATTTGTATTACAGTTTAAAGGGTAAGTATTTTTAACCTCACTTAACATATTAAGAAAGTGACAATGTATGTGGTAGAGATAATAGACTTCAGTTCATATTACTAGAATTTTTTTAAAATGTTTTAGTCTCACATGGGAATTCAAATTCAGGGAATATATTGTTTTAGGTCTATTTTCACTGAGAAATATAAAATTTACATTTATCAACTCATTATCTTTTATTGATCAACATTGGTGTGGGTAAAATATATGAGACCTCAGTTCAAACATACTAACTCCATTTAACTGAGGGAGGCTATAGTTAATCCTAGTCAAGGAAGTGGCATTAGCCCTTTTTAAAGATAACTAACTCAAATTCTGTCTTTGAAATAACATTTTCTCCTGAAAATCTATAAAGACCAGAGAAGAAAGCTTTAAAACATATTTTTCTTTTTCTTTACTATTAAACTTAAGGTAACCAATTCTGTTAGTTGCTTTAATGTACTTTTCTCCAATACAATGCATTACTTCATTAATCTCATTGTTTAGTATTCTAAACCAATATTCTATTATTAGGTTGGTTTGTTTGCTCTGGTGCCTGCTTTGGGTAGAAAATTAGTTTTTGAACAAATTCAATACATCTGGAAAAAAATTAAATGTCATGAATCACCACTGGGTTATTCTTGCAGAACTTTTTTTTTTTCTCCTGCAGACAAACTTTTTAAGTGTCAATGTGCAGAACATAGGGTGTTGAATCACAACCTCTTCAACTGTAAAGTGATATAGTTCATAGAAATATAAGAACTTCTTCATTAGTTAGAATTTTGGCCTTTTGTTTTATCCTGTGTTATATTCTGAAATGCCAACACATGATAGGAAACTAAAAGTTTTATTCTAAGAGAAGAAACTTTTGCATTACACTCTTGATGCATGAACTATTGCCCCCCAAAGTCAGTCACATGAGCTATAGAACTTTCTGTGAATAAAACAGTCAACCTGCTTGTCTGAACATCTCATTGCATAATTGTTGTCTTGGCAGTCACTGAAACAGCCCACATACTTTATATGTAGAATCGTCCTTGAATTAAAGTGTAATCAGAACGCTGGCATTCATTTAGAACAACATTAAGTTGTTCTAACATTCAGAATCTCCTCACAACTTTGTGGAAACAAATTGTTCTTTAATATACTGAGAGAGGGATGTTTTCAATTATATAAAGAACATTAGGCTGCATAAAAGCCCTTTCTGTTGACTAGCCATAGTTATCTTGAAGGGCCAGTCCCAACATCCTTCAAGTTCTTACTAGGTCCTCCTTTTCTTCCCATTGCCTTCTACCTAACAGGTTTTGTTTTTTGTTGTTGTTAATAGAAAGAATGTTCCCTCACTTTTCTCTATGCATCTTTCTATAGGAGCAATACAACTGTCTCCTTCTCTGAAGCACTGGAAGTCATACCTGAAAGGCAGCTTGGATAAAGACTTATGGTCTCACCATTACCCAGTGTAAATATTTGAAGTGAGAGAGGCAAAGTCACAAAGCAACAGTGCTAATGACACCAGAGAAGCAGTAACTGAATGATTATGTACTGTGTGCTTTGCTAATGTGCAATAACCATTGAGATACATTAGAGTATAAAAAGGTGCCATTGACAGAAGCTAGACCACTGTCTATTTCAGTGGTTTTTATCTATGATAACAACCTCATCAAAATTCAATGTCAATTCTTAACATTTTACTAGGAAATTAAATTGAAGACTAGGTAATTTGTTTCAATAAATCTGAAACTGTAACACTGCCATCAATTTCTTTCCATTCCTCTTGGATTCATTCTGCTTTGTTATTTTTTTTTCTGCTTTGTTATTTTGAAGTTAAAATCCTTTTTTCTTTTTAAAATTGTTTCATTCACTTTCTGTTATTTTTCAAATGTATCAGACACTAAGCCTGTGGATATAAGAACTAATAAGATCAGGCACCTGCCTTCAATGAGTTTTAACCTAATCAGGTAATCCATTGACAGTATAAGAGCTATATGAAAATGCAATTGTGCCAGATAGCATCTTTTTGATGATTTTTTTGTCAGCTGCAATCCTTAGTACATCATGTCTATAAATTTACCTAATTAGCTTGTGTGGGATAAAGAAATGAAATTACTAAAACATCAGTGTCCATATATCCATAATGGCAGATTAGCCCCTGAAAGTACTCTCAGTTAAAAAAAAAAAAAAAAGAAAGAAAGAAAGAAAGAAAAAGAAAAGAAAGACTTCTGAAATGCTTCCTTTTAAATCAGTCACTCAGCCTTGTCTGTCCTACCTCCACCACCTGAAAAAAATACAGGGAGCAAATTATTGAACAATCTTCTTGACAGTTCCATATATTTCCAATGAATAGATGCTTCCAAATCCCCATTGTTTGCCACCTCCACAGACAAGACTCAGTTAATGAAATGGCTAATTAGATTTCTGTAATCCTGTAGTCATTGTGTCTGAGGTGACATTTTGTCAGCATTTCTCTTGTGGCTCCTTCAGTGTGATAGGGAACATTTTCCCGTAGCCAACTTGGCGTTCGTTATTTTGCCGGAACGGCAGTTCCCCTGGTTGGTGTAATGAAATCATTGCCCTCCCAAATACAGCTCTGCCACGCAGCATTTAAATAGAAAAGAATAGGAAAATGATCATCTGATTAGTCAAACAGGCCCATGTTCAAAATCCATTTCCAAAATCAAATAATAGAATTGGCCTGGGTTCAGAGTAGAGGAATGACTTCAGTATTATTACATACTGTAGTACATATTCATTGACCAGCAGAATGTGGAAGGGTAAAAGTTCTAAATTTTTATCCTTATGATTCATAAGAAGTAAATTATTCAAAAAATGGGAAAAAGGGGGCTATTTTAGGCAACTTTTTAGACCCCATTGATGGTCTTACAACAAAGAAATGAAAAATCAAGACCAAAGCCACAGTCCAAGTACCAAATTAAAAGTATTTAAAATATTTGGATGATAAGTAGGATTACAGTTGATAACTTGGTAATTATTAAATAGAAAAATCAAGGCTCCTGGGTGGCTCAGTTGGTTGAGTGACTGCCTCCAGCTCAGGTCACGGTCCCGGAGTCCCAGGATCAAGTCCCGTATCTGTCTCCCAGCTCTGCTGGGAGTCTGCTTCTCTCTTTGACCTTCTCTCCTCTCATGCTTTCTCTCTCTCTCTCTCTCTCTCATGGATAAATAAAACCATTTAAAAAAAAACAGAAAAATCAAAGAGATGGTATATTTTAATTTTAATTTATATAAATTAAGAGATGAGAACAATAAATGTTCCCACAAATGAAAAGATTTTTTTTTTATCATCACAGCAGACCTGTGTGATAACTTAATATTAGTTTATCCTGCATAGATCAAACTTCTTCTTTCCCTAGAACTCCCTTCCTAATATGTTTCTGGATAGCATGGGATATAAGAGATAGTACTTCACAAAATTTCGAAGAGGGAAGAGAATGAATATTTTATATCACACACACACTTTTTCCTCTTATCCAATCAAACACTAATCTAGGTGTTGCCATGAAGGGAGTCTGCAGATGTAATTACAATCTATAATCATTTGACTAATATAAAAACTTAACTGAATTAACATAAAAGAACAAACAAATAAACAAAAATACCCCCATAATCAACTGGCATTGAATTTGAGAGATTATTCTGGGTGGGAATGAGAAATTCTTAAAAGAGGGCTTAGGCATTCCCTAGAGAGAGAGAGAGAGAGAGACACTTCCACTTATGAAGCAGGATCAGGATGGTTGTATGGATGGAAGGATGGATGGGTACATAGATATAGATACATGAATATAGATATGGGAGATATACACACACACGTATACACACATACACGTACACACATACATACATATATACACACACATATCAATTCTACTTCTCTGGTCAAACCCTGACAAATACAATCTATTCAATAAACACATTTTTCATCTAACCAATTGACTTTAGCCCCTCATTTCTGAAAGTCAGCCAATCAACAACTAGTTCTAAAACATATGTCCCTGAATTCCAACTAGTCAACCACATTGCTAAACACCATGCTTTCCTGAATCCCTGTAGAAGATAGTCTGCTCTGCTCAGAAAGACTGTGCCTGACCAGCATTGCTCTCCCTTATTATAGTGAACAATAAAATTGGCTTTGCTTTTTTATTTCAGAAAGACTACTGGTTTCATCATCCCTTAAATCCTATCATACACATGTATTAGGGTTCTTTAAAAACAAACAAACAAACAAACAAAGCCAAGTATATCTATATATTTACATCTATATCTATGGACAGATACATTTTTTCTTACACATTCATTACTTCCACTTAGTCTCTATTTACATCTCTAGTTTACTCCCAAAAGATGATCTATATTCTAGCCTGAATATATAGATAATGGGCAGTAATAAAGACTTGATCATACATATCAGATCTCCTCTAATATTACTTGTCTTCTGTGACATTTTTCATTCTCCAAAGGGCCTACGCTTTTGAAAAGAAAATTCAGACACACACACATATGTATATATAAATTTTCTTTTTCCATGCTTTTATAATTTTCATGTATATGTACATCTATACATATATATGTATATTATTTACATTTCATATGAGAAAAATATATGTGGTAATTTATTATAGGAATTGGCTCGTGTGATAATAGAGGCCAAGAAGTCCCATGATCTGCATGCTGGAGAAGGAGAACCAGAGGAGCATGAAGAATAAGGAAAATATGATATGATCAAGGAAACAAAATAAATCACCAAGAACTAACCCTAAAGAAATAAATAAGAATTGCCCAACAAAGAATTCAAAATAACCATCTCAAAGAAGCTCAGTGAGCTAGAAGAGAATATGGATAAAAAAATAAACAAAACTCAGAAAATGAAATATGAACAAAATGAGAATACCACCCCCTGGCCCTACAGGGTATTACTACCTAGATCCTACCATAACAGACTCATCGAAGGCCATTCCATCATGCCATCAAGCCAGCTGCTTCGAGGTGATGAAGAACATAGTAACAGTGAATCTATGAGCATAAATCCATTGTTGCATCATTTTTGTGGTGACTCGAGTTCCTTATCCTGAGGAATGCAATATGGAAAACCATAACAATGAGTGAGATGCTCTGTAAGTCACAGATAGTAGTTTTGCATGCAAAGAAAGCAAAACCACATTGAGAGTAAGTCATTATTCTAGCAAGGACAAATGTTGCCCCTTCTGTGAGGGAATCTGTCCAATCTAATCAACTTGCCACTGGTTAGCTGAGTGATCATCCAAGGGAATGATGCCATATTGGGGGCTGAATGTTTATTTGTGCTGTTAGTAGTTTGGGAATTCACTGGTGGCTGTAGCCAGGTCAGTCTTGTTGAGCAGAAGTCCATATTGCTGAGTCCCTATATAGCTTCCATCCCTGTCTCAATGGCCACTTGGTTCATGAACACACTGGATAATGACAGGGGTAGGTGAGAATAGGGTAGTTTCCATAAAACAGGTCATCCTATCCACTTGGTTATTAAAATCATCCTCTACTAAGGTTATCCTTTGGTGAACACTGGCATGTCACACAAATATATTCATGTTCTTTGCCCATTCAGGGAGGTCTATCTACATATATCTTCTCCACATTTCTTCATTACCAATTTTCTAATCATGTTCTTTGCAAGTCCTTGGCCAACAGTTAAACAGTGGCTACAGCCCATGAATCAGTATATAACCACATATCTGGCCATTTCCCCTTCCAAGCAAAGTGAACCAGGTGCAGGTCTCAAAACTTTGCCCCAAATCACTGTCCTTCATGGATGTTCCAGAGAGGGGTTGTTGTGGTACAGCTGTATACTTTTGTGAGATATATACACATTTTACAGATCTATAAAAAGGGCCTTCTCTTCCTTTGTCAAGTGATCATAGGGAATTTCCCATAAGACAGTAGATGCAAGCTGGGAGAGAGAAGCAGGAGTAGGAATTATAAGCATATAGGCCACTTTTTCATGTAACTAAGCTTGTGCCTTTAGAGATTACTCAGTCCTGTTCATTATGGAGGCCCAAAATTTCCATATGTGGAAGCGAGCGAACGAACCAGGAAAACCAGGGGTATGATTCACTCTGAGTCCAAAGGCCAGAAGACCAGGAAAGCCAATTGATATGAGTCCAAAAACAAGGTGGAAATCTAAGAACCAGGAGAGCTGATGTCTGAGAAAAGGGGAAGAAGCATGTCCAGCTGACACAAAGAGAAATACACTCTTCTACATTTGTGTTCTCTTCAGTCTACCAGTTCAAATCCTAACCTCTTATAGAAATATCCTCAGTCATACCCAGAAGTAATGTTTTACCAGCTCTCTGAGCATTACTAAGTCCAGTCAAGTGAACACAAAATTAACAATCCCAACACATCAGAGTGTATTTCAAAATCTAGCCTTTTCACTTAATCTGCATTTGGGTAATCCATTTTGCCTGTATTACAACCCACTTCAGGTCATTATTTGCCCACAAATGTTCTCTGTACTCTTTCTTAACAATATTGAATTTTTAACTTTATCCATATATTTGAAGATTTTTTTAAAAAAGTATTTGAAAAAAGTCTATATTTAAGTGAACCATTATAAAATATTTGTCTATTATTTTCTTATGTAGTTACATATATATACATTTTTTTCTTGATAGAAGGACTTAGAAAATTGCTGAACCAAGCAATGAAGGAAATAGCCCATGTAAACTGGCTTCACAAAAGGCCTAAAACAAAGTAATAATGTAATAAACTATTATTACTTTTACTACTAACAGTAGTAGAAAGTAGTAATAATAGCAGTAATCGTAATAATAATAGTAGTAAGTAATGAGTAATAAGCAATAATAGTAGTATTAGTAATAATAAAGATTTTAACGGGAAAAAAATTATTGTACTCTGTACATTGACAGAAAAAACGTATTGAGAATTTTCCACTTTACACTGACAAGAAGAAAGACAAGAATAACACTTTTTTGTTTTATTTTAAGAATGCCTATTTATTTTAGGAAGGCCATCAAAATTGCTTTAAAGTCCAAGTGGAATTTTCACCATTAGCAATGAAGGAAAAGTATCCATTTACTTTAGAGGAGAGTAAATATAATGTCACAGTACTTGAGAAAGATCACTTCAAACTTCTAGTACATTATTTTAAAATCACTTTTCAGACTATATTACACCTAAGAAGAATAAAATTTGAAAAAAAAAAAGACTTCAATTAAGACTCATTAATATTCTATTAAAGTTTAGTAGGCAACAATCACTTCTATTTTGATGTATTTAGTCCTTGATTCAGTTGTAATATTTCTAAATAAGCTGAAATAGACCTGCAAATAGCACAAAAGAGAAGCTAATTTAGTATCTGCCTAAGGAAGAATTTTTTTTTATGCCCAATTAAATGATTATTAAATGTTTTAATTTCCCTGCAATCATTATAGTCTCCAATTCATGTAAGAGAGAGTGTGAATAATAAAGCCATTTTACCATTTGACATTTTTTTCTAAGCCATTAACACCATTTTTTCCTGTTGAGATTACTCCCATCACACTGGGGAAAATACTATTTGCAAATAAATAGCATGTCCTTTAAACCTCTATTGCTATGCAATTTAGGATAAGGAAAAAGAACTTTATCTCAAAAAATATTAATGGGTCTCTACTAGATCTTATTTCAGATAAATTTCCATTACTTGCAAAGAGTTTTATGATTTCTCTTAGGATAGTTTTAAAAAACATGAATATCTTTTTTCTTAGTGACAGATTCATCTGTCAAGCAGTATCCCCAGCGATGGCATGTACACTGAATATCTTAAAAACAGACCAGAACTAAAATCACATGCAATGCCTTTTTTTGCAAACTGGCTTCCTTTTAACTAACTTTCCTTCCTTCATTGGCATTTTAAAAAGCTTTATAAAAGCAAATAATTGGCCTTATACTTTTTGAGATTTCTTAAGAGCATTAATATCTGTATTTAGGCTCATGCATAAGACTTGGGTATAAAACCATGCTAATATAAAAATAAGTCAAGTTATTCACATAACTTTTGCCCTAAATATAGAATAATTTCAGGTATGATCACTTCTATGATTTAAATACTCAGGGTAAGCATTAAAATTCTTAACTTTTTTTTTTTCTCTTGCATTGATCCAGAACCAGATAAAGATTTAAAATAAGAGGGGCACGTGGTGGCTCAGTGAGTTAAAGCCTCTCCTTTGGCTCAGGTCATGATCCCAGGGTCCTTGAAAAGAGCCTCACATCAGGCTCTACTCAGCAGGGAGCCTGCTTCCTCCTCTCTCTGCCTGCCTCTGCCTACTTGTGATCTCTGTCTGTCAAATAAATAAATAAATAATCTTTTTAAAGAAAGTAAGAGAGCATGAGGGAGCACAAAAATTAAGAGAGATGAGACGCTGGGTGGCTTAGTCGGGTAAGTGGTTGGCTTTGTTCAGGTCAGGATCTCAGAGTCCTGGGATAAGTCTAAATCAGGGCTCCCTGCTCAGAGAAGCGTCTGCTTCTCTCCCAGCCTCTGCCCTTCCCTCGTGCTCCTGCTCCGTCTCCTTCCTTCACATAAATGAATAAATAAATAAATAAATAAATAAATATTAAAGTGGGGGTAAAAAGAAAGAAAGGAAGAACAATTTCACTGGTATTAAATAGTGTTAAACTCATTGTAGTCATCATTTTTCTGGTATTCTACCCAAACTCTCATGTGTAAGTGTTATCTTCGATTTTATGGAATGAACAGAGACTATGGATCAATGTGGAGCTGAATTTGAACACAGTTTGGTTAGATACTGCATAAAGTAATTATCTTCTAAAAACCTAGGCTTTCTCATCTACAAAATGATTGTAACATGGCTATTTTATATATTTGCAATTAACACTGCATGAAATAAGCATAATAGCATAATAAGCATAATCTCCTATAATAAGATTAATGGAATAAAGAGCCTAGAAACAGAGCCATGCAATATAGACAACTGATTTTTAACAAACAAGTAAAGGAAATGCAATGGACAAAGATAGTCTTCTCAACAAATGGTATCAAAAAAACTTGACATCCACTGCAAATAAATAAATAAATAAATAAAAATAAAAATCTAGACATTGACTTTATACCTTTATACCTTTATGACTTTATACGTTTATACCCTTATGACTTTTGACCTTTCATAGAATTTGCTCAAAGTAGACCAAAGACCTAAATGCAAAATTATAAATTCCCAGTATATAATAGGAGATAATATAGATGACCTTGAGTTTGGCAAATGATTTTTAAGTACACACCAAAGTCATGATTTATGAAATAAGTAATTTATAAACTGGAGGCCATTAATATTTAAAACTTCTGTTCTGTAGAAGATACTGGCAAGAAAATGAGAAGATAAGCCTCAGACCGGGAAAAAATATTTGCAAGAGACATATCTAATAAAGGACTGCTACCCAAAATATACAAAGAACTCTTAACAACAGGAAAACAAACAACTCAATTAAAAAATAAAAATAGGTGGGGGATCCTGAGTGGCTCAATCAATTGAGCATCTGACTCTTGATTTTAGCTCAGGTTATGTGATCTCAGGATCCTGGGATGGAGCCCCTCATTGATAGTCCCTTTATTAGCAATTGCCAAAACTCAGAATCCAGGATATACTTCAGTAGGTGAATGGATAAGTAAACTGTAATACACCCAAACAGTTTAATGTTAAACAGTGCTAAAAAGCAATGAAACATCAAGCCACAAAAAGACATGAGGAACCATTAATGCATATCAGTAAATGAAAGAAGTCAATCTGAAAGACTATATACTGTATGATTCTAACTATATGATGTTCTAGAAAAGGCAAAAGTATGGAGACTATAAAAAGACTGGCGATTGCCAAGTGAAACTATTCTATGTGACATTATAATAGTGGATGCATGTCAAGATACATTTGTCAGAACTCATAGACCATACCAAGAATGAACTTTACTGGAAATTATGGACTTTGAGTAATAATGATGAATCAATACAGCTTTATGGATTGTAATGAATGTCCCACTTTGGTATAGGATATTGAGAGTGGGGAAGGCTGTGTATGTATGGGAACAAAAGGGATATGAAGACCTCTCTGTTTTTATGTGGGTATACCGAAACTTTCAATTAGAAAGTATCATTTGGCTCATTTGTTGGTGGGAAGTAAGAGATTCTGATTTTCTCTGAAAAAGACCACCAACATGGATTGTCTATCCAAGTTTAAGAAACTTTTGTGATCTCTAGTATCAAAAAGGCATTATGAATTTTCTGTTGATCATCATTTGTATGGTTTGAATGGGCAATTGGCCTTTTGCTGATATGCCTTTAATTGTTAATGTGACCAAAAAATGTAGAGGAGTGCCATAAATATTTGATATGAGGAATAATGTGAATGGGAAGCCAAGGGAAGACAAGGAGAAAGTGGAGGGAACAAGTCATATAATCCAGTGGCTAGGATATTGAACATACCTTCTTGACTGAGTCAATAAATAGAGACATCGATTAAAAGTCTTAGAGCTGGAATTCCAGTCCATATACAGTACTCCTTTTCCAAAGAGCACATTTTCTTACGTCACGTTTTTGGAATTAGTTTCTTCCTCACGTCCAGTTGGCTATATTATGTGAACCCTCATCTAGGTTCTGTGCTGTTTATTCACCTGGTTTCTGTATTCATACTGACAGTACAGAGTTTTCTAGAATTCTCAGGTGAACTCCCACTGACAGGTATGGGGTCTCTCACTAACTATTCATGGATGCCCTTGATGTGACACTTGACAAGAGGACACCAAGGAACATTGTTTCTCAGAGGTTGGCAGACAGTTACAAAGTAAGGCCCCTGGACATGACTCACACTCCAGGGAAACTGCTGATCAGGTGAGTGCTCTGGTTAGAGTAAGAGGCCCCAGCTAACATAAGTTTTGCACAGGTGGCTAGTAAGTACTTCAATTTTACTACATCTTGGACATATTAAATACTGCTGTATGTGGGAATATTTTAGTATTCTTACTTGATATAGCTGAAAAAATTAAGTGATATAATATGTTGTCAATCTTTGAAGACAAACCATAAGTGACTCTTAATCTCACAAAACAAACTGAGGGTTGCTGGGGGGAGGGGGTTTGGGAGAAGGGGGTGGGATTATGGACATTGGGGAGGGTATGTGATTTGGTGAGTGCTGTGAAGTGTGTAAACCTGGTGATTCACAGACCTGTACCCCTGGGGATAAAAATATATGTTTATAAAAAATAAAAAATTAAAAAAAAAAAAAAGAAAAATACATATAATGAACATGATAGTTATTATTAAATAATAATAGCCAGGTCTTCTATTGTGGTACAGACAACCCACATTTAATCTTTGTTTTTCTTAACCTGTATAATACACAGACAAACTCCATTTCTTCCTAGTGAAATCACACTCTCCTCCTCAATTACCTGAAATTGAAAGAATCTTACTAGATTTTAATACTTCGACTTAGAAAAAGTTCCTTTACATTTGTGTGGGAATAAGGTGGGGTCAGTTGTTTCTTAGCATCCAAGACCACCAAATTCTGTATTATCAATGTCACAGTTGGAAACTAAAGTCCCAACTTCAGGCTATTGGGAAACAAAAGGAAGTGAAATTAAGGATTAAGGGCTGCCTGCTTACTAAACTGCAGAATATGCCTTGTACTAGAGATGAAATGATTCAATTCAATTCCACTGCAGAATGATGTGAAAATGAAACTGATGGGAAAGCAAATGGAAACAGCTGTGTTTTACTGCAACACAGGCAGTCTGCACATTTTGCTGCTTATTTATAATGAAAACGGAAATTGTAAGTGACAGGCTGAGGGTAGTTTATAAAGCAAACATTTTGAAGCCTTGGAGGTGCTATTGCTTTGTGAAAGGCAACCAGCTGACCCACCTTTTCCATTATGCATGGTCACTGAATTCTTTTACAGTGATGGAAGCACAACATTTTCATATCAAAAGGAAAGTGCTTGAATTTACAGGAAAACAAAATTTCATGGAGCCCAGTATTTATATTATGATTTTCTAAATTTTAACTTAGAATAAGTAGTTGATCAGAATATATCTGATTTAGAAGCTTTAAGAACTAGACCTTGGACAACAGGGTGTCTTCTGCCCATGTAATGAGAAGTCTAAAAGTAAGTATAATAATGCTGATGTCATGGTTCAATGATCTGGACAGTGATACAGGATCCTTCTATGTTTTGTTCTCCCCATGTGTATTTTATCCTCATGTTCCCCATGTGCTGCTGCACCTTCAAGCTCATGTCCCAAATGACTATGCCTAAATGAAGATGACTAAAGGGTTTAATTTGGGTTGAGTCAGCAATAAAACAGGATAACTTTCCATTAACAAAAGTAAAAATATATTCTGTGTCTCAGAGGCATTATTCATATGCATAATGAACACTGGCATATAAACATTTTGTTCTAATGACACATCTTTGTTACAGTCTGATAAAGTATTTTCTGCTATCACAGCCTATTATTCCAAGGATACAAAGGAAATTTGGCTCAGAGGTTGGTCAACTACAACCTTGCACTGCAATTGCCAACCGTTTTCTCTAACAGTCAGGGTTGCAGCTGAGTGTGCATACATGATTGTTTCACAAAGTCCTGTTTATTCCTTCCTGCTCTATTAAGAGAGGACTTTTCTGACAATACGCACGCATACACACTCACACAAATGATCTAGGTGGTGATATCTACTCACACAGTGACACAATCTAAGCCTACCTTATGACACCCTGAGAAAGATTTGTTCTAATGGATTTAGTTTTTTTCTGAGATTGCATAGATTTGTTATCTTGGCCTTATGATAATTTAAGCCTGGCTCATTACAAGTGTCCACATGGGATTTTTTTTCATTCTTAAAAGACAACTGGCAAAACGGTATAGTAAGCCCAGTTGGAGTGTTCATTCATCCAAAAGAAAGTTTCATTTTGTGCCAGGCTAGAAATTGTGATAGGTGAAGAGCATGTATTTCAAACTCTTAAGCAAGAGGAAAACTCACACAGAAATAATTTCAATTTAGGGAGATGATAGGCTAGATTAGCATCATAAAAACCTAGGATGGGAAAACAGAAGACATGATGAGTAAGTATGCCTAGGAGAGGAAGGTGATCTTTCAAAATGGCAAGTGCTCTTGAACTGAATCTTGGAAGAAAACTAGAATCTAGTTATTTAAAAAAAAAAAAAAAAAAAAAAAAAGGAGGTAGAGGGGAGTGACATTAGCAAGATGGTGGAACAGGAAGTCCCAGTTATCATTACCCTCACAGAAATGCCATTCTAATAACCATAAACAAAGCAAAACACCTTTATGAGAGGTTCACAATCAAGTTAAGAAATTTCAGTAACTAGGCCAGCACAAAACCGAGAAAATGAATAGGAAGAGCAATTTCACTTTTGCCTTGTCAGTCTCAACTGACTCAACCAGTTCTAGTAACTAGGAATGTAAATGCAAAATTTCAGAGAAGGTAAGTTCATAGAAAATGTTTGAAAGGCTCTCATCTTCTCCAGCCAGGCTAATTGGGGAAGATATTACCTGTAAAAGCCAGTCCTTAAAGACTGGGAAGAAGGGCTGTTTATTCAGATGCCTGGACATAAATGCAAAGTTTCAAGGAACATGAATAATAAGGAAAAGATGATATGATCAAGGAAACAAAATAAATCTCCAAGAACTGACCCTAAAGAAATAGAGAGATATGAATTGCCCAAAAAAGAATTCAAAATAATCATCTCAAAGAAGCTCAGTGAGCTAGAAGAGAATATGGATAAAAAACTAAACAAAACCCATAAAATGAAATATGAAAAAAATGAGAATAAAAAGGAAGAAATAGAAACTGTAACAAAAAAAAAATGAATAAAATCAAATTCTGGACCTGAGGAATATAACTGAACAATTCTTCAGAGGGGTTTAATAACATATTTGATTAAGTAGAAGGGAGAATCAGCCAACATGAAGACAAGTCATTTGAAATTATCCAGTTAGGGAAGCAAAAAGAATAAAAGAATGTGAAGAAAGTCAGAGATTTATAGAACACCATTAACCCAATTAATATATCTATACGTGAGTCCCAGAGAGAGAAAAGAGAGAGTCCAGGTAAGAAATCTTAATTAAAGAAATAATGGTCCCAAATTTCCCAAATCTGGGGATGGAAAAGAAAATCCAGATTCATAAATTCCAAAGGATCCCTCAAAAAGATGAAGAGAAAAGGGGAGGAGTCAAGATGGCGGAGAAGTAGCAGACTGAGACGACATCAGGTAGCAGGAGATCAGCTAGATAGCTTATCAATCCATTGTGAACACCTACAAATCCAACAGGAGACCGAAGAGAAGATCAACAATTCTAGAAACAGAAAATCAAACGCTTTCTGAAAGGCAGAATGACAGAGAAGTGAATCCAAAGCTATGGGAAGAAAGACCGCGGGGGGAGGGTCCGGCTCCCAGCAAGTGGCAGAGCAACGGAGCACAAAATCAGGACTTTTAAGTCTGCTCCATGTAGGGACATCGCTCCAGAGGCTAAACTGGGGTGAAGCCCACACAGGTCCCGCAGGTCACAGAAGGTTCAGGAGGTGTCTGAGTGTCACAGAGCTCACAGGTATTAGAGCAGGGAAGCTGACTACAGAGACAGAGCAATGGAGTGAGCTCTCAGATCAGTGTTACCTTGAACCAGTCACAAGTGAGGGTGAGCTTGGAGCACAGCCAGAGGCCAGGAAGACGGGAATGACTCAGGGCTTTTCTCTGAGGGCACACTGAGGAGTGGGGCCCTGAATTCTCGGCTCCTCTGGGCCAGAGATTGGGAGGCCGCCATCTTCATTCCCATCCTCTGGAACTCTACTGAAAGCGTTTAGGGAACAAAAGCTCCAGGAAACGAACCTGAGGGGATTACTAAGCCCAGCCCCTGGTACGGGCGGTGCAATTCCACCTGGGGCAAAGACACTTGAGAATCACTACAACAGGCCCCTCCCCCAGAAGATCAACAAGAAATCCAGCCAAGAACAAGTTCACTTACCAAGGAGAACAGTGGAATTCCAGAGCAGGCAAAAGCAAAGCATGGAATTTATGGCTTTCTCCCCATGATTCTTTAGTCTTGGAGTTAATTTAATTTTTCTTTTTAATTTTTTTTCTAATTTTTTTAAACTTTTACCTTTTCCTCTTTTAATGATTTTTAACTAGTTTATCTTAACAACACCTTTCATTAAAAAAAATAAACTTTTTTTGAACCTTCATTATTATAGTTATATTTTATCCTTCATTGTATCTAATTTTATATTTTGTATATACATAGGGTTTTTTCTTCTAAAAAATTTGAGGTACAACTTCTTCTAATAGATAAAAATATACCCTAAATCTAGCTCCGGGTTGGTTCTACTCTCCAGACTGAGCAAAACCTCTCCACTTTATTTTTCTTTATTCTCCCAATCAACTTTATCAACTCATTTTTTAGAAATTAAACAAAATTTTTTTTCCTCTTTATAGGCATATTCCATCCCATCGTTGTATTTACCCTTACATATGTTTCTCATTCTGTAAAATTTTGGGAGGCAGTTTCTTCTAAGAGACCAAAATACTCGCAAAATTAAGTGGGTGACCCTGTTATAGTCAGCAGTCTAATAATAAAATTTTAAGTCTTAGTGACAAAGAGAAGATCCTGAAAGCAGCCTGGGAAAAGAAGTCTGTAATACGATGGTAAAATATTAGATTGGCAGCAGACTTATCCACAGAAACCTGGCAGGCCAGAAAGAACTGGCATGATATATTCAGAGCACTAAATGAAAAAACATGCAGCCAAGAATATTATATCAGCTAGGCTATCATTGAAAATAGAAGGAGAGATAAAAAGCTTCCACGACAAACAAAAACTGAAAGAATTTGAAAACACCAAACCAGCTCTACAGGAAATATTGAAAGAGGTCCTCTAAGCAAAGAGAGAACCTAAAAGTAGTAGATCAGAAAGGAACAGAGACAATATACAGTAACAGTCACCTTAGAGGCAATACAATGGCACTAAACTCATATTTCTCAATAGCTACCCTGAATGTTAATGGGCTAAATGCCCCAATCAAAAGACACAGGGTATCAGAATGGATAAAAAAACAAGACCCATCAATATGCTGCCTACAAGAAACTCATTTTAGACCCAAAGACACTTCCTGATCCAAGTGAAGGGGGGTGCAAAACAATTTACCATGCTAATGGACATCAGAAGAAAGCAGGAGTGGCAATCCTTATATCAGATCAATTAGACTATAAGCCAAAGACTATAACAGGAGATAAGGAAAGATATTATATCATACTCAAAGGATCTGTCCAACAAGAAGATCCAACAATTTTAAATATCTATGTTCCTAACATGGAAGCAGCCAACTATATAAACAAATTAATAACAAAATCAAAGTAACATATCGACAATAATACAATAATAGTAGGGAACATTAACACTCTCCTCACTGAAATGGACAGATCATCCAAGCAAAAGATCAACAAGGAAATAAAGGCCTAAATGACACACTGGACCAGATGGACATCACAGATATATTCAGAACATTTCATCTCAAAGCAACAGAATACATATTCTTCTCTAGTGCACATGGAACATTCACCAGAATTTATTACATCCTGGGTCATAAATCAGATCTCAACCAGTATCAAAAGATTGGGATCATTCCCTGCATATTTTCAGACCACAATGCTCTGAAGCTAGAACTCAATCACAAAAGGAAATTTGGAAATAACCCAAATACATGGAGACTAAACAGCAACGTTCTAAAGAATGAGTGGGTCAACCAGGAAATTAAAGAAGAATTGAAAAAATTCATGGAAACAAATGATAATGAAAACACAACGGTTCAAAATCTGTGGGACACAGCAAGGGCGGTCCTGAGAGGAAAATATATAGCGGTACAAGCCTTTCTCAAGAAACAAGAAAGGTCTCAAATACACATTCTAACCCTACACCTAAAGGAGCTAGAAAGAACAACAACAACCAAAAAAAGCCTAAACCGAGCAGGAGAAGAGAAATCATAAAAATCAGAGCAGAAATCAATGAAATAAAAAACAAAACAAAACAAAAAATAGAAAAAATCAATGAAACTAGGAGCTGGTTCTTTGAAAGAATTAATAAGATTGATAAACCCCTGGCCAGACTTATCAAGAAGAAAAGAGAAAGAACCCAAATAAATAAAATCATGAACGAAAGAGAAGAGATCACAACCAACAACAAAGGTATACAAACAATTATAAGAACATATTATGAACAACTTTATGCCAACAAATTTGACAATCTGGAAGAAATGGATGCATTCCTAGAGACACAAACTACGACAACTGAACCAGGAAGAAATAGAAAACCTGAACAGACCTATAACCATTAAGGAGATTGAAACAGCCATTAAAAATCTCCAAACAAACAAAAGCCCAGGGCCAGATGGCTTCCCAGGAGAATTCTACCAAACATTTAAAGAAGAATTAATACCTATTCTCCTGAAACTGTTCCAAAAAATGGAAATGGAAGGAAAACTTCCAAACTCACTTTATGAGGCCACCATCACCTTGATCCAAAACCAGACAAGGATCCCATCAAAAAAGAGAACTACAAACCAATATCCCTGAAGAACACAGATGCAAAAATTCTCACCAAAGTACTAGCCAACAGGATCCAACAGTACATTAAAAGGATTATTCACCACGACCAAATGGGATTTATTCCAGGGCTGCAAGGTTGGTTCAACATCAGCAAATCAATCAATGTGATACAATACATTAAAAAAATAAAGAAAAAGAACCATGATATTCTTAATAGATGCTGAAAAAGCATTTGACAAAGTACAGCATCCCTTCCTGATCAAAACTCTTCTAAGTGTAGGGATAGAGGGCACATACCTCAATATCATCAAAATCATCTATGAAAAACTCACCACAAATATCCTTCTCATTGGAGAAACACTAAAAGCTTTTCCACTAAGGTCAGGAACACGGCGGGATGTCCATTATCACCACTGCTATTCAACATAGTACTAGAAGTCTTAGCCTCAGCAGTCAGACAACAAAAAGAAATTAAAGGCACCAAATGGTCAAAGAAGTCAAACTATCACTCTTTGCAGATGATATAATACTATATATGGAAAACCCAAAAGGCTCCACTCCAAAACTGCTAGAACTTGTACAGGAATTCATTATAGTGTCAGGATATAAAATCAATGAACAGAAATCAGTTTCATTTCTCTACACCAACAACAAGACAGAAGAAAGAGAAATTAAGGAGTTGATCCTATTTACAGTTGTACCCAAAACCATAGGATACCTAGGAATAAACCTAACCAAAGAGGCAAAGAATCTATATTCAGAAAACTATAAAGTACTCATGAAAGAAATAAGGAAGACACAAAGAAATGGAAAAATGTTCCATGCCCCTGGATTAGAAGAATATTGTGAAAATGTCTATGCTACCTAAAGTAATCTACACATTTAATACAATCCCTATCAAAATCCCATCCATTTTTTTCAGAGAAATGGAACAAATAATCCTAAAATTTATATGGAACAAGAAAAGACCTCAAATAGCCAAAGGAATATTGAAAAAGAAAGCCAAAGTTGGTGGCATCACAATTCTGGACTTCAAGCTTTATTACAAAGCTGTCATCATCAAGACAGTGTGGTACTGGCACAAAAAACAGACAAATAGATGAATGGAACAGAATAGAGAGCCCAGAAATAGACCCTCAACTCTATGGCCAATTAATCTTTGATGAAGCAGGAAAGAATGTCCAAAAGACAGCCTCTTCAACAAATGGTGTTGAGAAAATTGGACAGCCACATGCAGAAAAATAAAATTGGACCATTTCCTTACACCACACATGAAAATAGACTCAAAATGGATGAAGGACCTCAATGTGAGAAAGGAATCCATCAAAATCCTTGGGGAGAACACAGGCAGCAACCTCCTTGACCTCAGCCACAGCAAATTCTTCCAAGGAGCATCGCCAAAGGCAAGGGAAACAAGGGCAAAAATGAACTATTGAGACTTCATCAAGATCAAAAGCTTTTGCATAGCAAAGGATACAGTCAACCAAACCAAAACACAACTGACAGAATGGGAGGAGATATTCTCAAGTGACATATCAGATAAAGGGCTAGTATCCAAAATCTATAAGGAACATATCAAACTTGACACCCAAAGAAAAAATAAGAGAAATGGGCAGAAGACATGAACAGACATTTCTGCAAAGAAGACATCCAGATAGCCAACAGACACATGAAAAAGGATTCAACATCACCTGGCATCAGGGAAGTAGAAATCAAAACCACAATGAGATACCACCTCACACCAGTCGGAATGGTTAAAATTAACAAGTCAGGAAATGACAGATGTTGGAGAGGATGAAGAAAAAGGGGAACCCTCCTACAGTGTTGGTGGGAATGCAAGCTGGTACAGCCACTCTGGAAAACAGCATAGAGTTTCCTCAAAAAGTTGAAAAGAGAGCTACCCTACAACACAGTAAATCACATTACTGGGTATTTACCCTAAAGATACAAATGTAGTGATCTGAAGGGGCACATGCATCTGAATGTTTATAGCAGCAATGTCCACAATAGACAAACTATGGAAAGAACCTAGATGTCCATCAACAGATGAATGGATAAAGAAAGTGGTGTATATATATATACATAGAATGGAATACTAGGAAGTCATCCAAAGAAATGAAATCTTGCCATTTGCAATGATGTGGATGCAACTAGCAGGTATTATGCTGAGCAAAAGAAGTCAATCAGAGAAAGAAAATTATCATATGATCTCTCTGACATGAAGAATTTGAGAGGCAGAGTGTGGCATTTGGGGCAGGGAAGGAAAAAATGAAACAAGATGGGATTGGGAGGGAGACAAACCATAAGAGACTCTTAATCTCATGAAACAAACTGAGGTTTGCTGGGTGGAGGGTGGGTGTGGAAAGGGTGGTTGGGTTATGGACATTGGGGAGAGTATGTCATATGGTGGGTGCTCTGAAGTGTGTAAGCCTGATGATTCACAAACCTGTACCCCTGGGGCAAATAATATATTATATGTTAATAAAATAATTAATACTAAAAAGTAAATTAAAAAATTAAATTTTTTTATGAAATTGAATTTTTGTTATTATCATAAAAGAGACTTATGATTATAACATATTTTATATAAGCCTTATGGTAACTACAAAAAAAAACCCCACAGAGGATAGTCAAAAAAAGAGGAAAAAAAATAAAAACATATCATTAAAAAATCAGTAAAACAGAAGGGAAAACAGCAAAGAGGAAAAGAGGCACAAAAGAACTACAAATAGAAAACAATTAACAAAATGGCAATAATAGATCCTTACCTATCAATAATAACTTAAATATAAATGGATTATACTCTCTAATTAGAAGTTATAAGGTGGCTAAAGGGAAAAGATATTAAAAGACCCAACTGTTTCTTATTCATTTCTATGAATAGGAAACTTACTTTAAATTTAATAGTACACAGGCTGAAAGCAAAGGGATAGAAAAAGATATGCCATGTAAATGGTAACCAAAAGAGAGCAAGGGTAGCTATAATTGTATCATATAAAATAGATGTTAAGTTACAAACTGTGTCAAGGCCCAAAGAATGATATTATATAATGATAACAGAGTGACTTCACCAGGAAGATATGAAAATTATAAGTATATATATGTTCAACATCAGAGCATTTTTTTAAAGATTTTATTTATTTATTTGACAGACAGAGATCACAAGCAGGCAGAGAGGCAGGCAGAGAGGAGGAAGCAGGCTCCCTGCTGAGCAGAGAGCCCGATGTGGGACTCAATCCCAGGGCCCTGAGATCATGACCGGAGCTGAAGACAGAGGCTTAACCCACTGAGCCACCCAGGTGCCCCAACATCAGAGCATTTAATTACATATAACAAACATGGACATATCTGTAGAAAGAAATACAAAGCCATATAATAACAGTAATACCCACTTTTATAATGGATTGCACATCTAGATAGAAAATCAGTAAGGAAACAAAACTATAAGCAAATGGACCTAACAGACATAGATCATTCTACCTAAAAGCAGCAGAATAGCGTCTTCTCAAGTGTCATGGAAGAATATCCAGGATAGATCACATATTAGGCTTCAAAACCAATTTAACATATTTAAGAAGACTGAAACCATAACCAGAAATCTTTTCAGACCACAGTGGAATAAAACTGGAAAACAGTGACAATAGAAAACTGAAAAATTCACAAATATATAGAAATTAAACAACACACTCTTTAACAAACACTGGATCAAATAGGAAACCAAAAAGGAAGTTTAAAAATATATTGAAACTAGTGAAAATGAAATTCAATTTGCCAAAACTAATGGCAAGCAGCAAAAGAAGGAAGATTATAGCTATAAATGTTTGCCTTAAAAAAGAAAAGCTCAAACAACCTAATTTTACACATCAAGGAACTAGAAAAAGGAGAGCAAACTAAGTTCAAATTTAGCAGAAGGAAGGAAATAATAAAGATTATAGAAATACTTGAATAGAGAATAGTGGAACTAGAGAAAAATCAGAGTCTGGGTTGGTTTCTTTCTGAAAAGATAAAATTTACAAAAACTTCACTAGATGAAAAGGGAGCAGACTCAAGATCAGAAGTGAAAGAAGATATTACAACTGATGCTACTGAAATTAAAAGGACAATATGATGAACAATTATTTCCCAACTAACTGGACAACCTCCAGGAAATCAGTAAATTCTAGAAAGATACAGCCTGGAAACACTGAATTACAAAGAAACAGAAAATTTGAATAGACCTCTAAATAATAAAGAGATTGAAGCTCTAACCAGACACCTAATAACAAAGAAAAGCCCAGGACCAGATGGCTTCACGGGTGAAATCTACCAAATGTTAAAGAATTAATGCCAAACCTTTTCAAACTCTTCTAAAACTGAAGAGGGAGAACACTTCCAAACTCATTTTATGAGCCCAGCATTACCCTGATAACAAAGCCAGATGAAGACACCACAAGAAAAGACAACTACAGTCCATTATTCCTGATGAACACAGATGCAAAAATCCTCAATAAAATACTAGCAGGACAAATTCAGCAGCAGAGTAAAATAATCAGATACCATGACCAAGGAATATTTATACTGAGGATGGAAGAATGGTATCACATGAAAACCAGTAAATGTGATATATCACATCAGCAAAATAAAAGATAGAAATCAAATGATCATCTCAATAGATGTAAAAATACAGACAAAATTCAACATCCTTTCATGATTAAAAATTCAAAATCATGAGAGACTATGGACTCTGAAAAACAATCTGAGGGGTTTGAAGTGGCGGGGGGGTGGGAGGTTGGGGTACCAGGTGGTGGGTATTATAGAGGGCACGGATTGCATGGAGCACTGGGTTTGGTGAAAAAATAATGAATACTGTTTTTCTGAAAATAAATAAATTGAAAAAATTTTAAAAAATTCTCAACAGGGATAGAAGGAAATCAACATAATGAAAACTATGTATGGCAAGCCCATAGTTAACATCATACTCAAGAGTAAAAAGTTGAAAGCTTTTCCTCTAAGATCAGAAATAAGACAAAGATGCCACTCTTGCCACTTCTAATCAACACAGTCCTGAAGTTCTAATCAGAGCCATTAGGCAAGAAGATGAATAAAAGACATTTACATTAGAAAGGAAGAAATAAAATCATCTGTTTGCAGATGACATAATCTTATATGTAGAAAACTCTAAAGGCCACACAGGCGTGCACGCACTCACACACAATGTTGGAACCAATAAATAAATACAGTAAAGTTGCAGCATACAAAATAAGCATACAAAAATTTTTGTCTATACGCGAACAAAAAACTTTCTAAAAGGGAAATTAAGAAAACAACATCATCTAATATGATATCAAAAAGTATAAAATAGTTAGATGTGTACTTATGAAGGTAAGGAAGACTTGTACACTGAAAACTGTAAAACAATGATGAAAGAAATTAAAGTCACCAACAAGTGAAAAGATATCCTGCATTGATGAATTGGTAGCCTTGGTACTGTTAAAATGTCTATGGTACCCAAAGCAACCTAGATTCAATGTAATTTTTAATGCAATTCTTATCAAAATCCCAATAGTGTGTCTAATAGAAATAGAAAATGCAATCCTAAAATTCATATGAAAACACAGAGGAATTCAAATACCCAAAACAATTGAGAAGGAAGAACAGAGCTGGAGGTGTCTCACTTCCTGATCTCAAGTTATTTTACAAAGCTATAGTATTAAAACAGTATGATACTGACATGCAAATCAATGAAACAAAATAGGGGAGCCCAGAAATAAAATCCATATATATACAGTAAACTGGTCTTCAAAAGAATACACTGTGGGGAAAGGTTAGTCTCTTCAGCAGATGGTGCAGGGAAACCTGGATATCCACATGCAAAAGAATGAAATAAAGACCTTTATTTTATACAACACACAAGAACCAACTCAGCATACAAAATAAGGATACAAAAATTTTTGTCTATATGCTAACAAAAAACTTTCTAAAAGGGAAATTAAGAAAACATCATCTAATATGATATCAAAAAGTATAAAATAGTTAGATGTATACATATGAAGGTAAGGAAGACTTATACACTGAAAACTGTAAGACCTCAAACTGTACAACTCCTAGAAGAAAGTATTGGTCTCAGGAATGATTCCTTTGGTAAGACACCAAAGTCACAAGAACAAAAGCAAAAATAAATAAGCAGAACTATTTCAAACTAAAAAAATTCTTCCAAAAAAAAAAATCAATAAATGAAAAGGAAACCTATAGAATGGGGGAAACTGCAAATCATCTAATAAAGAGTTAGTTTCCAAAATATGTAAGAAACTCATACAACAAAATAGAAAATATATATGTATGCATATTAATACATAATAACTTGATATAAAAATGAGCTAGAATTTTGAATGGACATTTCTCCAAAGGAGACTTAAAAATGGCCAACAGGTATATGAAAAGGTGCTTAATGTCATTAATCATCAGAGAAATGCAAATCAAAATCACAATGAGATATCATCTTACACCTGTTAGGATGACTCTTATAAAAACAAAACTGGGGTGCCTGGGTGGCTCAGTGTGTTAAGCCTCTGCCTTTGGATCAGGTCATGATCTCAGAGTCCTGGGATTGAGCCCCACATCAGGCTATCTGCTCAGCAGGGAGCCTGCTCCCCCGCCCCCTGCCCCCGCTCTGCTTGCTGTTCTGCCTACTTGTGATCTCTCTCTCTCTTTCTCTGACAAATAAATAAATAAATAAAACTGACAAGTGTTAGGAATGTGGAGAAATTGGAACTCTTGTAAAAAATTGGTGAGAATACAAAATGGTGCATTTATTATGGGAAACAGTATAAAGGTTCCTAAAAAAATTAAAAATAGCTAAAATATATTCTAGCAATCTTAATTCTAGATATTTATCCAGAAGAATTGAAATTAGAATCTTGAAGAGATATAAGCACTCCCATGTTCTTTACAGCACTATTCACAATAGCCAAGACGTGGAAACAGCCTTAACGTCCATCAACAAATGAATGGATAAAAATGTAGCGTACGCTTACAATGGAACATTATTCAGCCTTTAAAAAGGACGTCATGGGGATGGGGATGGGTTAAATAGGTGAAGGGGGAGTGTACATCATGAAGAGCACCAGGGGATGTATGGAACTCTCAAATCACTAAATGGTACACCTGACACTATAGAACACTGTATGCTAACTAAAAAGTTAAAATAAAAACTTGAAGGGCACCTGGGTGGCTCAGTTGGTTAAGCGTGCAAATCTTGATTTTGGCTCAGGTCATGGTCTCAGGGTCATGAAATAGGGCCCCAGGTCAGGCTCCGCACTCAGCCTGGAGTTTGCTTGGCATTCTCTCCTTTTGCCCACCCTGCCAATCAATCCATCAATCAGTCAATAAAATCTTTAAAATAAAAACTTTTAAAAAGAAAGAAACTATACCATATGAAACAACATGGATGAACCTGGAGGACATTATTCTAAATGAAATAAGCCAGCCATAGAAGGACAATTTCTATATTATTTCACTTACTTGAACTATCTAAAATAGCTAAATTCAAAGAAGCAGAGATTACAGTAGTGTTTGCTAGGGGGAAGTGTTTACTGGGGGAAGGAGAAAAGGGAAGTTGCTGTTAAAGTTTCACTCATACACAATGGTTGTTTCTAAAGATCTTCTATAAAACATCATGCCTATAGTTAGCAATATTGTATTGTACATTTTTAAAAATTTAAGGGGGTGGATTTCATAATAGTACTTTTATCACAGTAAAGTTTTAAAAATTATGAACAGAGTAGATTTCATGTTAAGAGTCTTACCACACACACACACACACACACACACACACACACGGTTTAAGGATATTCTTAACTAAAGGCACTTTGGATTAGGAGATGGAGGTTTAAAGGATAAGGACAAAACTGTGTGACTCAATCAAAAAGTTCTAGGAAACAGTGACTGGGGGGGTAAGGATGGAAAATTTGAAGGATGTGAAGAAAAGTCAGGATGGGAAGGTCAGGGTCAGATAGGAATGCAATTTCATGCCATGCTAATGCACTCTTCTCTCAGATAAGTGGAAAGTTTTGTGTGCTTTCATTATTTATGAAATGGAGTTAAATATATTACACAGCACAGAATTATATATTTTATATACAGATATATGTATATATAAAAATAATATGTATAACAAGTATATAAAATAGTCAAAATTTTAAAAATATGGCTATGCCTCAGTCCCGTGGAGAGGGAAAGATTGTTTATTTTTCCTAAAGAAAAAATAAAATAACAACAGCAACAAAAACAAAGATGATAAAACTCTAGGAATAAATACTGAAGGCCATGAGAAAATATTTAAAAGTTTTTAAAAATTAATTTTCTTGTTGGTGATAATGAAAAATGATCTATATTCAGAAGATTTCAATTTGGGAGATAATGTAATTCAATTTGGATTTTGGAATGGCATCTTCCAAAGCAATGTGGAGGACGGTTTAGGTTGTCTCTAGTATTTGAAGGTTGGACTATCTGTTAAGTGATTTTTCACAATGAATCTTCTTTAGAGAGCCATTGTTCTAGAAAGAAAACATTTAAAACAAGGGGTAGAAAATGCCATTTTAATGAAGTCGCATGTACTTAGGAATATAAGTCTGTAGGAGTGTTTACTAGAAGGGATTTTCAAAAATTCTAGCTCATAACCCACTGTATCCAATATCTTCTGTACACTGAAAAGGATGAAACTGGATATTATGTTACTAACTCTTCCCATATTCAGTGTGTAATTATTTAATCAATATTCCTTTGCCAAATAAGGTAGATATCCTTAGAATTTAGAAATGTTATTGTAGGTACATACTTTTTTTTCTGGTAAATTAAAATCCCTTTTAATTTTGGTCTCCATAATCCTTTGGAACTAAATGATGATGATTCAAAAGGCAAGTGTGAAACTGTCTTCAAGAGAAGAAGGATTCCAAATGAATCCATTTTGGTTCATAAGTATAGGGAAAATAATGTTATATTATAAATTAAATATTATATAAGTAACCAGGGGAACTGAGTTTCCATACAAGGACTGTTCCTAATGGCTGCGAGACTCTGGACAACTCATTTAACTCCAGGGGTTCTCCATTTCTTCAGTTGTAAAATGAGAGCTTGAAATTTCAGAGCAAAAGTAGCAGTTACACCAAACTTCAAAAGCTTTTCCCTCTGAGGCCAGAGATAGTCTTACAGTGTTTCCAAATGTTCTGCTCCCAGCATTCACTGCAAATCTATGAAAATAGGCAATCTAAACCAAACTCCTTTTCTTTTCCACAATAGGATAGAAGGAATGTTCTAATTTAAAACATGCATCTCATTCTAGGAACCTGGCTTCATTCTAGTAAACCTTGTTCATTTAGTGAACAAACATTTACTTAAAACTAATCGCTGATGCAAAATATGCAGGGTACTAGAATAAGAAGAAGGAGGAAGAAGAGGAGAGGGAGAGGGAGAAGGAGAAAAGTTGGTCATGTCCCCTTGTTTCAAGGAACTTAGAGACTAGTCATGACAGAAGTGGAGAGACACACGTAAAGAATGATCACATGGCTTCCAAAGATATAGCCATGGTTTTTTTTTTTTCAATTAACTATGACTTTTCCTTTCTTCAGAGATTCATCTTGTTTTGTTTTTATTTCTAATCATAAACAGTCATGTGCATCAATTTGCTATACTGTATGCATTTTTCTTCCATGTATGGTATAGCATTTAATTATCAAAAATGTGAGGTAGAAGAGTGCTTATAAGACAGATACTAGAATTCTCCTCAGTGGCCATGATAGTGGGTGTCTGTGCGACTTGTTTACTATTCCAAAACCTGCCTCAAATATTCAGCCATCTATAATTTAAACAACTCATTTCTATCAGGTCTATCAACAGAAAACATGCCCAAGTGAAAAGAAAGGGTAGAGGAGCCTGAGGATTACAGGGTTTGTTGCAGAGGGAGAAGCACATTTGTAAATCAGTTAAATTAGTTTGGGGGCATGGGTGAGTTATATCACTGCCAAAAACTAACCATATATTAAAATACGGGACAATAACTGTTTGAGAAATAGGGGTTCAAGCTTTAAAACATTAAGAATATAAACCAGAAGTTCTCAGTGGAGAGGTAATGTGGAGCATAATAAATAGCATGGAGGACAAGGGGTGTTAGAGAGGAGAAGGGAGTTGAGGGAAAATGGAACGGGAGGTGAACCATGACAGACTATGGACTCTGAAAAACAATCTGAGGGGTTTGAAGGGGTGGGGGCTGGGAGGTTGGGGGAACCAGATGGTGGGTACTGGAAAGGGCACGGATTCCATGGAGCACTGGGTGTGGTACAAAAACAATGAATACTGTTACACTGAAAATAAATTTAAAATTTAATTAAAGAAATCACTGAGGCAATATTTTAAATATGTGTGTTCATATTATTATGCTTAGAATTAACTATGGCAAACTATGTTGTATTGCTCTAGGGTGAAGCTATCCACATTTTTGATCTATGTCATTTTCAGGTCTTTGTATCTAATTTTACCCATTGACTTGACAAAGCCAAAGGATTAAAATCTTTATTGTGTCTGCTTAAAGTGTAGTTCATTGGATTTGTTGTTGTTGTTTTTGTTCAGGGGATTTAAACTTTCTTACAATCACCTGTTCTTACTATGTCTTGTCCTTGCAATTATGATACATTTTTCTTAGTGGAAGAGGGAAAATAAATCACATTAAATATGCTATCAGGATCTACTGAGTAGTGACTCTCTTAACACTACAGCAAAAAGAAAAGAAGAAAAAAAGGAATGGTAAATAAGGTGCATGAAAGCAAATTAGTAATTAGTTCAAGCTTTGAAGTTAGATATGTATAGGTTCTAACTTCTCCTCTATTACTTATTAATAGTATAATTTAACTAGTTACTCAAATATTCCAAATATTAGTTTTCCCATCTGTACATGGAGATAATTATATCAACACCATAAAACGTTTTGTGAGTTCTATATGGTCAACTAGTCATAAGATATTAATCCACTACACATCCTCAAGGGTGGCTGTGGTAACCTGCCCTCCAATAAGGCACCACCCAATAATGGAAATCTAGATATAACACAAATGGCATTTGGCTCTAATCCTCTGTGGTTACTCAAGTGACATTTCATCAATCTTGACAAAGACTTCTTTTATTATTATGTTAGTCAGCATACAACATATTAATTTTTGATGTAGTATTCCAAGATTCATTGTTTACATATAACACCTAGTGCTCCATGCAATACATGCCCTCCTTAATACCCCTCACCAGGCCAACTCATCCCCCACCCTCTCCCCTCTAAAAGCCTCAGTTGGTTTCTCAGAGTCCACAGTCCCTCATGGTTCATCTCCCTTTCCAATTCCACCCCCCCCCCTTATTTTTCCCTTCCTTCTCCTAATGTCCTCCAGGCTATTTCTTACGCTCCACAAGTAAGTGAAACCATATGATAATTGACTTTCTTTACTTGACTTATTTCACTTATAATCTCCCCCAGTCCCATCTATGTTGATGCAAAAGATGGGTATTCATCCTTTCTGATGGCTTAGTAATATTCCAGTATATATGGACCACATCTTCATTATCCATTCATGTGTTGAAGGGCATCTCAGCTCTTTCCACAGTTTGACTATTGTGGACATTGCAAAGCATGGTATGTTATTGAATGTTAGTACATGAATCATAGCACATTGGTAGCATTTCATTCCATGCTAGATCCACTGAGTTTTTTAAAAGAGTCTGCTCTGCTGTAGTCAAAAGTCTAAAATCACTTAGTTCTATCACAGGCAGTGTATTTTTTGAATAAAATATCTGGTAATTCCGATATTGTTTCTTAATCTGAAAAATGAGAATGATCACACTTACTAAACTGAAATGGGCTATCCAACAACTGATAAAATGACTTTCCACCAACAAGTCTACTTTAAGAGCAAACAGATGATAACTTTCAAATATCATGTTTCACAATAAAAAGACTCTGGATTCTTAGATTTATAACGTAATTGTTTAGTCATTTAGGACATAAGAAGTGTTAACAAGTTAAAAGGACAGTATCTGCATTGTACCTCATTTAGCAGCTGCTCTCCAGTATGTATATATGTATGTATGTATATGTTTTAGCTTTGCTAGACTTTTCAGAGAATTTTGTAGATCTAGTCTGATTTAACTTTCCCTGAAGTTTCTCCTTCAAATGAATGAAAGCTGACTTATTCAAAATACCTACTGAGTATAGCACCATGAGTTCTGAAGCCTTCACATTAAAAAATAACAGCACTGGGTATTATTCACAACTGAGGAATTGTTGAACACTACACCTAAAATGAACGATGTACTCTGTGTTGGTTAATTGAATTTAAATTAAAAACAAAACAAAAAACCAGTTAACATAAGGCTGAATCAACCAACATGACAAAATAATTAGGAAGATATTCAGTCTTTTAACAACTTTTTTTTTTCCTGTAACTCCAGGCCAGACATATATTTTGACAGAATTTTTAGTGTGTCTAGATCTACATTTTTTCACATATTCATTAAGCAATCACTATGCCCTCATTATTTATTCTTCTTGATGTAGTGCATTGATACCAAACCCACAGTGGATATATCAGGTTGATGAGAACAGCTGTGGCAAACCACTATCTATTTCTTTCTCATTTTAAATTTACTGATTCAGCCAACTGCACTGTATGATTTAGAAAAGAAAAATACCCTACGATGGGTCTAGGAGTGCTTAACAAACATCACTGCAATTCTGGAAATGCTTTTACTGTCTGTTTTATATCAGCCTCTGCCAAGAATACCTATAGAGCAGGTTTAATACCTTATGGTATTATCTTAAACCTCGACACAATAGGAGAAACACGGCAGCTTATTATTGAATGAGGCAGTATTGAATTTTTTTGTGTCTGTTACGATTCACTTTTCTACTGATGCATGCCTCATAAGTTTTATTTCATTTTTTGGCCTTTAACAAAAAGGGATTTGGATTGTTTCCCCCTCCAGATGCAGCTGCATTTTCACCTTGACTCTACTAGCAAGTGATTCAAAATATTCCTCAAAAGAACTGAATCTTTCAGAGGAAAAAAAAAAAACTGGGAAATTCAAGGAAAGGAGAACAATAATTGAAGTTAGGCACAATCCCATGCACACACACGCGCGCACACACACACACACAACATATAAGATTTTGCTTTATTGATGTTCTACATGAAAGATTCGCAACAATCATGTATCAGTTTCGAAAAGGAAAGAAAATTTTATTTTTATTGTTATTATTATTATTATCATCATTCTTATTATAGAAGCCTAATAGAAACAAAAATGGAATCTACACAGAGAGGAAGGTAAAGGTAAGCAATAAATGAGAATAAGGCAAAGTTACGTCAAATCGGGTTCTACAACATCCAACCTCATCTGCTGGGCAAGTCCTGTGGGAACAGCTAGGCTGGAGTCCCTATTGAGAGGCCTGGGAGGGGGCAAGACGGCGGGGGAGTAGGAGGAGGCGCCTTTTCAGCCGGTACCCCAAAGTGAGCTGATGACCTACCGAAGAACTCCGATCACCCATGCAATCAGCCTGAGATCAGAATTATACACGTCTGGATCTCTACAGGGGCAGAAGACGCCAGTGGGCAGGTAAAGCGGAGTGGGAACGGCGGACTGATATCGGAAGATAAACAAAAGGGGGAGGGAGCCACCTATTGAGAGGCCTGGGCATGGTATTCTCCCCTCAGGTAAGACTTCTCACTGACCATCCCCATAAGGGCCATACTTATAGGTCAAATAATAGCATTTTGAAATCAAACGTTTGTTCTTCTACGTGCAGTTTGGAGCAAGCTGCATTTTCATATTATCACATTTCTATAATTTTAAGGAGTTTGGGCTACGTGTTTTACCTCCCCTCCCAGATTCCAGTCCTGTGAGCCAGCCGGACTGGGGAGCAGAAGAAGGTATCCGACAAGATTTGTCGCTCTTGGTGTCAGGACTGGAAGGGACAGTTCTGACCTAGAGGCCAGATAATGTACTCCAAACAACGAGGCTCCCAAGATTATTCATGCAGCATGAGTCTCACAAACAGCATTCTTAAGCCTGCCTGGGCACACATGCAGGCCCAGGTGGTCAGTTATGTGGGACAAATCCCAAAAACATCTGTCCATACAGAACGACTGATAGATCCTACTCTTCAACATCATCGGGTGTTCAATTTTCTACAGATACATTCATGGATTTAGAAGCTTCACTATTTATGCAAACTATGATTTTCTTAAAAGATTTTATTTATTTATTTATTTGACAGACAGAGATCACAAGTAGGCAGAGAGGCAAGCAGAGAGAGAGAGAGGGAAGCAGGGTCCCCATTGAGCAGAGAGCATGATGCGGGTGGGGCTCAATCCCAGGACCGTGGGATCATGACCTGAGCAGAGGCTTTAACCCACTGAGCCACCCAAGTGCCCCGCGAACTATGATATTAAGAAGGCAATATTACTACAATACAAATGGGAAAGTTACTGCTACTTAATATTATCATTATCTCTGCCTAAATTTCCCCTTGAAATGTCTACTCATTTTTCACTCATTTATTCACTTAATAATTATTTGTTCAAGGCCTAATCTGTGTAAAGTGCTGCACAAGATCCTAAGCACAGGTAAGTAGCAATGAGGGAAATATTGCTCATGTTCTCCTCAGGTCTTATTCTTTGGCAGGGTACACAAATATTAATCTAGTGATCATAGATATATTTAACTACAGATGGTGGAAAATTCTGTGAAGGAGGGGTAGTCAGTTGTAAAGGAGGATTTAAGAAAGGAGCTTGCTTGGGGCCTGAGAAAGTTTACTGAAGAAAAACAAGGACTATCAAAGGATGGAAGTAGAAGCTAGTCAGAACAGGAAGACTACATTGAATGTGCAGAACTCCTATAGAATTGTATTTTTAAATGTCCTACAGAAGAGCATTGATAGCTTTGAGAGAATGATAGACAGCTAGCATGGGGCTTCAGCGGCAGGAAGACTACCCAGAGTGGAATTTGAGAAGGTAACAGAAAGCCAATGACATAAGAACTCATAGGCCATGGCAAGGATATTATCCCGTAAGTAATGAGAAGGTATTGAGAGGTTTGAATCAGAGGGTCCACTTGGGGTGATTTATATGAGCATATGTATTTGTATGTGTCCATAATACTTGTTTTATGCAAAAGATATTTCTGTTTCAATGGGGGGGGTATGTTTGCTCCTAATACATTCAAAAATAATGATTTTTTTTGTTTCTGTTCACATTTTAAATTCCATTATTATTTACTTTCCTATTAGAAAAGGTTTTGACTGTGATTTGTGTAAGACTGATGACTCATTGATGTGCTCTCCTGAAACAAAAAGTGCATTATATGTTAATAAAAAAAAGAGAAGTTAAAAAAATGAAAAAAAGGAAAAGGTTTTGAAAGTGTGAAACACTTCAAAAATGTAAATTTGTAACAATATGAATCAATATATAATGACTTGCCAAGGCACAAAGCACCAGTCCCATATGGCTTCAAAGGTGAATTTTATGATTTAGGGAAGGCGATATCAATTTTCTATAGAAAATGGAACCAAAGGGAATACTTCGAAGTCATTCTATAAAGCCAACATTACCCTAGCACCAAATAAGGCAAACTGCTATAAGAAAGGAAAATTACACACCAATCTCTCTCATGGATATAGATGCAAAATCCCTCAAAAAATATTAGCATAATCAAGCCCCACAAGTACAAAAATAATTATACTAAGTGACCAAGTGGGATTTATTCCTGGTATGCAAGGTTGGCTCAACATTTGAAAATCAATTAATATAATCCATCACAACAGGCTCTGAAAGAAAAATCTTATAATATTAATAAATGTTTTTGTCACGAATGGCTATTGGTTTATATCAAAATCTGCAAACAAACTAGCAACAGAGATAAAACTTCCTCAACTACATTTAGGACATCAATAAAAACAAAAACCAAAATGATGCTAACATGATACTTAATGATGAGAAAGTAGATGTTCTTCTCCCGAAACTGGGAAAACAGACACCATCACTCTTATCACTCCTATTCGACTTTGAAAATTCTAGCTAAGAAAAGAAAAGTTACACTGACTGGAAGGAAAGAAATAACATGTCTTACCTAAAGATGACATAATTGTCTACGTGGAAAACCCCAGAAATCAAACACAAAACAAAACAAAACTAGAAAACAAAAATACACTTTTGGAATTAAATATGTAATAAGAGAAAGTTTGTAGGATATAAGGTTAATATATATAAAAAATTTTTTTCCTGAATACCAGCAATGAACAGTTAGAATTTGAAATTTTAAAAAATTCCATTTATATTAGCACTTTAAAAATTAAAAGCTTACATAAAATCAAACAAAATATATCCTAGATCTATATAAGGAAAAATACAAAGCATTGATGAAGGAATCAAAGAACTAAGTAAATGGGGAGGTATTCCATGTCTATGGATAGGAAATAATATGATTGTGAACATGTCAGTTTTTATCACCTTGATCTATAAATTCAATGTGTTCCTAATAGAAAACCACAGTAAGTTACTAAACAGACTCTAAAATGTATATGGAAAAGTAAAAGACCCAGGATAGCCAACATGAAGTTAAAGGAGAAGAAAGGATGGACATTACCCAAATTCAAGACTTAACTATAAATCTACAGTAATCAAAACAATGTGGTGTTGCTGAAAAAACAGACAACTCAATGGGACAGAAGAGAGATCCATAAGTAGAACCACAGAAATACAGTCAACTAATCTTTGACAAAGGAGCAAAAACAATCCAACACAGGAAGAATAATCTTCTCAATAAATGCTACTGGAACAAATGGACATTCACAAGTTAACTTAAAAAAAATGAATCTAGACATTGACCTTGTATTTTTCACAAAATTAACTCTGAACACAAAACTTTGAAATTCCAGAATATAACATAAGAAGAAATTAGGTGACCTTGGGTTTGGTAATTTACTTTTAAGTACAATACCAAATGCATGACCCGTGAGAGGAAAAAAAAAATGGTAAGTTAGACTACATTATAATTAGAAACTTCTGCTCCGTGAAAGTCACTGGTAAGAGAACAAAAAGACAAGCTATGGACTGGGAGAAAAATCTTTGCAAAACACATATCTGATAAAAGACTGGTATTTGAAATCTACAAACTACTCTTAAAATTTGAAAACAAAAATACAAATAAATCTATTAAAAACTGGGCAAAATGGACACTTCACCACTGAAGATACTTAAATGGCAAATAAAGCCATCTAAGATGAACATCTAAGATGATAAGATGTTCAATATCATATGTCATGAGGAAATTGCTAATAGATACAATAATGACATACCATTGCACACCTATTACAATGGTTAAAAGCCAAAATTCTGGCAATACTTATCCAATAGCTAGTGGTGTAGCCACTTTGGAAGACGGTTTGACAGCTTTTTGGTTTTTTTAAGATTTTATTTATTTATTTAAGAGAGAAAGAGCACAAGTGGGGGAGGGACAGAGAGGGAGGTAGAAGCAGATTCCCCACCTAGCAGGGAGGTGACATGGGGCTTGATCCCAGGACCCTGAGATCATGACCTGAGCCAAAGGCAGATGCTTAACTGACTGAGTTACCCATGCACCACATTTTGAAAATTTCTTACAAAACTAAAAGTACTCTTACTTTATGGATCCAATAATCACACTCCTTAAAAGTCACCCAAAGGAGTTGAAGACCTGTCCAGGAATATTGACAGCAGGTCTATTTGTAATTGTCAAACATTGGAAAGACCCAAGATTTCCTTCAATAATAATTGAAAAAGAAAGTCATTTGTTCTCTCCTAAAGGGAATAGAATAAAATTATTTAAATTTTAGGAAAGAGGAACAACTATCTTAAATCCCTCCATTAATGTAAAAGCACTTCATAAATATATAAATCTAATTTTTTTTTAAGGTGGGGGAGGTACCTGGGTGGTGGAGTTGTTAAGTGACTGACTCTTGGCTTTGGATCCTGTGTGATCTCATTGTCATGAGATGGAGCCCCACATTGGACTCCACACCCTATGCAGTCGGCCTGGGATTTTCCCTTGTGCATGTGCCCTCTCTCTAAAATAATGAATGAATGAATGAATAAATAAATAATTATAGAATGTATTTAATATGCTAGGGGTTTTCTGAAATGTGAAAACTCAAACTTGAAATTATTTTTACAGAGAATACTACTTTCTTTTAAAAAATACAAAAATCTTCATAATTTATCAGGTATGAGCAAATATTTTTATTATGTAAATATATAATGTCCTTTATATTTCAGTTTTCCAAGGAGATAATACTATCTACTTTGCAGAGTCACTTTAATGAAAAAAATGGAAATGATGTTATCTGAATAGTATGTGGTAAGGCAATGAGTCTTGCTTCCTTTCACTGTTCCTCTGTATGTTCAAACACGCAGGCATGCACTTTCACACCCAAATCCAAACTTCTGTGTCTTACAGTTTCAGCACTGAAGTTGGGGAACAAAAGCACAGCCCTTAGGTGAAGTGGGGATCACATAGATCAGTATGAAAGTGCTGGTAGTTAAGTTAGACTCAACGCTCTCAGTTCTTACACAATCAGCTGTAGCAGGAGGTTGTAAACCAGGCGCTCTGAAAATGCAAAACATCTCACAGTTCCACTAGATGTGAAAATGGTGAAATCAGTTCCTGCCATTCTTCTATTCACAGAGGCTTCAGAGAAATGGAGGGGTGAGGATGACTGAAAGCATGCGAGAGGCGAAGCTCAACCCCGGGGTGGTCAAACACTTTCATTTCCGGGAACAGTAGAAAAAGATTTTGCAATCTAGATAAGCTTCTTTTCATAGACTGAATCCTCTCCAAAAGGCATGTGAACTGTTGATAGCCATCGACTTCTCGGAGCCAGTTTATTTTCTAAATTCTGATGCCTCGCGCGTCTAATATCCACTTTCATTTTCTACTCTTCATGGAAATAATATTGATATTGTGGTGCTGTCAGTAAAAATGTGTAAATGGAAACTTACAAGGAAATTTGTTCTGACACTACAAATGGTAAATAATTTTAGTCTGTTTATACTGATGAGGAAACTGATGTGTCTTCTTTGTCATTTTCCTCTCTCCACTGTTATTACCCGCATCTACTTTTGAAAGCACAGTCTGTGAAAAATGATAGCAGTTGTTGGCGTGTTTTATAGGGGAGGTCAGCTTTTCATTTTTAACTGGGCATGGACACCAGATTTTCAAATAGCTTGATGGTATTGCAAGGTACCGCCTAACCCTCCGTGTTCTGGGATGTTAAACAGCAGCAGCCCTCTTATTTGTAAATCCAATTGTTTATTTTATTTCATACTCCATCTGTATGGATCTCTTTTCTCACTGTCCCCTAGCCCACAGTCCGATGAAAACATTACAGGAACTTCACTTCAGGATAAATACTCTTTGTGAGATCCATTAATTTTTTCAACACTTAAAATAGAATTTTTTTTTTAAGATTTTATTTATTTATTTTAGAGAGAAAAACACATGCGAGTGAAGGGGGTTGTATAGATGGGGAGGAAGAAGGAGAGAGACTCTGAAGCAGACTCCATGCTCAGTGCAGAGCCTCATCTCAATGGGGGAAACCTGAGCCCAAACCAGGAGTCCCATACAACCAACTGTGCCACCCAGGCACGCCACCCCCCATTTTTTTTTTTTTTTGGTGCAACTACCAGACAATCAAACAGGTTGGCATAACAGCTACAACAGAGAATAACACAAATACAATCTAACAATATAAAGTTTACATTCTAGAGATAAAAATAGATGATGAATGAATAGATTACTGATAGAGTGATTACACATTTCACAAATATTACATTACAGAGAAGAAAATAAAGCATTAGAATCGAGAATAATGGTTTGCATTGGGCAAGATTTGATTCAGATAGGAGCTCACTAAAAGTTTGTTAAAGGTAACGCTTATTAAGCAGATAAAGCAGAAAGAGCAAAGCAGGCTAACAGGGGAGGTAGTGGGGAAATCCTTCCAAGCAGATGTAACATGAGATAAAGAAGGGCTGAGTCAAGAAAGAGCTTAGTATACTTCAAAAACTGAGGTAGGATGTGGGGAGAGACCAATAAAGCTGTAGTCCATGAGTGAGGAGGGAAATTATTCACCATGAGATTGAAAAAATAATGGGTCATGTCACAAAGGGGCAGCAACTTGAATGTTTAGGAATGAAATTTCATACTTATTATGCTGGTTGACAAAGGAAATATTTAAACCGGAAGTGACATTTCCATTTCGATTTTTAAAAATCCATTCTTGCTACTGCACGGCAAGTAGATTAGGGTGAGATTTGGGTAAGAGTAGTTCAAGTGTGAGAAAATTCTGGCGTGCATTGTGATCCTAGTGGCGATACAGAGAGGAAGACATATTCAAGACCTACTTTGGAAAGTGAATTGGTAAAATTTGCTGCTGGATTAGGTGTAAAAATGAGGAAAATAATGTGATAAGTACTAACTAAATAAATACATAAATACATAAAATGACAAAAATTCAGAAATAGTAAAATTGAAACCACTATATCTGTTGCCTGCTTGGCTCAGCCAGAGGAGCGTGCAACTCTTGGAGTAGTAGGTTTGAGCCCCACCCATGGTATAGAATGACTAAAATAAGTAAACTTAAAAGGAAAAAAAAACCACCAAATCAATATAGTTATATAGTAAGAGTTTATTATGATGTAAGAATGGTTTGTGAACTAGGAGTTTAGCAATTTAGAAGTGATATGAAGCTTACCAACAGGGCTTTACAGGACGGATTAGAAGGTGAAAATGAAGATGTTTAACCCTTAACAGTGACTGGTTATTGCAATGGGGGGTTAATCTTCACAATGATAAGTTACAGTTTCTGCAGATGGCGGGGACTGGTTAAAAGTGGTTATCTTCTGATATCTTTAGGAAGATGACTTAAGTTTCTTTGTGATTATCAGAAGCATTTACAAGAGATGACTTAAATTCTGACTATGTTCATGAAATAATCTAGATTTAGCTTTGCTTATGTGGTTTAGATGGTTTTGTCTCCTCGAAATTCTCAAGTTCAGTCTCCATTTTGCATTTAATTCGAACAATGTCTAGATTTCTGCCATATGTCATTCAGATACGGTGATGCCATTTCCCAAGGTTGGAAAGCTTAAAGCAGAGCCAACTGGAATCAAAGTCATTTTACAGTCCATTTAATTTTGAGATGACTCTGGAACATCAACTAGAATAGCATAGAGTTGCATATTTTTGTAACTCAGATATAAAGTTGAGTAACATGAGTTTAAGAGATTATTTATTCATGAGTAGATGAGATCACTTTGAAAAGGGCTAGAAAAAGAAAACACATTATGATTCTCTGAGCAACTCAATGTTAAGTGTTTGAAAATAGTTTAAATTCTATATCTTATTGATTCATCCGGGTACAGAGAATGTTTTTGTATATATGCTTATGATAAAGCACCCTTTAATTCAGCTTATGTTTGTCTTTTACTGCTGTTCAAATGTTACAAACAGATACCATCCTAAGTTCAAACCTATATTACTTTAAGGAAAAAAAAAAAAACTTACATTTTATGAAATCATGGCACTGTCCAGATTTTTCTATTCAACACTTGCATTTTCACTGAATAATTGCACAGTGTTTAGTTTCCTTTGGCTAGTGGAGGCAAAAATTGAAATTTTAAAAGCTAGGATACAGGGGAAGGAAGGTGTTCTTTCTCTAGAAAAATATGCATAAACCTAATTTTGCTTTGCAATTTCTATTTGCCTCTGCCAAAGGCACACTTCTCAGGAATAATACTGTATATAAATCCCTTTATAATGCTAGTGCTTGAGGTAAGGATGTTCCAGCCAGATAAGTAGCAGGAGCCAACCTTGTTAGCAGATCAATGTGTTATAACAGATTTTAACTGAATATGGTAGTTGTGTTTAGGGGAAAAAATAGCATCTGAGTGTTTTTTAAGATTAAAAAGAAATTTGCAGTCCATCTAAGCTCAATTTTACAGAAGAAGAAATTGAAGTTTGTCAAGGTTAAGTCCATTTTTCAAGGTCATACAGCTAGTTGTATAATCACTGTGGAACTTGAACTCAGGTCTCCATACTGGAGTCCCTGTCATGTACAAGCTGATGTGACACAGCATGCATGTGCATCCATTGGAGCAGCCATTTATACTGAGACTGTCTGTCTTTTGGTGATACTGTTGCTTAATTAAAGTTATAAACAATGCTATAATCAATTATCTCTTGGGGGTAAAAGAGGCTTCTTGAGTTTGAGAACATAGATAGGATCATCTTTGGGAAAGACACAGATCCAAAAATATATTTACTTTCTTCTACTATCCTAGTTTTCATTCTTTCTGGGTTTTGAGAAGCTGCCCCTTTGCTACTGTAGCACTGAGGTTAAGAATATCAGGATTTAGAAAAGCACAAAATTAGTCATCTCTACTTCACACATTGCTGAGGATTCTCTGTTACAAAGAACTTTTCCGAGTTGGGTTTTGTTCTTCTTCCCCTAAAAATCCTAGAATTCTTAATTTCCTGAACATTTCATTCATTCACTCATCATTCATTCATTCATGGGTTCAGCATTCTTTCATTCAACAAATATTTTTAAGCATGAATTTTGTGGTATATTTAATATTTAAAATACAGAGAAAACATGAATGCAGAAGGGGAAAAAACAGCCCCCACATAACTTATAGTATAGAATACGAAAGAGAAACTCACAACTAAGTCTATAATTATAAGTTCATAGTTATAAATTGTGATATGTGCTGTTTGAGAAATACCCAAGTGATATAATTACATTGGAAAGTATATTTAGACGGTAGGTTAAGGACATTCTAAATACAAATGGGGCTATGAACAAACACACTAAGTATTCAGGCAACTGATGAAACAATATTTTGAAGAAAGCATAGAACATTCATTATTAAAGGTCATCATATTGAATCATGTCATAAACAAGTGTAGGTTCTATAATCTGGGTAAATATTTAAATTATTTTATATAAATGCAAATCATCAAATTACAAACTTCCTACAAGCAACCACAGGCACTGTTAGTCCTCTCCTTTTGATTTGTATAGTGGTCTGAAACATCAGTGAGTTGTCAATTTCCAAAGTATAGCACAATTCACTGTTGCAAACAGTTAAATATTCACATAATTTCAGTTGTCAAAATTTAGAGGCTGTTTTTCTGGAGAAGATTTTTTTTTTTCCTAAGTCTGCATATCTATACTTCTTGAATCATGAATAGGTGACTTTCCTAGACACAAAGACTGTCAGATTTAAAAGAAAAGAAGAACAAAGCCTACTTTAACTGTGCTTGTGTGGTATATGGCAGAATATTTAACCTTTTTCAGTCTAAGTAGCCTGATGTTTATAACAAAAAAGAAATTGCATCCATCGTATAAGGCTGTGCAGAGGATGATATAATGAATAAAACAATGACCATGGAGACCAGAATAACACACATATGAAATATATAACAACTAATATCCTATCACTTCTGTCAAAGAATTATTATATTGCATTGTAATTGTTCACTTATTTTTTTCCTCAACTGGTCTGTGAATTGCTTGAGGGCTGGAGCAACTTTTTCAGTAGGGATTTACTTCTTTATTTTTGAATTAAGTACCGTAAATTTTAAAATTTAACCATCTTGAAGTTGTTAAAAGATATTAAGCATTTTCCTGCTTTCTTGTATAGAGTTCATTAGACTTAATGAATCCCTATTGGAATTCTTCCAGTCTTTTGTGAAAGACTGTTTTTTACTTAATATGTTTAATATCTCCATGCTCACTGGGCTCTTTGATTCCTTTTGCCTTCTTTGCTTTTGCTCCTGTCTTTTCTCTGACCATGCACTATTACTTTTATCAGATTGATACACAGTATACTTCAGTCTCTACTCTTCATGATCATTTTTTTCTTCTAGTCTTCTCTACACATACAAACCAGATTACCAGTCTTGAATCTATTGCCTATATTATATGGATTTTGAGTTTAAATATTCCTATATATGCCAAGAGCATAAAGCTTACAGTATAGTTTTTTAGGCATTTAATTTTGCTATTAATATGCTTTTCATGTTGTTTTCCTTACTTTTTTTATTTGTAACCAACATGGCACTTAGTTTGGAAGGTTGATACAGTAAAGGTGAGATATTTATTACTTATACTATAATTGTAGTAAAATGGACATATTTTTTACTCAAGTTAGTGCACATGATGACACTTGGACATCTCCCAAGAATTATCTCATCCAACTTTCTCATTATAGACATGAGGAAACAGACAAGTTAATTGACTTATCTAGTTATACAACTAGTTATATGGAGCAAATATGACAATTGAGCTACCAGATTTTAACTAATTTTAGGTGATTTTTGTGTTATCTTATGTCTAACAACATTTTCCAGTGTCAGGAACTCTATCTAATGACAATTATAATTATATATGATGATGATTAAAACATATTTTGGGGGGAGAGGCAGAGCGAGAGAGAGAGAGAGAGCATTTTATTAGGCTCCAGATTCAGCATGGAGCCCGGCTGGGGGTTCAATCTCATGACCCCTAGATCGTGACCTCAGTCAAAACCAAGAGTCTAATGCTTAACTGACTAAGTCACTCAGTTGCCCCTTAAAACATATTTCCAAAATCCAAAGGAACTATAAGTTGTCAATAAGATGTGGCACTGATCTAGCTAGCCATCACAATAAATATGAAAGATGAGTTCTTTAAGCTTATTTCATATTTCTTGGTTTGTTTTGTTGTTAAGATTCTAGGTCAGTCATTCTTTATTCTAAAGTAAAAGCAGTCTTTCTCATTTCAAAGTCTATAAACACTTCCCCAATTTCCAATGTCTTGGCTGTTATTATGCCCAAATCTATGGGAACTTGGAAAGAAAGAAAGGCTCTCAAGGAATGCCTATTATATTTTTGACCTATGAGCTGACTTCAGAGTCAGAATTCCTAAGAACATTTAGAGTATACTTCTTGTGGTGTGACAGTTTTACCTTACTAAGATTTCAGTGGCTTCACTGTGCCTATTTCCCCCAGATGCCTGTAGATCATAACAAAGTCAGGAATTAGAGATTCATTTCCTCCTCTCTTTTCTTCATAGTATCCAGGGTCTGCTATTCCATTCTGTGGAATTTAATGTGATTTGTAGTTAGTAATGTGTAAAATTTAGATTTAACACTTATCAATATGCTACTTCTATGTAAGTTCTGATAAGTGAGGGATAGGAGTTAGGCATGCAAACCTGTATTTCAAACCAAATCATGGACTAGCAAATCACATTTTCTATAAAGGCAACTAATCACTTTATTGGCAGAAGAGAGAATTTTGGAGAAGGCAAAGTGTGGCACACCATTATGAGCCCTTTATAGGATTTTGGTATAATGTTGGCTTTTAAACATTTATGGAAAAAGATACTTTATATTTTGGGTCATTATTTTAGGGAACTTTTCCAGAAACTAAAGACAGTAGGCATCATTTGCAAATTACAAGAAACTGACCAAAATGTATTAGCATATACACAAGAATTACTATCCAAAAAAAAAAAAAAAAAAAACAAAAAAAAAAAAAAAAAAAAGAATAAGAAGAAGATAAGCATGTATAATGAGCTAGTACCATATTCTGAAATAGTTAAAACCTTGAAAATAAAGTAGCATGCAATTAATGGTTTTATTCAAGGAAAGGACAATCTGGACATCAATCACATAGGCAGCATGAATGAACTTAGCAAGAGATAGGAACGTAATGACTTCCAGCAATGGCTGTCATCATAACTTAACATTTGCATAACTTAAAAATATCTCTGGAGTACTGGCTAGAATGATAATTCACAGTAGTTATTACACTTTCCAAATAAAAATCTGCATTATCCCATTTGATCCACACAATGACGCAAAATTGTCCAATGACAACTTGGCAGTTTCTTATCACCATTTTCATAAAAGAATATCTAGAGCTGGGTGATGACAAAATTTGAACTTGAACCTGTGTCCTTTCGGCTCAAATCTCAGGCTGTTATAATCTATTATCTTTCTCTTTCTCAAGAGAAAATGGTAACTGATAAATTAAGTAATTGAATTTAACTCCTTATTGATCTGTAATGTTGAACACATATGCAAACTTAGATACACAGTGACTTTTTCAATAAATTAAATTCTAAAATAGCAAATATTTTCAAAGTCAGGGTTAAAAATACCAAAAAGCACCAAAAAGTCTTAATGCTGAAAATTACGGTCCCTTGACACTCCCTCATAGCAGCTTTGTTCTTCAAAGGCAAACAGTTTTAACTACTTTAGTTTAACTTACTATTTTCTCCTCTCTTTACAAGGCGCATTTTTATCTGGATCACCTTCACGGACATTTAACTTGTTGTTTTTAATTTATGCTTTATTTTTATAAAGATTTTATTTACTTATTTGGCAGAGAGAGATCACAACTAGGCAGAGAGGCAGGCAGAGGGAGAGGGGAAAGCATGCTCCCTGCTGAGCAGAGAGCTCCATGCAGGGCTTGCTCCCAGGAACCTGAAATCATGACCTGAGCTGAGAACAGAGGCTTAACTCACTGAGTCACCCAGGTGCCCCTGGATTGTTATTTTGTTTTTGTTTTTGTTTAATATTTTATTTATTTGACAGAGAAAGAGATTACAAGTAGGCAGAGAGGCAGGCAGAGAGAGAGAGAGAGGGGAAGCAGACTCCCTGCTGAGCAGAGAGCCTGATGCAGGGCTCCATCCCAGGACCCTGAAATCATGACCTGAGCTGAAGGCAGAGGCTTTAACCCACTGAGCCACCCAGGTGCCCCAATTTCTGTGTTTTTTAATTTCTTCTTTAGCTCCATGCACTTTCACCCAATTAAATGTAATTAATTAATTAATTAATGCAATTAAACCCATTTTAGGTTTATCCTACACCCTTCCCAACTCAGACTTCCAGCAAGACAAATTCTAACTAGTAGTGGCCTCAGTACCTCAGGTTTCCCCTTCTGTTAAAGTATATTTAGTCATTTGTATATTTTCAACATTTATTAATCTGACTATACATAATATTTGTAAGTCATGCTTACTTAGTACTTGCCCACAAATTCTTTAAAGTCAACTTGAATAAACCTATACTTATTGAAAACTGGTGGGTCCAGAAGATTTTGCATTGGGTTCTGGTATAAAATTCAAATATACATGAAGGTGGGTTGTCACTGCCCTCTATTCATATATTTTATATTTTTCAATAGATTCCAACTTCTTTTAGAAAATACTATGTGTTGGAACGCCTGGGTAGCTCAGTCGGTTAAAGCTTCTGCCTTCAGCTCAGGTCATGATCCCCGGGTTCTGGGATCGAGCCCCACATCGGGCTCTCTGCTCAGCGGGGAGCCTGCTACCTCCTCTCTTTCTGCCTGCTTCTCTGCCTACTTGTGATCTATGTCTGTCAAATAAATAAATAAAATCTTAAAAAAAAAGAAAATACTATGTGTTAAGGAACTTAAAAAAAGAATTTTAGAAAGGCTCAAAGGAAAAGTAACCCTATGCTAGTCTTTATTTTTTTAAAGATTGATTGACTGAGAGAGAGAGAGAGAGCACACACAAGTGCAAGCCAGGCAGGGGCAGAAGGAGAGAGAGAGAGATCTCAAGCAGACTCCCCTATGAGCACAGAACCAGAGCTGGGCTCCATCTCATAACCCTGAGATCATGACCTGAGCCAAAACAAGAGTCACTCAACCAACTGAGCCACATAGGTGCCCCTAACCCTATGCTAGTCTTTTATTCATCTCTGTAGTTTTTTTCTTTTCTTTACCACAGAGAGCCACAGATATAAAAGGAGAAAAGGTTGCACATACAGACCTCAGCACTAAACAATCACATGACTGTAAGGGAAACCATAGTTTCCCTTATATCGCAGAAGTTTCAAAATGAAATTAAATTGCTCTGCATCTTAAAGGCATTTGTTTCTTCATTCTCCCTTTGACAACAAAACTACTCAAGATCCACTCATGATAATCTATTCCCTTTTTGCATTTCAGCCTCTGGTAGCAGTCACAAACCCATTCCCATACTTTGGAAAGTATATGCTAATATTGGGATAAGTTTACCAGTAGACATTAAAATGGAAAACTACGTGAGTTCAAATGAAAGGCAGTTTCATAAGGATCATCATTTAGCTGATGCTGTTGGGTTTCCAGAGGTAGACATGTAAAAACTAGGATGAAAGATAGATAGCTTGTTCTAAGGTACACATATAGCAATGTGCCATGGGACGCTCTGATAGATCTCCAAATTACCTGTAGGTCACTCATTTTTAGTAATGAGTACCATGGGTTCATACCATAAAAAAGGCAAGCACGTCTAAAAATAAAAGCAGTATATTGTGAACTCACAGGTAGATAAAGCCAGAAATATATGGAGTGTATACTTCCATTAAAAAAAAAAAAAGAAACCTAACACCCATCTCATTTTGAAATCTCATAATATTGTTGGAAATACAAAATTACTACTAGACCAACAGCAAAGGAAAAATTATTATATGTGAGCCTGATCTGGCAAGATAATGCAGGGAGCACTAATGGAAGCTCAAATCTATAGGTGAAAATTCTGATAGAAAAATAACAACTGCATATTATCATAGTATCTCCTCTGAGATACATATTAATTACAAAGAAAAAAAAATGGCAACTTGATTATAGAGGGAGCCAGCAGTCACCATTTTAACCAAGTGACCAAGGTTAATACACGCAGTAGTAAGATATATAGACACGATGTGCACCCTGATCTGATGAGCTGAGAAGGACATAACACTTCTGTGGTGTTCAGTCAAATCATGAGGAAATCAGACAAGCCCATTTTCTTTTTTTTTTTCTTTTTTTTTTTAAATTTTTTATTTTTTATAAACATATATTTTTATCCCCAGGGGTACAGGTCTGTGAATCACCAGGTTTACACACTTCACAGCACACACCAAATCACATACCCTCCCCAATGTCCATAATCCCACCCCCTTCTCCCAAACCCCCTCCCCCCGGCAACCCTCAGTTTGTTTTGTGAGATTAAGAGTCACTTATAGTTTGTCTCCCTCCCAATCCCATCTTGTTTCATTGATTCTTCTCCTACCCACTTAAGCCCCCATGTTACATCACCACTTCCTCATATCAGGGAGATCATATGATAGTTGTCTTTCTCTGCTTGACTTATTTCGCTAAGCATGATACGCTCTAGTTCCATCCATGTTGTTGCAAATGGCAAGATTTCGTTTCTTTTGATGGCTGCATAGTATTCCATTGTGTATATATACCACATCTTCTTGATCCATTCATCTGTTGATGGACATCTAGGTTCAGACAAGCCCATTTTCTACACAACACCTGACTAGTTACTATGCATAAGTGTGATAGTCATGAAAGACAAAAAGAACTGAGAACCTGTCCTAGAGTAGAGGAAACAAAGGTATGGGTAATGAAATACATAGGATTCTGAATAAATCTTAAAGACAAAGGAGGACATTATTAGAAAAAAGTATAAATGTGAATAAGAAATGATCAGAAAAAGACATTGGTAGAAGAACTACTAAAATGTGAATAGGTTTGGTAGTTTAAGTAATATGGTTGTACAAACTTTGATTTGATGGTTTTAATGATCATATTATAGTTACATGTATATTAATGTTAGGAATCCTAAGAGAATGGTATATGGAAACTCTCTGTATGACATTGTAATCATTTGTAAGATTCTGTAAATATCAAATTATTTCAAAATAACAAGTAAAAATCATATCTTAAGTATTTATAAATAACAGCAATCAGAAAAACATTTTAATACACTTTCCTATGAAGAGATATTATAATTTAAGAAAGTGTAGAAGTTGTAAATATGCATTTCAATAAATCACCACAAAGTGAGCACATTCATAAAACTACCACTTAGGTCAAAAAATAGAACAATATACCAGCAGCCTAGAGGTGTGCCTTATAATTCCTCCAAAAAGTTCCTTTGCATCTTCTCCCCAGTGTGACACTTGTACTGTTTTCCAATAGCATAAAGTTTGTTTCTCAATTTTATATCAGAGATTGTAATAATTCACAGGCTACGCAGTAATACACGAGAGTTTTCTTTGTTCCGTATCTTCACCAACACTTGGCTTTGTCTATTTAATTTTAACCATTCTTGTAGGTGCAAGAGAGTATAGAGTTTCTGTAGTAATTTTTTCTTTTTAATTCCAGTGTTCCACATGGCAGAATTACGGCTGTGCAAAAACATCAATGAAAATGGGAATTCTTTTTTTTTTTTTTATAAACACTTTGAAATGATTCTGCACATGGGACTACTTTTACATTAATCACAATCTGATGTCCCGTTTACAGGTCCCAGAGGAAGTCAGACCTTTCCCAGATTTGTCTTATAGAGAGAAAATGAATAGCTTTACATACAATATGATTTGGGATCATTTAGGTGTTGCATACTTTTATTTTATGGTAAAATTATTTCAACCATTTACATTTTAAGCACGACACAAAACACATACACATAAAAATAGAACATTCTCTCATGAAAAGAGGGACTAATAGCTCTTTTAAAGGTACAGGTATTTTGTATTAATTTTATTTCAGTACTCAGCTACCTTGATTAGTACACATGTTATATTTTTCCAAATAGAAATAATAGCCCCATTTATCAACACCATAGACTGATAAATCCAAAATCTTCTCTAAAACATCTAAAGACATTTGTAAATGACTTAAACGTTCCCTTACTAGCCTGCTAAAGCCTGCATGAATATATCACAATGATTTAGTATAAAATAGAACTCTACTTCTTTTAGTAAACAAAAATTTCCTGAGATATAGCAACAGTGACTAATAAAGAATAACAAGGAAAATGATAATGGACATTTAGGTATATCTTAAACAATTTATAAACGTACTTTTGATTATTTCTCAACCATATTAAAAGATTTTGTTATGTTCTCAGTAGTGCATTCAGTCCCAGAAAGTTATAGATGTCAATATGGAATTTGATAAAATTCATTTTTTTAAACTCTATACTGAGTGCATCTATCACAGTGGGATTTTTGCTCCCCAAAAATAGGAAAAAGGAAAGAAATCAGTTTATTGCTGCCTCACGTTATTATCATGTGTATCCTACAGCTGAGAAAACAGATTACATGTAAAAGGCCACAAGGCTAGTATATGGCAAAGCTTTCAACTCAAAGTAAACTTTTAATTAAGCCCTATTATGGTATGTCCACATGCTCAGCACCACACTGCGTTCTGTAGAGTATGTACCTAGTTACATCTCTTGCTCAGGAAGCAAGGAAAAACCAAACCAGTGCTTTTGAAGTAACAGAATCAACCATGAACGTCATCAGACGTCCAACAGCTGAACTGTGTCCTTTCCTACTGTCTACTGCCTCTCCCCTCCCGCCTTTCCCTTCCTCCCCTATTTCTCACTCTCTTCCCACCTGCAGTCCTGCCCTCTTTTTCTTCTCCTCAGGTCACTGAGAAATAAGCATTTCAGATAAGAACAGCTGGCTCTAAGCCAAGTATCTTCAGGATATAACTTTATTAGGGTTACCAGGGTTTCTGGTTACCAAACCAGAAAGAAATTGGTATTTCTCTGCTTGGTTGCACAAGAAGATATACAGGAATGTTGGTCCGATCCCGATCTTACTATTGATACCAAGGCCGACTCAGTTCTGGTATATGAGATGAGAGTAGGCACTGAACTTGCTAGATCAGGCAGCTGGGGGTGTACTTCTCCATATATGTCCAGCTTTGGGAATAAGATCTGGCTATTATTTGCCAACCTGGCACCAATAGTGGTGTACCTTCTTCTTATTGCTACTTCTGCCAAAATAACAGGTTTTCATCTCGGAAAATTGACAGTAATAATCTACTTCCCTTCCTATGTGCGCCACTTTATTCCTGTGTATATGTGTATTTTGTTTAATTTAACTTTGATTTCTTTTTATTTGAGAAAGGGGACTTACATATTTGTTACGTTTGTAAATAAAAACAAGGTTTGACTACATGTACTAGAAAACTCTGAAATAAACAAAATGAAATTTTATTTCCCTGGCATAGGTGATAGGCAGTCAGAGGTTGGCATAGCACTTCAATAATAGCAACAGGGATGTTTCTTTTTAATATTATAGTCTGCTATCCTGAAAGCCATCTCATAGTGAAATATGGCTTTTGAAATGATAACAAAAAATAATAATAAAGATGAGGAATCATGTGTTCTCTCTCTTTAAGGAATCTCCTGTGGGAAATTATAAACAAACGAACAAAAACCCTTCCAGTTATATTTCCTTTGCCAGAACATAGTCACTAAGTCAAATCTAACTCTGAGAGAGGACAGAAAAACAATCTCATAATTGGGTGTTTACATAGTAGCTATATTTAGCAAAGCTTACAATTATATGTCTGTGTATATATAATAATATATAGGTGTGCATAATATATATGTATATTCCAAAATGCAAATAAGCTGGAATATGTATATCCAACATTTGTGCTAATGTTCAGTGTAACAAGACCTCCATATCTGTTGAAGGAATATTTCCTTAAGTCAAAATATTATCATCCACAGAGGAGAAGCAATTGATTATCAAACATTTCAAATTGGTTAGCTATAAAATGCAACTTTTCACAACAAATTTAAAAATTAGTAACAGCAGAAGCTAAAAAAACACAATCATAAAAGTACCACTCATTCAGTACTAAATGACACAGCTAAAAAAAAAAAAAAGGCAGAGGGAGAAATAAACTTTGAATTATAAGAAAAATTATAAAATATCAATAATTTTTGTGTTTATGATATTGTCACATATGTTTTTTATATTTTAAATGCACATATCATTTGGAAACAAATTTTTGAAAAGAGCTATTCTAGGAAGCTATCAACATAATAAAAATACTTTGTTATTCAATAAATAGCTTTTTTCCAGAAGTTATATTATTATATTTAAGACTAAGCTTTCATGTTAAGAAATGTCCTAGTATGGATAATAAATTCTAAATATTGTTCAGTGACTGTATTTTGAGTCAAATTTTCTGATACCTCTATTTTGAATTCTTTTTATATAATTAAATGAGATACCATTTTATCATTATATATTATTTTTATAATTATATATGTGTTTATCATTATACAAAATGAGACCACTAATTCTAATAATGAACTTTTATAAAAAGTCTGCTTAAACCTCCTGTTGACCATTTACCTTAGAGAGCAAAGAAACCTCTCCTAAGTAAAGATAGTACACAAGTTCCAACACTCCATTCAAACAGTCATTCAAGTTTATATGTTTGTTCATTCGCTTTAAAAATATTATTATATAGGGGCACCTGAATGGTGCAGTTGGTTAAGTCTCTTGATTTCAGCTCAGCTCAGGTCATGATCTCAGGGTCAGAGGATCGAGCCCCGTGTCAGGGTCCCAGCTTAGTGGGGGGTCCGCTTGAGATCCTCTTTCTCCCTTTGCCTCTATCCCCACGTGTTTGCTCTCTCTCCTTCAAATAAATAGCCCTTTAAAAAATATATAATGATATATCATTTCCCAAAATATAGCCAGTACCAAAATAAAATAAGTTAAATACCAAAAAAAAAAAAAAAAAAAAAAAAGGAGAAATAAACATCAGGCACTGGAGCAAGTTTCTTCTGTGAAACATGATAGAACTGGGGTTTAGTTGGCTTTTTAATTATTACTGACATCGATGGAGTTTGTATTTTCTTGGTTTTCCTGTTTACAGCATAGTCCTTTGTGTACAGAACGGAAAAGACGACTGATGACAGCAAAAGTAGACAAACAGCAAAAAATGCCCATACTTTCAAAGTTCACCCAAAGTTCCTGTTGTAGCTGCAGACTCTATCCACTGCTTTGCTGTATCACAGATTCTATTTGTTATCTATTTCTATTTCTTCTTAGTTATGCCATAATCATAAAATGCTCCCAAATAAAAATATGTCAGGTGAAAGCTAATTATATTAAGAAATGCTAAAAATTATATTCCTAAATTAAATGGAAGGGCCTATTTTATTTTCTGAACAGAACAAACAAAACACAGCTATTTTTTTTTTTACTTGACAGCACTATTTCATATTAGGCAGAAAAAGGTAGCTGTACAAAGTCAAACCTGAAAAACTAAGGAAAAGATGAAATGAATACTGACTAAGATTTAGAAAACTGAAGCAAAAGACCAGCTTTACCATGAACTATATAATCTTGGTCTATATACTTTACCTTTTAAACCTGACATTTTTCCACAGTACACACAGAAAATATTTATCTTTCAATATTGTTTTGAAAATTCAATTGAAATGATGTGTGTGCATTTGTACATTTATACAAAATTGACACTATAAAATTAAATATGAACATCAATAATTTAAAGAATATTGGTAGAAATAAAAATAAGCAATATTTCAAAATCAGGAGATTCTATGAATCAATATACCAATTTCCCCATTCAAGTAGTGGTATTTTTAGCAATTCTGCTTTAAAGAGAATATGTACAAAGAAACTCCCTTAGGAAATTTTTTTATTTGTTTTTAATCTCAGAGTAATGTTCTCTTTAATTTGACATTTTATATGTTGGAGAAGATTAAAGGCAAGCCATGCCCCAGAGTTATTTAACTATATTGTGTAATTGTAAATTTATCAGCAGTTTCAGAAGTAATGGTGATTTCTTTAAAAAAAATAGCAATAATTCTCAAAAACAGAATACCACTTAAAATGCAACTTGCCCTTCTCCTTTCCCCATCTCTCCCTTCTCATAATGAGGAATCGCAATGGGATTTATGTGACAATGTTGCTGATGCTCGGGGAGGGAAGGGACAAAGCAAGTCTCAGAGCCTTCCAGGTCTGCACCAATTCTGCTATGCCAACTGCAAAGAAAAAAAGCACAACTTGTTTTTGTGGGTAAAGTCAGCAGATGTGACTTGAAGACAAATAGGGAGCAGATGTGATGAGTTAAATTATTTGCTTTTACATAGACAAATGTGGCTGTAGCCATCATAACTGGGAAATGCTTTAGCTGCAGAATCTGCTCTGTCTCCTAAGTACCAAGCTTATGTTTCTTACCCTCTCAGCGGTTCTAAGGGAAGCATAGAGAATGCGCCAAACCCCTGAGCTCTCACTGGAGAATGTTAAGTCAAGCAAAATTAACTCTGAAAAATGATTTTAAAAGTAGGTGTTGCCTTTTACACAGATCATAATGAAACACACTCTGTTGGAGTTTTTGTTGTTAAAAAAAGAAAGAAAAGAAAGAACAAGAAAATAATGAAATAAAAAGATGTTTGGCAGAACTGGCGTGGAAAAAGATTTAAAATGCAACAGTTGCTTTGATGGAGTTGGGAGATAAGAAGTGTTGGGAAAAAATAAAAAACACAACTTGTTATTAGATTTGGTGGGCCATTTCCGAAGGTGATATTTATTTCCTGGGAAAAGTCCAATATGCTCAGTTATCAAACTTCTGACCTTTCCTTCTAAACATCGTGGGAAGCTGCTGATCATCTGTGCCTTTGTTGTTGTGGATGCTGGGTTGCATCTTCTTAAAGCAGAGAAAAGGCAAGGCATATCCCTATTGCCATCTGGAATCTCTCAACTCAAATCAGAAAATCTAAGTGAAGAATTCTATCAATTCTGAAAGCCAGCTCTGCTATTAACTTTTGCCCCCATCCTTTACTATGTCTGACTGATACCCTAGGCAGGCAGCTAACACAGTGAATGGCCTAACGGTGAATTACTTTTCATCTTCTCTTTTCCTTTTTTAACATATAATATATAAGCTTAAAGAATAATTAAAGCATGGGGGCACCTGGGTGGCTCAGGGGGTTAAAGCCTCTACCTTCGGCTCAGGTCATGATCCCAGGGTCCTGGGATTGAGCCCCACATCGGGCTCTCTGCTCAGCAAGGAGCCTGTTTCCACCTCTCTCTCTCTCTCTGCCTGCCTCTTTGCCTACTTGTAATCTCTGCCTGTCAAATAAAATAAATAAAATATTTAAAAAAAAAGAATAATTAAAGCATGAACATTTATTTTTTTTCCCCCTATGCTCAGCTTATTGTTTTCTTTTTATTCTGGATATAGTGAGATTCCCATTGTTTGAGAACGCAAATTGTCCTGACATTCTATTTTACCTTTATATGCCCCCAAATGTAATGCCTTGCAGGCATGTATCTTACTATTACCTTTGATGTAGACTGTCAAACTCCGTGCAAGCATGCAGCAACTAGAACGCTATCCAGACACCTAAGAGGAACTGACAATAGTATATTCTAATGCAAATTACATTTGCATTCAAGAGGGATGTGATAGAACATTCTTCTCATATATGACTATGTTTAATTTCTTTGAATAGTGTTAAAATTTAAATGAATCATGACATCCCTTAGCCCACAAAAGGTGGCAACAATGATATTTTCTGTCTATCTTGAATTCTGACTTAACCAGTTATTAGTTTTGTGAGCCTCCATTCAAATATAAAATGAAAACTATAATATCTAATTTCTTGGGAGTCGAAGAAGATGAAATCATGTCATATTGGTAGAAAGCTTCGAGTCCGCAGCATATCTCAGTGTCGAGTAGTGCACACCTACACCATGATGGCCTGATTCTGACTCCTACGAGGCCGGTGATTGTAGAAGCTCCTTGACCTTCTGAGCTTCAGTGTTTTTATCTGTGGAATAAGAACTACATCTTCAAATGTTTGAAAATTAAATAATAATTGAGGAAGTGATTTAGGATGGTGTCTGGCTGGAGAAAGAGTAGGCTTAATAAATGTTAGCTGTTCATCTTAATCCTCTGTTTCATTCCTTCCTCTCAATTAATCTCCTGCAGCCTTTACAGTGATTAATACAGTTCTCCCTCATTTTATTATGCTTTACTTTATTGCACTTCACAGATGTTGCATTTTTTTTTTTTTTTCAATTTGAAGGTTCAAGACCTCAGTGGAGGCAGTAACTGCAGAGGTGGTGGAAACAGCAAAAGAACCGAAAGTAGAAGTGGAGCCTGAAGATGTGAATGACTTGCTACAATCTCATGATGGAAACGCTAACAGCTGAGGAACTGGTTCTTACAAGTGAGCAAAGACAGTGATTTCTGGAGATAGAATCTACTCCTGATGAAGATGCTGCGACAACTGTTAACAGCAGCAGATTTAGAGTATTACGTAAACTGAGCTGATAAACCAGAGTCAGGGTTCTAGAAGACTGACTCAGATGTTGGAGGAAGTTCAACTGTGGCTAAAATGCCATCAAACAGCATCACATGCTACAGAGAAATTGTTTATAAGAATCAGTCAGGAGCCATCTAGGTGGCTCAGTGGGTTAAAGCCTCTGCCTTCAGCTCAGGTCATGATCTCAGGGTCCTGGGATCGAGCCCTGCATGGGGCTTTCTGCTCAGCAGGGAGATTGCTTCTCTTTCTCTCTCTCTGCCTGCTTCTCTGCCTACTTGTGATCTCTGTCTATCAAATAAATAAATAAAATCTTTAAAAATAAATAAAATAAAAAATAAATTAAAGGGTCAGTTAATAGAACAAACCTCATTGTTGTCTTCTTTAAGAAATTTCCACAGCTACCCCAATCTTAAGCCACGGTTACCCAGATTGGGCAGTCGCCATCAACATGGAGGCAAGACCCTTCACTAGCAAAAAGGAAAAAAATAATTTTTTTAAAATTTATTATTTGCTGAAAACTCAGATAATGGTTAGCATATTTTAGCAAAAAAGCATTTTTGAATTAAAGTATATACATTGTTTTAGATGAAATGTTATTGCAAAGTTAAAAGTAATCTTTTAAGTATAATGTAAATATAATTTTAATGTGCACTGGGAAAGCCCTCAAAAGATCAGTTGAGTTGCTTTATTATGCTATTTGCTTTATTGGGGTGGTCTGGAACTGCCCCCGTGATCTCTCTGTGATATGGCTGTATGTTATTGGCCCACTATACCCGGAGATCTTTCTGACATCTATTTCTAGATCTCCATGGCCTGCAGCTGGCCCTGAGTGTCTGATTTGTGAATGATTTTGTCTGAATGCATTGCCACCATGTTTCACAAACTCTCTGCTCAACATCGCTCCTCTACAAGGCAGGCACATGTATTCTAGGTGCTTGTTCCATGCTCCTAGCCTTCAGAGCCTGTTGCTTGTCCTGAGAGAAAGAGAGGTTACACCATAATATTAAGCAGCCCTTACTTAATTTGTGACTACAATTAAAACATAGCTTTATAAAGTTAACTCTGAATTTATTGCTACATTTTATGGGAGGTGGGGCACAAAGAGCCACAGAGAAGATAATATACTCTATTTGTTCTCCAATCCACCCAACGCTCTGTATCGCTCTGTGGGAGTGACGGCCTCTTCTACATAATTAACTTTTAAATGTATAAAGACCTTTTCACACAATTAGTCTAAGAAAGTACTGAAGTTCTAAGCTTGCTGGATACATGAGATAGTAGAAATTAGAAAATGAGAGCTTTCATCCCGGGATAGCTAGTTATATGCTAAGTTTCTCAATAATAAGTTACATACCTGCTTTGAACTTCAACTTGCTTATCTGCAAATTAGAAAGGGTAAAAGCACCTCCTCCAATTTCTTCATAGTTTTCCTTCGTTGAACATATAAGTGCCTGTTCAACTTCCTCTCCCCACTAAGTACACCCATTATCTCCAGGGACTTTACTTTCTACAACAGTCACCTCAAACTATATTCTTGTTCCTCTCTCCCACATCGTTAGCAATGGCTTTCTTTGTCACTCCATAACAGCTATGTTTCATTTGGTCCTCATCCCGGATCTTGTCATCATCAATAATCACTGATTTAATCATGCAACATTCTGAACACACACTGTATTTCTTCCACACTATCTTGATGGTGAGTCTGTATCTACAGAACTCAGAGTCTTTTGAAGTCTGTTTCCTTGTACTCCATGATTCCGCATCCTTCTCTACTTCCTTTTTTTTTTTTTTCCAGCTAAGATTCTTTGGTCTGCTCTTTCATTAAGACTTTTGCCAATACTACGACTCACTTTGATATTTTTAATTTTTATACCCACCTAGCAAAATACCAAGCCAAGACTCAACTCTTCTATACTCTTTCTTCAAGTATATGTTTCAATAGCAGGAACTACTGGAGAAATCACAATTTGTTACTATAAATTCATAATTATGAACTTCAAATATGCTCTCAGATGGTGTACAAATACTACTTCATTCTATAGAAAAACCCAGACATAAAAATAAGCACAACTAATATTTTCTGGTACTCACCACCTTATAAGTATGTAATATAGACAGATAGATGATATATAGATATACAAATTTGTAACAGAAATAATTTTAGAAAGTACTACTTTTCTAGTGGTACTAGGAAAAAAAGTGCTACATACTACATTTTAGCTAATATCATCAAACTTAAATATATATGAATTTAACCAAAGAGGAAGAACATTTAATGAATTTGAATGAGTTCTGAGATTCTAAGAAATTTTCCTAATGATACGGTTGTCATCACAGACTTTACACCGAAGTTTTAAATTTTAGATATTAATGTCTATCTTCCCCTTCTTCACAAACTACCCATTTCCTGCTAGTAATTTTACTGGATTGAGTTTGTGTTTTTGTAATCACCATTCCCCAGTTGTTTAATTTCAATTTTACATTTATATGGATAGGATACTCAAGTTATCTCTTACCTTGATGAGTTTATTGTTAATATCTTTGTTATTCATATACTTTTGTCTGGATCTTATGGTCCAGAGCTGTTACTTGTTGAGTTTGGTTTGGTTTTTGTTTTGTTTGTATATTTCAAATATATTGAGTGCTACAATATCTACATTCTTGCAACTTCAAAAATTTATTTCATTCGTCTTCATACATTGCTCAGATCCTCCCTTAGAATAAAGGCTTCAAGAAGGCAGAGAATTGTCTGGTTCTCTGCTCAGTTTCTAAGGGCCATAACAACATTTGGACATGGTAGGAATCCTATAAATATTTATTTAATGAGTGAATATAATAAAACCACCAGTAGGGTTTGGAACTATATCAGACATTTCCCGAAATGTTCAGAATGACTCAAGTCACATGGGATGGAAAATTGGTTATCTAAGATATTAAATGACAAAAACCTTAGTGGTTTCTGTTGAAAGTTTAAATGTTTCATGGTTAAGAAAAAGATACCATTTTAAACACGTGTTGCCTTAGAAGGGGCTTCTGTTTACAGACAAATGCTGACAGCAAAGTTACCACAGAATTTATAGAAACGTTGGCTGTTAAGAAAGAAGCAGAGACATGAAGGCCCTCTTAGGCACACAAGATGATTGAAACAGTCTCACACCTAAAAACATATGTTTTTCTCTAATTTTACAAAAGGTGATAGAAGTAATGTCAGACACAACTCAGATGATATGTGCAATTAAGAGAAACTACAATGACAGTTTGAGAAGTGGCAGTCGCTGTTCTAAAAAAGAAAGCAGTTAGGAAGAATGTCTACTCTACTCTCCATAAACCCATGAAATAAGGAAGAATATCCCTGGCATGTGGTATTTAATAATGCATATATATCTTTGTGGTATCGTTTATTTATTAAATGTGTATTTACAGATTTATTTATCACAAACATGTCAGGTTAAATAGTTACTGACATTTTTAAAAGTGAAGTTACTGAGGCTAAGAGCTTTATATTATTAGCCAAGAAAATATAACAGATATGTGAGAGCAGTGCATTTTATACTCAAGTCAGTCTTCTGACTACGTATCAATTCTTCTACCTCTGTGAGCTTTCTCTTCTAGTTTGCAAGTAATCGATGCCAGTATCATGTATTTATGATTACTTGGGTTATAGGATTCCAGCCTGTCCTTTGAATTCTACATGTTCCTGATATACATTGGACATAAAGCAACCTTAAAACAAAAGAAATTGTAGTGAATGTTTCACAAAGAGTAGAATTTAGTGAGAATCGTTTCAAAATAATTAGGAAATACTCCATTGTAAATACATGCTTGATTTGATTTTTTTAATTAAACTATAATTGACTTACAATATCCTATTAGGTGTATATCATCTAATATACACCTATTCAGGTGTATATCATCATAGTTCATCACCATGCAGTGTTATTACAATGTTACTGATTATATTCCTTACGCTACACCTTATATCCACATGGCTTATTTATTTTATAATTGGAAGTTTATACCTCTTAATCTTTCACATATTTCTCTTCCCCTCCCCCCACTCTGGTAACCAATAGTTTGTTTCTTGTTTCTATGAGTCTGTTTCTATATTCTTGTGCTTGTTCTGTTTTTTAGATTCCACATATAAGTGAAATCATATGGGATTTTTCTTGTCGAATTTATTGCACTTAGCATAATACCCTATAGGTCCATCCACGTTGTCACAAATGGCAAGATTTTATTATTTTTTATACGTGAGTAATATTGTAATGTGTGTGTATACACACAAATGCGTATTTGAAACAAGTGAACACATATTTTTAAGTGTCTCAACTTAACAGACTATCTTGGTCCCCAGTCCCCTCGTCCATCAATGTCCGTAACAAGAGAATTTATAATCTACCCACAGAATCTGGAAATCCACCTGCTGGCAAATACTCTTAACTGTAGGCACATGCAGCTAAAAGAATGTTCCACATCTAAGAGTTGTTAATCCAAAGGGACTTTCTCAGTTATTTCAAAATGATCCTGACTAAATATCACTATTTATGTAATATTAACCACCATTTATTTTGTTTTAATATTCTTTTAGTGTCCTTGATGTTTATCAGGACCTGACTAAATTCTACTATTTATGTAATATTAACTACCATTTATTTTAAGATTCTTTTAGTGTCTTTGATGTTCATCAGGAACATCTGAAATATGCATTCAAGGACAAGCTTCACTTGCATAATCTGAGTAATCATAAATTACTGCATCAACAAATTACTGCATCAACAACTCATAAACTAGAAAATCCACAGAATTATAAGAGCAGGGAAAAGTCACAAGGTTAACTATAAATTGATATGGAACTCCTCAAGTATCTTTATTTAGAGGCTTAATTTAATGTGTTGCAAAAGAAAAAGAGAAACTAAGTTTTCTCTGAAATAGCATCCTATGAGAGTGAAGAAATTCTTAGAGATTATTATCATATCAAGTGCTACTAGAATGATAACTGAAATTCATTGTTTTTCATGATATATCTGCATCTTTAATCTTTTGCTAATAGTACATGCACAAAACATTAACTAATGGCTTAAGCAGCCCCACCTCCCATGGTAAATCACGGCTGTAACAACATGGTCTTAGACTCTTGTTACTGTTTTCATTTCTTTCTTGCAGTGCTATTTTGCTACAAGTTATCAATAGAGCCCCAAACTGAGGCTTTCATTTTACTGCAGTCAGCAGCAGTGGAATGATTCAAATAGAGTGGGAAAAGAGACATCACGTCAACAACTTCATCAAGGTTTATTTTTCATTCCTTCCACAGTCTTGTTGCTGAAATATGGTCTGACTGCTTTGCTGTATCATGGGGAAAGCAGCAGCAGAATATGATTCAAAGCAAGTAGTTTCATGGTCTCACTGATGTAAAGAGCAGAAAAAATTGTTTTGGGTTGTTTACTGTTCTGAATAGCAATCAGTAGTTTGCACGTGTAGGTAAAGCCAGATGTTAAATATATCATAGATGTATTCTATATTAATATATATTGAAAAAATAGATCTGGAGTCAGACTTAGTCTCCAACAAGTTCCTTAACTCAATCTGGATGTAATTTTCCTTAAGTATATAAAATTGGAGCCCAATTCCTAAGATTCCTTCTGGTCCTAATATCTTAAGTTTCTATATAGTTTTCATTTACATAAATGCATAAATCTAATGGTTGGATCAATCAGAATTTTATAAGTTATTATTATTTCTACACCATTATTCTCTCAGATTAAGTAATATCAAAACCCTCTTTTAAATTATTATTTTTAAAAACTTTTACATAGTGAAGGAAACCATCAATAAAAAGAAAAAAAATCTACTGATTGGGAGAAGATATTTACAAATGCTATATCTATAAGTAGTTAATATGCAAAATATATAAAGAATATATATAACGACACCAAAAAAAAAAAAAAAACCCCACAAAGAATTTAATTAAAAATGGGCACAGGACACAGTCATTTTCCCAAAGAAGACATACGGATGGTCAACAGACACATGAAAAGATGTTAAACACCACTAATTATTAGAGATGTGCAAACCAAAACCACAATGAGATTATTACCTTACACCTGTCAAATGCCCAGAATCAAAAAGACAAGAAGTAACAGTGTTGGTGAGAATGTGGAGAAATAGAAACCTTTGTGTACTGTTGGTGAGAATGTAAATTGGTGCAGCCACTGTGGAAAATAGTACACAGCTATCTCAAAAAATTAAAAATAAAAACACTATATGATCCAGTAATTCTACTACTAAGTATTTATCCAAAGAAAACAAAAAAACCCTCACTAATTTGAAAAGATATACGTATCCCCATGTTTAGTACAGCATCATGTACAGCAGCCAGGATATGGAAGCAACCCAAGTTTCTGTTGACAAACAAATGAATAAAGAAGGTCACACACACACACACACACACACACACACACACACACAAAAGAACATTACTCAGCCAGAAAAAAAGGATGAGATCTTTCCAACTGCAGCAACATGGATGGTTATAGAGAGTATTGTGATAAGGGAAAAGTCAAACAGAGAAAGACAAATACCATATGATTTCACTCACATGTGGAATCTAAAAAACAAAACAAATGAACAAACAATAAAGCTGAAATAGACCTAAAAATAACAAGGAACACACTGATGGTTGCCGGGGGTAGGGGAAGGGTGGGCAAAATGGGTGAAAGGGAGTGGGAGGTATAGGCTTCCAGTTATGGGATGAATGTCACAGGGATAAAAGGTATAGCACAAAGAGTACAGTCAATGGTATTTTGTATGGTAACAGATGGCAGCTATGGTAACAGATGTTACCATAACATTGCATGGTAACAGATGGAAGTTACACTTAATGAGCACAATGTGCCACACAGAGTTGTCAAGTCAGTATGTTGTACCCCTGAAACAAATGTAACATTGTGTGTCAACTATACTTCAATAAAAATATTATTTTAATTTTGATAAAATACACAATATAAAATTTATCATTTTCATCATTTTTAAGTGTATAGTTCACAAATGTTAATTTTATTTACATTGTTCTTTCCTTAATCTCTGGAACTTTTTCATATTACAAATCTGAAATGTTATACCCATTAAATAACAACTCTCCATTTCCTTCTTTTTCTACTCCCTGGAAACCATCACCTACTTTTTGTTGTTGTTGCTACTACTATTATTACTACTATGAACAGAACACTTAATATGAGATCTAGTCTCGTGGCTGGCTTATTATTTTATTTAGTATAATGTCTTCCAGGTTCATCTGTGTTGTCAGACATGGCATGGTTTCCTTCTTTTTTCAAGGGTAAATAATACTCCATTGTATGTATATGACATATTTTCTCTATCCACTCATCTGTCACCAGACTTTTAGATTGTGTCCATATCTCAGCTATTGTGAATAATGGTGCAATGGACACAGAAGTGTGTACGTCATTCTACTTTTTATCTCTAAGAGTTTAACTACTCTAGACTCATGGTACATAAATAAAATCATAGAGAATTATAACCATTTTATTTCAGTTAGCATTTGCTATTCCCCTGTATTTCATATTTATGGAAGAGAGGCCAGGTTTTATTAAACTAAAAAGGAAGCATCACCAGGCTGAACTTGGTGACATACAATGACAGTGGATTTTTAAATTATTATCTCTCATGGTTTTGAGGATAGACTCGGTCCAGCTGGTCAGTTCTAGTTTGGAAGTTCTTCACATAATTATAGTCAGACAGTAACTGGGGCTAGATAATCTCAAAGGCTTCCTCATTTAAAGAAGGCTTTTGATGCTGGATCTGAGCTCGGCTTTTGTGGAGTCTGTTGGTCAAAGCAGCTATATTCAGGCTTTATTCGTGAAATGAGCATTATCATAACATAGCAGTTGGGTTCCATGGACAGGAATCCAAAAGAGTAAGGGGTAAGATGTATGACCATGTATCATCTTACCCTGGAAATCACAAAATATTGCTTCTAAGATGCTCTATGCATTAGAAGATAGGTGTTAAGATGGTCAAAGGGAGAAGAAATACACTACCAGATGCAAGAGGAAAGGAATTACACTAGATCTCAAAAGGAAAATGGCAAAGGATGAGGAAGCATGTTTAAAACCATAATGAACAGTGTCAGAAGAGAACATGTGTTTATTTTAATGCCAAGATATAGACTTCTACTTCTTCTAATTGTGTTGTTAGATTTATACAAATTATAAACATTTCTCTGACTTTTTGATAACGGTCATTAGAAAATACCAAAATAGAAGAATGTCATACCGATTGTTCCTAGGTGGTAAAAGCTCAAAATAACAGGGATAAAGTACCAGTGTAACAGTAATCTCAAACATACATTTTCTGATTTGGGACAAGAGGATCCTTCCAAAGGCTGACTCCTCCCTGATCACCCATGATTACCAAGGTAGCAGGATGGTGGGATCTAGAAACGTGATATGCTGCAGTTGGACAAAGTACATGATAATAAGGTGGCAGGTAGCTGTGTCTTATGGCATGGTGCTCGGGTACTAGAATATCAAACAAATATCCTAGGAACATGTAACTTTCATTGTTATTTTGGTCCACTTGTACCTCTAAGGTATTTAGGTTTTAAAATGTCCTCCAGATAACAATGATTTGTTTTTTTAGCATTCATTAAATTGTATCTTTTTTTCAAAAGAATAAATATCTACATTAGTGAAATGCTCAAGAAGAGAACATGAAGAGCTGATGTACTGCATTGCTTATGATATAAAGGAGTTCCAAGCAAGATAAAGATGTGCCTAACGGGGACTTTACAAACTGTTATCTGCATACTTTTTTTTTAAAGATTTTATTTATTACTGCGTGTGGTGAAAAAATAATGATACTGTTATGCTGAAAATAAATAAATGAGAAAAAAGATTTTATTTATTATTTATTTGACAGAGAGAGAGAGAGAGAGAGAGAGATCACAAGTAAGCAAAGGGACAGGCAGAGAGAAGGGGAAGCAGGCTCTCAGCTGAGCAGAGAGCCTGATGCAGGGCTCGATCCCAGGATCCTGAGATCATGACCTGAGCCAAAGGCAGAGATTTAACCCACTGAGCCACCCAGGCACCCCTACTTTATTTTTTTAATAATTCCTTTTTATAAAATACTTATGAATAGTTACAACACCATATTTTCTCTGAAAATAGATAATTATTTTCATTATTAGATGCACACAATTTAATTAAAAGTTAGTTTCTTCATAAATAATATAAATACAAAATTATTCCATGCTCTCTATTATTGATTCAGTTTATAGGATAAAAAATTCATTCACACATACATTTGTATGTATATTGATTGACACACCTTATTTATATACATGTACAGTATATATTCACTGTGGGACATAGAAAAACAAGAGATTTTTATCACTTATTTACATTTGTAGAGATAATTCATACAATCAAAAGAAATCAATATATAAAAAAAAATAATAATAATTAGTAACACATACTGGTGTTTTTAAATGGTGCTTGTGTACATTTTTCAGTTGGGGAAACTAGGTTTGGGTTTTAGAAGGGTTGTCATTCCTTCAGTGACTGTCAATTCAAACAAATGTCCGTCCAAAATGATTCCACTCCGCTATGTTTATCTCCCCAGAAAAATTCTGTTAACCCTATGTTTTTAAACTTTTTTTTTAAAGATTTTCTTTATTTATTTGACAGAGATCACAAGCAGGCAGAGAGGCAGACAGAAAGAGAGGGGGAAGCAGGCTCCCCACTGAGCAGAGAGCCCAATTCAGAATTCGATCCCAAGACCCTGGGATCATGACCTGAGCCGAAGGCAGAGGCTTAACCCACTGAGCCACCCAGGCGCCCCAATCCTTTTTTTTAAAAGAAAATTGGGTGTAACATCCTTCTTTTGTTTTTAACTTTAGAGCTGAGCACCTATTCCTGCGACTGTCCTAAGCATCTCTGGTAACTACAGGTTTTATAAGCCAATTCATTCACCTTCCTGTAGCAAAACATCTTTATATTGGTTTCACACCAGTGTTAACCAGACCCACTACTCCTAGCCACACGTCCATGTGAATCCTGGCCAAACTGAAGGTTTCCTCTGGTGATAGTAAGTCACTTTGAGAAGTTAATTAGAATTATTTGCAGTTATTTAATAGAGAGACTGAGTGACAGAGAGACGTGATATCCAGAAACAGCATGGGCTCTGCCCATCACATCATATAACCCAAGCAACAGTTCCCTATGTTTTCATCAGTAATACACTTTCACCCTATTTGGCAAAAACTGAAAAAAAAAAAAAAAAAAAAAAAAAAAGGAAAGGCAGTGTGCAAAGGTATCTTTTCCTCTCTTGCAAGTCTTATTTATTTATTTATTTATTTATTTATGGGGTTTTTTGTTTTTGTTTTTTTTTTGTAGTATCAGAAACTAGTTTTCTTTTGCTTTATTTTTGTTTTTTGATGATGAGATATTACCATGTGATTTCTAAGTGTTCTTGCAATCCAGATTGCCTAAGATTAAAGGCAGATCCAGAAGTAAAGAATAATTTTAAAATATCAAATATTAATATTAAATATTTAAAAATATTTAATTGCTCATTGTGCAAACTTAGCAAGAGTTTAGTTTATGAATGCCAAAATAATGTATGGGAGAATCTGATATCTCAGAAAATAAGTATTTTTAATGCCACAAATGATTTCCTGTGTAGACACTCTTAGGAAGGTATGCAGGCTGTTCAACAGCAACAAAGAGAGACGACTAAGAGATGAAGTAATGCGGCCAAAACCTAAGGCATCCAATTGAGGAAAGATGTAAACGAATTCACAAAACAGAGGCAAAGAAGAGTCTTGACAAAGTGGCCATGAGAAAAGTCTAGAAATTGGTCAGAAGGATCCAGGAGGGATATCTTAGGGGTGGGGTGTGAGGGGTGCAGATTTAAATTTCTAACATAAATTCTGACAGATGTGACCGTGTGGAAAGGAAACTAATTTCCTTCCTCTCTCCCTGCCATCCTTCCTCCTACTATCCCTCCCTTCTTTTGTACCCTCCTTCCTCCTTTTTTTTCCCTTTCTCTCCCTCTTTCCCCCTCCTCTTCTTCTCTTTGTTCTTTCGTTTTCATTGTAATGAAACTTAAGATATTGTAAATTTAAAACTAAGTCAGATCAACCAAGAATACTTGTACTCGCTTGATTAACAAAACAAAATGTGTATTATCATCTGTACAATATCTCTATAAAATACTCAAACCTCACTTTCCAGGGTTTATCCCAATTTCCCTTATTTCATTACATTGCTCTACTGGATATTTTAATATAATAATTCACATTTTCCCAAGGCAATCTACTGTATGCAAGTAAGGTTTTGACAATGCCAACACAAATAATTTTAAATTCAAGGCTCTTCATCTTTGTGTTTGGTTTATCACATTTTATGTTTAGAAAATTGTGAGAATAGTTTATTCTGGGAATGATATTTACCTGATAATAATATTACCCAGATAATATTATCTGGGTAAATAATATTTTATTCTAGTTTTATTGCCATCAAGCACAGTTTTAGCATCAGAGTTCTCATTATTTAGATAAAACACTATCTATGTATATAATTCTAAAAATATATCATCTATTTCTGTTATTTCAATTTGGATTCTTTCTCAGGTATTCTGCCAAACTTCCCCCCCCTTCCTTTTTTTTTTTTAAGCTTTCTGCATTGGTTGATTGCCCAATTTACTTCATTTCCGTGTCTTTACCTTAGTTAATAACATTTTGATTCACTTACGATATTATGATATTACAATATCATTTTATATTCTCTTTCACTTCATTTTGATCATTATGGGCTACATTTTCATCATCTCAAATCTAATTCATATCATTTTAAAGCAGGCACTAGTCATTGTATGTCCAATTATAATTGTTTTCTTTTATTTCCTGTTATCTTGAATTCAATTACCCTTTTTATTCATTTCTCATCTGTTTATATTATTCTCAATTTGATTTTCTAAGGCTCTGGTTCTGCTAATAGTACTTTACAATATAGTTTTTCCTTGATTTCATATATTTCCTTTTCATTTATACTTGTTCAGTATACGTGCACGCACACACACGCATGCACGTGCACACACACACACATGCATGCACACACGCACACACAATTTCTTGTAGAGAAAATTGCTCATTTTATGCCTCTTGGCATTTATATACCACTCTTTTCAGTGAAACAATATTTTCAGAGTTTTACTCTTAATTTCACCAGCTTCTAAACAATGGTTTGAGTACATTTTCCTTGCTAAATTCATCTAATGTTACTTTAGTCATAAATTCTGTTACCACAGGATTTTTATAAATATACCTTATCTTCATTTACAATGTTGAGTTGATCTTCCTATATTCTGTTTCAAATAGTACATCTGGCTAAATTTCATACTGGTTAATCACTGGTAAAGATATTACTCTACTTTTAGCTTACTTCTAAATTTCATTTCATAGGATTGAAGAAAAGTCTAATTGTGAGCAGCCTCCAAATTTGATTCAGATCAGTAAAATGGTAGCCTTTCACTTTATTATTTACAGTAAAAGGTTTTAATCATACTTGACTTCACAGCCACTTACTCACTATTATGTACCTCAAAAATAACAGCAAAATATTGGATTTTTGTAATTATTAAGATGATAAGCATGACCTCTTAAATTATGATACAAGAAAAATGAAAACTGAAGGCACTGACACAGAATCTTATCTTTGGTCATGTTGTTTTTTGTGGGCTTCTTGAAACTCCCTAGAGAAAGTGCTAGCGGATTCATACCATATTTAAAATAACTTTGTCCTGTGGTTATAACATATTATGCTCCTATTTGTTGGGATTTGTCAATGAGAAAAGATTTGTTTTCTTCACATTCTCTCCTTTTCAAACAGGAAGATAGCAAAATATAAATTTTCAGTAAAAATAGCAAAATTAAAACAAAAACATAGACACACACAAACCCTACAAGTGTGTTTCAGAGATTTGAGAAGAGTTGTTTGCTTGCCTTTTTTAAAATTATTCAACAGCTAAGCATATTTATCGATTAACTATAAGGTAGGGCATTTTCCCTGAAACAGGAAGATGGAATGAGACGAGGATAAAAACAGGTTGTAGTTCTGAAGGAAATGACAAATTAAATCAATGTTTTATTGCTGGACTGAATGGATGGTATGCTAAGAAAAGAGGGGGTAGAGTCAGGGGATGGAACATTCCAGAAAACATCCATACTGTTTTTCAAATTCAAGGTAAGTTACCTTTGTGGGGGGGGGGGGGTCGTGGAAAAGAGAATATGTGTGATAAGTTGAAGCTGAGTCACAGGAATGAACTAACTTGGATGCTACTTTTTAAAGGTATTATTGCTTAGTTGCCCAGTTCCATAACATGTATATGTTACGGAAAAGCCTATTCCTAAACAAAAATGCCAATAAGTAAGTAAATAAAGGCATAATTGGCATTTCTAAATGAGAACTAATATATTTTATGCTTTCACAATTCATATAAACCTAATTATACTTTAAAGTTTCCGTGTGCCAATATGATCCTTCTAAATGCAAGCAAAGCTTAACATGGGACAGGTATATTATAAATGTGTATCCAAAATCTTCAGAAAATTTGCTAAATGCTTCAAATAGAGAAAAATAAGGAACATTCTCATGTAATAATTAGGCAAATTCTGGCATGTAAAGAAAAGTTCCAAATGGCTACTTAAATCACCTGAGAAAAATTTAGGACTTCCAAAGTTTAAGGACAGACTTCTGGTTTTAGCTACAGCCTGTAAAGAACTTAGAAGTCAACATTCCATCCTCATAAGAAAAAGATGAAGAGGGGTGCCTGAGGGGCTCAGTGGGCTAAGTGTCCACGAGGGAGGGGACGCCTGGGTGGTTCAGTGGGTTAAGTCTCTGCCTTTGGCTCAGGTCATGATCTCAGGGTCCTGGGATCGAGTTCCACATCAGGCTCTCTGCTCGGCAGGGAGCCTGCTTCCCCCTCTCCCTCTGCCTGCCTCCCTGCCTACTTGTGATCTCTGTCAAATAAATTAATTAATTAAATAAAACAAACAAATAACTGAAGTCAGGAGAGGGGAAAATCCAGGGTCAGATCACAGCATACTTAACCAGAGCAGAAGTCATAAACTGGAGGGAGTCATAAACTGATAGGTCCGCTTATATGGTAACTAAACAAACTGCGGGAAGTTGAATGTTGAGGACTCTCAGAGTGAGAAACTTATGGGGCCACAGTATGAGGAGGGTCCCATCTATCCATGGGTTTTACCTTCATGGATCTTTACCAAGTTCCCAAAATGAAGATCCCCTTAGGCCCTGGCCAGAGAAAAGAAAGAACAAGCTTTGTGAAATAAGCCCAAAGCCTTCTCCTTAACAAAGGTATGTTCTCTAGGGCAAATGTCTTCATCATAGCCTTGTCCCAGCTGGAGAGGGAACTGAGACTCACCTCAGCCCCATTGTAATCTTTCTGTCTCACCACGTAGAAAGAAATGCTCTACTAAGGAAGAAACAAATACTTTTGCCATCACAGCCCAGAAACAAAACCCACTAAAAACAATGATATAATCATCAAAATATAGAATGCTTCTTCTCCTCAATATATGAGCACCACACACAAATAAATAGCACAGTGTTACCTGTTCTAATAACAGTGGATTACCAATAGTGTTGCAAGACAGAGACTCTCTCCCTGGAAGAGGATACAGCAAAACTCAAAGTCAAGAGCCAAAACAAAAACAAGGACACTAGAGGAATTAGAAGCCTCTGGGACCTACAGCTACAGCAAATATTTGCAGATAGTTCAATTCATAGTCAGATTAACATTAAATTCTCACATTAGAGGCCTATTTACCTCAGTTCCTATTATCTGATACAATATATCCAGCTATCAGCAAAAAAATGAAGAGGTATACCAACTTGTAAGGAAAAAAAAAAAAAAAGCAACACTGAAGAAACAAAGGAAAACTTAGAACCACATTCAGACACAGGACACAGATGTTGGAATTATCTGAGGGAAAATTTAAAATGACTACGGTTAATAAGTTAAAGGCCCAATGGAAACAGTAGACGACATTCAGCAACAGATGCATAATGTAAGTGGAAATGTGAGAACTCAGAAGGTTAGTGAAGTCTAGTATCTTGCCAGCATAACTTTTCATCTCTACATTAGTTGTGAACAGTTGCCTAACAATGCCTTGAAAATGAAATAAGATATGCAGAAAATGATGTTGCCTTACATTTTAGTAGTATTGTGGAGCTTACAATATGTGGTTGCTTATCTTACTTCATTAGGCCCTGACCACAGACCTGGAAAGTAGAACATCAGGCATTACTGCTGTCCTTGCAAGAAGCAGGGTTTAGAGGTTGTATCAGTCTGCGTCAAGTCAAGTCCAGCTGTGATAACAAACAGCATCCAAACCTTAGTGGCTTACAATAGCACAGGTTCATTTTTCTCTCGGGTTCCTGGAAAATCAAGTGTGTGGCTTTGACTCTTTAATTTTAAGAAACTAGCTGCAAGAACATCTAGGAGATTGATTTGGTCTTGGTAGTGGGGGAAAAAACATAAGTGTTGAGAGAAGTACGTGATGCTTCTTAACATCCTTTTGGAGAACGAACATATGCCACCTTCTCCTTGTTTTGCATTAGCAAAGTCAAATCACAAGAGCATCCGGTTGTCAATGGGAAGGACTTCATGGTTCTGTAGGGCGGAACCAAGAGTGAGGGGGCAGAAATGATTCAGACAATAATATACTCTACAACAGATATCTGGGTTTGCCCAAGATTGTGTGTGGGCACTATTTGATTATAAGCTCTCTGATTCCAAATTTAGTGTAGTTATGATTCATCACTTAGACAAGAAAACAAAAGAAACTTAGAAGACAAACTCAAATAACTCATATTAATAACTATATTAATTCAGTATGCAAATGACTTCCTTAGTGTATCAATTAGGAGTGGTATCAGCTACATATTTTTTTGAATAACTGGGAGTTTTATTTTTCTACACAGCAAGAATTTCTAAACAGATAGTTCCCTGGGGTGCCTGGGTGGCTCAGAGGGTTAAAGCCGCTGCCTTCAGCTTGGATCATGGTCCCGGGGTCCTGGGATCGAGCCCCACATCAGGCTCTCTGCTCAGTGGGGAGCCTGCTTCCCCACTCTCTCTGCTTCTCTCTCTGCCTGCTTGTGATCTCTATCAAGTGAATAAATAAAATCTTAAAAAAAAAAAAGATTTAAACAGATAGTCCCAAGTCTGACACAGTAATTGCGTGTTGCTATCAAAGACATGCTTTTAAAAATTTTCCTTAAAATGTGACTTTTATCTATATGCCTATCTCATTATGGCCTCTAATAACTCCCCCATGTCTATAATTCAATGTAGAAAGAAAGATACACTTAAGAGGAAGAAGTTTTGGAGCAAATGAAAAGTTATTGTTCTTGACTAAATTTTAATAAACATTATATTTCTCAATAAATGCAAACTTCTTTTATCTACTACTTACAAATTAGATTTTGTAAAATCTGTTGATTTTAAACAGAAGAAAAATGGAATAAAAAAAAAAGTGAAGACCAGAACGGAAATAAAAGAAACGTAACAAGTGAACAAAATGGTGCAAAATAAAATAAAAAATAATTTATCATCATAAATATGAAATTCAAATGCAGTAACTATGTGTTATATAAATAGATAAGCAATTTTGAAAAAGTGTCATCAAGATAGATTTAAAGAAAAGGAAAAGAGAGTAAATAAAACCTAATTCTACACTGCTTACAAATGACTCATTAAAAGCATAAAGACCTACAAAGGATAAAATAAAAAGAAAAACAACTATATGAAGCAAATTCTAACTAAACACGGTAAATGTAACTATAATAATACCAGGCAAAATGGACTTTCCTATAATAGCTATTATAAGCATAATGAGGATTACTTCAACATTGCTAATTAAACCAGAAAATATTATAATTTTAGACTCATGTCCTTTTGATAAATAGCTCCACAATATGTACAATAAAAATGGAATTATTGAGAGAAATAGAGATCCCCCCCAAAAAAAGGTAGTAGGAGGTTTTCATATAATTTTCTCAGTAATTGATAGAATAAGCCTACAAAATAATCAATGAACAGAGACTTTGAACCAAATGGTTGACAAAAATCAATGGAAAACAAAAGCAAAAATTTCAGAATATATGCTTTATTTCACATGCATAGAAAGTCTGCATAAATGGAACCACAAAATTTAAAACCTGTGATAATAAATTTCAAAGAATGAAGTATTATACTTTATAATCTGACCTCAAGGCAAAAAAAATAATCAAATAATGAAATATAAGGAGAAAACTGCCATGCCTAACAAACAAACAAACAAAAAATAACTCATTTGTCAAATAAACGATTATAATGGAAACCAAAAAAGAAATTTTTGCAAACCAGAAAATAAAAAAAATACTAAAATTCAAAAGATCAGAAAGTGTCTAAACACAGAAATAATACATAAAAGTGGAAGAACTCCAGATCAACATGAAAATTTGAAATTTTCAATAAATACTGCTAGCAAAATTGCTTATCCATGCAGGAAAACAAAACAAACAAAATAAAACAGCTGTCTCTATGGAAAATGAAATTCTTTCCTCACATTATCCAGTTTCAGAAGGATTCAAGACTAACATATAAATGAAGAAATCTTAAAATCTTTGGGGAAAAAAAAAGCAAACAGAAGACTATCTTTTCCATTAAGTGTTCTCCAGTAAAAAAAAGAAATTCTTAAACCAAACTTTAAGAAAGACACAACTAAAAACAAAATGATTGATAAACTTAACCATATTAAGAACTTCTGTCCAGGTAATGCTACAAAAAATTTTGAATAAAGATAAACCATGAAGCAAGAGACAATATTTGCAGAACACAGAACTAGAAGTATCTAAAATATTCAAACTACTAAGAATCAGTTATAAAGAACAAATAACTTGAGGGGCGCCTGGGTGGCTCAGTGGGTTAAAGCCTCTGCCTTCGGCTCAGGTCATGATCCCAGGTTCCTGGGATCGAGCCCCGCAGGGTCCTGGGATCAAGCCCCACATCGGGCTCTCTGCTCAGCAGGGAGCCTGCTTCCTCCTCTCTCTCTGCCTGTCTCTCTGCCTACTTGTGATCTCTCTGTCAAATAAATAAATCTTTAAAAAAAATTTAAAGAAAAAGAAAAGAAAAAACAAATAACTTGAAACAAAAAATAAAGAAAGTAAAATATTCACACAAGCTTCTAGGCAAAAAGGATACCTATGTGGTCTATGGAGAAGTTAAAAGATGTTCCGATATATCAGTAACCACATACATAAAAATTAAAATAAAAATGAGATACTATTGCACAGTTTAGCCAAATGAATTTTAAAAGCTTAAGATGACAAGGGCTAGTAAGATCACAGATCAACAAAAACTTCCTTGACAATTGGTAAGGGATAAATTTGTATACCACTGTAAAAACAGTATACTAAGACAAACCCCAATAAAATTAAATATGCATGTATCCTATCACTCAGTAATTTTCCTTATGGATGTCTTGCATCTCTGTCCCATAAAAACAGTACAAAGCATCCATAGTAATCCAAATATCAACAAGGATGAATCCTATAGGCATGATAATATTAAATAAAGTTATGATTTAATACATCCAAAGTTCAAAAAGAGGCAATAATAAATAATGCATTTTTACTATTTTCACCAAAGTCAGGATGGCAGTTGCCTGATTTTGGATGGGGAGCATGTGGTTTGGAAAAGGCAGATGTTGGGCTTCTAAAGTATTAGCAAAAATCTATTAAAAACCAGAGTATCACCTGAGTATTTACTACATAATAACTCCTTCAGCTGCACCTACAGGTTTCATATACTTTTGATATTTAGGGTAAATTTTTACAATGAAATTACAACTTGTAAAGAACTTAAAAATTATAAAGATCTTTATCCTCTGTGCATCATACAAGACATTAGGAAAAGAATGCAGATGCGGAGCTAGATCTAACATGCTCCAAATCATTTTCTATTACTGTCTAAGCTTGGACCCTGGAGGGCATTAGACTCCCCTATAAAAGAGGCATATGGGGCACCTGGGTGGCTCAGCTGGTTGAGCATCAGACTCTTGGTTTTGGCTCAGGTCAGGATCTCATGGGTCCTGAGACTGGACTCCATGCTCAGAAGGGAGTCAGCTTCAAAACTCTCCACCTCTGGGGCGCCTGGGTGGCTCAGTGGGTTGAAGCCTCTGCCTTTGGCTCAGGTTGTGATCCTGGGGTCCTGGGATGGAGCTCAGCATCAGGGTCTCTGCTCAGCGGGGAGTCTGCTTCCTCCTCTCTCTCTCTCTCTCCGCCTGCCTCTCTGCCTACTTGTAATCTCTGTCTGCCAAATAAAATAAATAAAATCTTAAAAAAAAAAAAAAAGATTCTCCACCTCTTTCCCCCTCTGACTGCCTCCCTCCAACTTATGCGCGCGTGCTCTCTCTCTCTCTCTCTCTTTCTCTCTCTCTGTCAAATAAATACTTTTTATTTTTTAACATTTTATTTATTTATTTCACAGAGAGAGAGAGGAAGAGCACAAGCAGAGGGAGTAGCAGGCAGAGGGAGAAGTAGGCTCCCCATTGAGCAAGGAGCCTGATGCAGGACTCGATCCCAGAACCCTGAGATTATCACCTGAGCCAAAGGAAGACCCTAACCTGACTGAACCACCAAGGCCCCCCAATAAATAAAATCTTTTGAAAAATAAATAAATAAAGAGGCAGAGGACCATGGTCAGGATTAAATGAGATCACCTAAAATGTTTGCTTTGTTATCTTCCCAAACATACCTGTTTTTTTTTTTTTAATTTTTTATTTTTGATAAACATATATTTTTATCCCCAGGGGTACAGGTCTGT
>NC_081557.1:16632311-16749436 GCF_022355385.1 Mustela nigripes
ATAAATCGGCTTGTCAGACTTTTCCTCATTTTTCCTCTTCAGTTTGACCCCCAAATCCACTGCATGGTATGTCCTACAGGTCCTACATATGACTTCTCTATTTCCTAATAGACACTCTGTGTTTAGGTTTGTGTAATCTCTATCTGAAGCTATGTCTATGGATTTCAATTTGGTGTTCTTGGTTCCACTCTCATCTTTTCTTTTCTTTCTTTCTTTTTCTTTAAGTCTCTTACAGATAAACTGAGTAACCTTTCCCAAAATTGCATATCTATTCATATATCTGCCCTCCTTAAATAAATCAATTACTTATCATTAACTAATTGATAATATCCAATTTCTGCTCCACTTGTTTGTTTATAAATATTCATGTATCAGTCTAGTCATTGTTCCATTCATCCATCCATGTATCCATCCATCTAAAATAGGATCACCTCTTTAAGCAAGCATATTCAATTTTTTTTTTTAATGCAACTAAGGCTGCCGTAATCTAATGAAGGATACTTTCCATTACTGTAATAGTATCCTTGCCATCTTTTTTTAAAAAGATTTTATTTATTTATTTGATAGACAGAGAGCACAAGTAGGCAGAGAGGTAGGCAGAGGTGGGGGGAAGCAGGCTCCCCGCCGAGCAGAGAGCCCAATGCGGGGCTTGATTCCAGGACCCCGAGATCATGACCTGAGCTGAAGGCAGAGGCTTTAACCCACTGAGCCACCCAGGTGCCCCGGTATCCCTGCAATCTTATATTTACTTTCTCTCTGTAACACTTTTTCCCTCCAGAATACTGAAATATGAGTCTGCTGAAACCCACTTTGCTGTCCCATTCCTTTGTGGTGTAGCTTCTGTCTCCACAGTCCTCTCTTACTGGTAAACACCTTTTCACAATTAGTTCTGTATGATCTCATCTTATGTAGAATGCCTTCTTTGATTGCCTCACATAATGTCAACCATACTCATTTCCATATTCCTTCAGAGACTTCTATCAATAAATCCATTTTATTATGTTTACCTGTTATGTTTACCTATCGCAAGCTATTGAGAATAGAAATGGCAAACTTAACTTCATAACCTCGTGAACTACACAAAGACCTAAAACTTGCATGGCATTAGGTAGAAGATAGGCATTTTGATGACATAGTTTTGATGATTATTAAATCTTAATTCCCTTTTTCTCGTGTATCAATCTATACTCCTGACTTGGAATGCTTATTTTCAAGCTTTATCCATTTCTCTCTCTTTCTTTTCTGAGAACTGTGCAGCCTCCTCTGTTTCCTGTACAGTCTGGTAAATCTGGGAAACTTAATAAATATTGGAATAATAACCACATCCTGTGAGCCAAAGTCCCTGTTATTTTTATTTCTCTCCCCAAGACAACTTTATAGGCAGGAACTTCAAGGGAAATAATTTCATTATCAATGACAGTTGAGCTTACACTTTATAAAAGTTTTTCTATTTTCCCTGTCTGTGAAATTTATGAGATACCAAATGTGTTTAGGAAAGTAATTTGAAGTAACACTCTGGCCTTAATATGAGAAGTACTAAATCCTCTAATTGTATTTCAGGTAGTAGATCAACTTGACCTTCCATAATAGGAACCTGAAAGATAGGAGGCATTTGTGTATGGTTAATGTTCAAATTTGTATTCATTCCCAATATTATCTTTGTTTAAAATACCAACGTATTGCTATGTTGAGATAAGAGAGCCTTAATTCTGACTCTACCAAATTCATATTCTTACACCCTAAGTACAGCACCAATAAAGTTACATTATCTGATCTGGAAACACTCTATGCTGTGGATTACCTTTATCAACAAGCAAAGAGTTGGGAATAGCGTCCATTTGTCACCCACTGATGAAATTTCAGGGTTGAACAGATTGGAGAAAATCATCATTTCTTTTCTGCCTCTTGCATTTTTTTATGAGTACGTATAAAATTAACTGAGAGACGAGCACAATTTTAAAAATATATATATATATTCTCTATTGGCATGGTTCTATTTTGTACAGGCAAATCATATCATAATCCACTGTGCAGCAAGTGAATTTTCTTCCAATTCTTAGTAATCGTTCTTTTTTTTAAAGTTCTATTTAGAAAATTGAAGTAGCTTTCTATTGATAACCACCCATAGTGTAGCCACCTAGTGCTGCTTTATTTCAATAGCGTATCTGAACAAAAAAGACAACCTGTCTTTCTATCCTATGCCTTTGAAAATTAAAACACTGGATTTAGATAACCTGTATTGAAATGATGCAGACGGGAAGGGGAGGAAGTAATGTAACCTACTTTGCATTCACTATCCATCTGAAACATTTGCTTTCTCTATGAATGAAGCAAGGGCTCATTTCCTCATTTCACCTTGATGATTATGAACTTTTTACACAACCAAATTTTCTCCTGATTATAATTTGATGAAGAAAATGTCACAAAAATTAAATCAAATCAAATAGTATTCCTCAGGAAAAAAGAAATATATATATATATATACACATATACATAAAGCTCCATACCTTGCATCTGCTAGGATGCTAAGTCAAGGAATAGAATATAATGTTACTGAGACGATGGCTTACGGGTGTAGAGAAGATCACCTACTCTTTGTGTCTTTTCAAAGCCTTTGCAAAGGCATTTGTCACTGTCAAAGCTATGAATATGCATGCTTTGGTTGTGGATGAGCTATAACACAGCTCTTCACCATAGTTATAAATCAGCTGTTCTTTGGAATATCATTTCTTGTTGCTACATAGAAGGTTAACAGAAAGGGAAAGTGTTCCCCTTATCATTTTTTACTTCTCATGGAAATCGGTTCCCTCAGGAGACATTTATGAAAGAAACTGCAGTCCTGTTAATACTTGTGAAAAGTAAGAACGGTCAGCATATCTGTACTCAGTTGTTCCATCTGTTTCTATTAATTCAATTTGTCTTTAATGTCCCAACCCTCTAATTATCACCTGTGTCATCTAAAATTTAATAACTGAAATCGTGGGCTATGGTTTTGATCTTTCTTTGGAGTCTTTATTAAGAGTGGAGGTAAAAGTCTAAATGATTCACCAGGGATTTTTTCTTGATTTCTTCAGTGGATGAAATCCCAAAAAGCAACTTATGGACTCTCTTGTGTATATGGTATAATTTCATGAATTCTGCTACATCTCTGGATCCCAAATATGTATGAGACAAGTAAAAGGTGCATGACAGTCAAAAGAAATATTTAGAGAGAAGCAGATTTTGACTAATCGCATCATTTGGAGAAAATTAATGTATTTACTAAATTCTGCTTTTTGTTGCATTGCAAGAATACAAATTAGGAGCTCAGCATTTAAATTCCATATGATAATAATACTTTATAGTATACAGTATGAGTGAACATAGCCCTTTATTCTGTTGAATATGTGTGTAGGAAATTAGATTATTGTACTTAGTAAGGCAAGAGTTAACATATAAAATACAAACTTCTCAATTCAAAGTGCATGGAAAGAAATGTAGGTACATTATTGTATTTAAAATTCATTTAAGCCAGCATGTCTTCTGATTCCATTTTGTAAGGAATTCTGGTTAAACTTTATGAACACTATTATGTTCATTGAATTTATCTGCTTCAAGTTTCTTTTCTATTCTTATTCAGACTTGCCCTTCCAACTTATCTGTAACTCCTTTCTTAACAACCCTGCCCCCAAAAAGAGTAAAACTTAAAGACAGAATTAGAAATTTATCTCTAAATGATTTTTTTAAAAAATATTATATTTATTTATTTGATAGAGATCACAAGTAGGCAGAGAGGTATGCAGAGAAAGAGGGAAAAGCAGGCTCACCACTGAGCAGAGAGCCGGATGCAGGGCTCCATCCCAGGACCCTGAGATCAGGACCTGAGCCGAAAGCAGAGGCTTAACTCACTGAATCACCCATGTGCCTCTAAATGATGCTTTACATACAAATACGTGTGCTATTTCTGAAGACCAGTGATATTATGAAAGTAAGGAATTCACCTTTTGTAAGACTCTATCTGGTAAGTGTTTATCATTCTAGGGCTATTTTATACTGTACTGAAATTACTTTTATAAACAAGGGTCTATATATTTCTCTTTCTATGAGAGATTCACTTTTCCTACCACAGTTTTTAATTACATTACTCCAGGGCTCAGTCAGCCAAGTATCTGTCTTCCACTCAGGTTAGGATCCCAGGACCCTGGGATTCAGCCTAGCTTTGGGCTCCCTGCTCAGCGGGGAGTAAGCTTCTCCCTCTTCCTCTGCCCCTTCCCTCTGTTCCTGCTCTCTCTCAAATAAGTAAATAAAATTAAAGAAAATATATTACTCCAAACTCTCACCTATGCAGCGACTGGAACTAACAATGCATCTTTGTCATCAGAAGCAGCCTTACAGAGTCTTACTATTAAACTGCTTTATGTCCATGAAGTTAGGAAGTAATTTATATTACCTCGCGAACCCTATGACACTGGTTATGTACACGGCTATGTGCGTACCTATTTGTATGTATGTGCAAGTGTGTGTACGTGCTTATATAATAGGAACTTCATTTAATAGGGGGAAATGTTTCAAATTATCGTTCACAAAATTTCAAGATGGCCTCCTGGATACATTAAGACATGGATTTCTTTGTTCTTCCACAGCAATCCTATCACATATACTGAATTTATTCCTGTATTTGTTTCACCATCATTCATCGGAGCTAAGCTTTGCGTTTTCCTTGCTACACAGAATAAATGTTGTTACCTCCAGGAGGATCTTCCTGTCTCACTTCAATTTAAAGAGAATTTTATTTTCTTATATACCTATGGGGGTGCATTGCATTCCCAGCTAGAACATATACTATGTAAGGATTATTTTTATATTGCTTTTGTAATACAGTATGCAGCAGAGTGCTAATAAGTACTAGTGGATATGTTAGGAATAAAAGAAAATGTAAACATATTCATTTTAAAATAATATCAATTATTTCTCATTCACATCATAGAAAAGCAGGTGTTGAATTCACCAAGATGAATAGTTTTACTACCTCACACAGAAACTCCAAGTGAGTTTTTCTGTTTACTTCAATAGGAACTGTGTGTTTGCTTAATACTGATGACCTTGAAAAACAGCTTTCTAGTTTTAATAAGACAGGTAATTAAGTCAACTTCAAACGTGCCTCTGCACCATAAGACAGTGTCAGGTTCAAGGGGAAAATACTTAGTTGCACATTAAGCATATTTCTTTTGAACTAATTAGCTGAAACATGTTTTCCTCTATTTGGTTAATATTCTTGATAAATTGCAAGTAATCAAGTTTCAGTTAGAGGAGAACATATGTGGAAGTGAGCTGTCTGCTTCTTCACTAACAAGATAACTTGCTCGGGATTGACCAAAGTGCAGAGCCATGGTCTTTCTAAAAGCAAAGCACAGATGAAGAATGGAAAGAATTCATTTCCTAATTAGCAAAAAATTCTACCTTGCTGATATCTTTAGTCCAATCTGAATCTTCTCCAACTTCACAGCTCGCCCTGAATCCGTATCCTTAATGTGATGAGCAAAGGCTTTCTTCTTCCGTTACCACCTTCTGTCACCTGCCATCCTTTAGAGCTCCCCTGAAAAAAGACCACCTAAAGTCCAATGCATTTTTGCATTTTTTAAAGGTAAATAAAATTCTTTATTATTAGAAACAATTTTTTTCTTTTTTTTTTTTTTTTTTTTAAGTTTCAAAATATTGAAGATCCTCACTAAGCCAAAGGTTCATGTCCAGGTCTCTTATCACCATGTTCTCTCTCTCTCTCTCTCTCTCTCTCTCTCATGTTCTCGCCTCCCCTCCTTCTCCTCCCTGCTTATCTTTCTTTTCCAAGTGATAAAGGGTAAAAAAAGGAAATAAACTTCCAATGAAAATTTTGTTCAAAAAGAAACCCAAATCATACTTAATTGTGGAGAAAACATGTCATATGCAAAAGAGAAAAAGCAATTCATTTATAAGAGTTATGTTGAAAATTTGCTTCAATATGAGAGATTAAAGCAATTTACTTGTGTAAATAATGATCTTTGCCCTGAAATTCAAATGAGAGATAAATGCACAATGGAATGGTTAACATTTTAATCTTAGTGAGTCAGAGAATAACAACTTTTACTTAAATATATTGCATTTAACTACTGAAATATTTTATTACTTTTACATATGTTAATTTTCATATAATTTTGTTTCCCAATTGATTAAATGCATTTCAACAATTAATATACCCCCTCCTTCCATAGCAGTTAATAATTTGCTACAAGGCATCATTCATTTATGAGTGACATATCTCTGTACATTGCAGAGTTAAACTTTATGAATAATTCACTTTGCCTTTCCTTAGTTATTTCTGATTCCATATTTTATTAACTTTCCTGGATATATTTTTGTACTCCATAGAGCATGTGACCTACACATGATCCACTAACAAAAGAAATCTGACTGTTAGAGGTTAAAGAAACAATAGAGACCCAGTTTCAATTTCCAACTTTGCAGAGGAGGATGAAACTTAGAGAGTTAATGGTTTTCCCCAAGGTCACAACAAAAGAGTCAAGCCAGGATGAAATTTAGAGGAAAAAAAAGAAGAAACAACAGGAAGAGCTACTCCAAAACATTAAGTCATGTTTCAAAATCTTTTTAATACTATCTGAATACAAGGTAATCAAGAAGGGTTAGAGGAAATTTTGAAGAAATATTTAAGAGAGTGGATTGTGATGATCATTTTACAATATATATATATATATATTAAATCATCAAGACATACACCTTAAACATATATAGATTTTTGGTCAATTATAGCTTAATAAACCTGGAGAGAAAACAGAGAATAAAGCGGATACGGTTTACATTAGATCATCTAAAAAGGCATATATATATTATAAAATATATAAATTAAGTGATAAGATACGCCAGTTTAAAAGAATATCAAGGTATTCATTAGAAAAGCTTATTAATAGATAGGTAGACAGACAGACAGACAGACAGATAGATAGGTAACACTGATTAAACAACCCTGGAGGTAAGAAAGAGTACACACAGAAGAATGGAAGAAACAAGTTGTCTTTCAGAAAACTACTAAAAACAGTTTGTTTGAGGACATTTTTCTCTGATTATTTCTTTGATAATTTCAAACCCTGATTTCTTTACTACCTCAATTAAATTTCAGGTCTCTTGGATTCATTTCCTAAGTCCTATGATTTTATTTATTTGCTTTTTGTTCCTTTCCTTCTGTTCCTTCATTATTCTTTCTGGGAAACTTCTTCAACTAAATCATTAAAAATAAACAAATACATGTAATGCATTTTGGATATTCTGTTTATACATAGTAATGTAGCAGAGAAAAAATAATATTCTCTGTACACTTCCAGGTTCTTCTTGGCTGAGACCCCCCAGTAATAAAAAAACAAATTAGCAGGAGAAAAACAGATTAGCAGGATGAAAATATACCTCATGTTTATATAAGAGAGACCCAGGAAAACTAAGTAACTCTCCTATGGGTCCCAAGCCACCACCTTAAATATCACCTCCATCTAGAGACAAAAGAAGATGGGCGGGGCAGTTATTGAAGGCTATTAGGAAAAGCACTGTAAACAGGGCTAAGGTTGTTACGTAGATTTAGATCACTGCCTTCTCCACTGATAGGAGTTCCCACTGATTGTCAGACTAAAGGGACACTTGGTTTACAGAGCTTTTCCTGTGTCTGTTGTGTTTTAAAAATAATCAGCCTAAAATAATCCTTATGCCGAAGAGACATATTTTAGGGTGGCAAATTCTGCTCCCCTTTATTAATTTTAGTAGCATCTTCTTGTTCATGTATATATAACAACTCTTTTGCTCAATAAGGGCATTTTGATAGCCTTTTCCTTGCTCTGTTTTGGCATCTTCAAGCCCCTCTCCCCCCTTATCCTTCTGGATTACTTTTCTTTCTGCCATGTTCCATCATGTACCAGTTACTAGCCTCCACCTGCCCCCAGCTCCAGAACCACCCATGGACACTCTTTTTTCTGATTATTCTGGTTTGTTCTTTGACCCACCACGATGAGGCACTAGAGGAAACTGGCCCAGAGCACAAAAGAAGAAACTAAAACTGTCCCTGAGTCTTGGATGTTCATTACAGCATCACCTTGGCAATGTCTCCTCACTCTAGAAACTGCAGTTGGCCCACGTTTTCTTTATTGTTTTGTTTTGTTTTCACCCATTAGACCTATCCCCAGTCTGTTCTTTCCCAGCAGCTAGACAGTGCTTACTTAGAGACCTGAGGCCCCGTTGTAAGCAGCTCTGAGCTCTTGAGTTTCCACTCACTCCCAACAAACTATCTTCAGTCTTTAGTGCCTCCTCCAAAATTCTAGGTACTCAGCCTCAATATCTTTCTTTTTACTCCACCCTTGAAACGGTAGCTGTTTCTATCACTGTTGCCTATATGACATCAGCGCTTCCTTTTGGCCATTCCACTACTTTGTAGAACCTGCACAACCCATGTTTTCAGTTTCTCTTTTCCTGTTGGGAACCTAACTAATACTGGATTTTTTCTCTGTGGATTGTTCCCTTTATTTCGATTATCTACTAACATTTTAAACGTAAGGATGAAGACTAAGTTACTTACTTGGAGCTATGTCAATTGATGGGTGCATCATTATTTAAGAGCTTGTTCAGGGAGGCAATCATGTCACTGGGGTATTCAATATCATCATAAAGAGGTACTTCTCAGTCAAGTCAGATTCTCCAGAGATGACCCTCCTCATCCTTTACCTAATAGATGACTACCCCACGATTAGGTGTACAAAGCTGAAGAAGAAAAAGATGGAGCCACTTTTTTCTGCATGTAAACTCCCAGTTAATACCACGTGTCCTGGTGTTTACCTCAACCTTATCCTGTCTGTACCTGATACTTCCACATTCTACAACTACTGACAGTCACAGGATACTTTGACCCTTTTCTTAGTTTACCCTCCCTAAAAAGCTCTTGACAGTAGTTTCCTCCACTGAGGCAATGGCTATGTCATATATAAACTATTCTGTGGTAAGACTGTTATATCATACTTGCTGTACCATGCTTGCTGATACTCTATTTTTATTAATTTGGTATTATTTAAAATTGTTCTTTCCATCTATAGGACCTAAAGAAACCCCTCATTCTTTTTTTTTTTTTTTGGCAGCATCAGATGAATTCTTCAAAAACTTATACAAGAGGTAAAATCACCATATGTGGTCTAATTGATTAAAATAAAATAATCAATTATGTATATGCATCAAAAGTAGATGGAACCATAGTAAAATATTTTAAAAAGTGATAGGAATGAATACTGTGTTAATTTTATTTGAAAATATTTATCTTCTTTTTTTTTTTAATTTTTTAAATTTATTTAACAGACAGAGATCACAAGCAGGCAGAGAGGCAGGCAGAGAGAGGGGGGGAAGCAGGCTCCCTGCCCAGCAAAGAGCCGGATGCGGGGCTCGATCCCAGGACCCCAGGACCATGACCCGAGCCGAAGGCAGAGGCCCAATCCACCGAGCCACCCAGGCGCCCCGAAAATATTTATCTTCTATACTGGAAATGTAACATATATTTTCTTTCTTTCTTTTTTTTTTTTAAAGATTTTATTTATTTATTTGACAGACAGAGATCACAAGTAGGCAGAGAGGCAGGCAGAGAGAGAGGAGGAAGCAGGCTCCCTGCTGAGCAGAGAGCCCGATGTGGGGCTCGATCCCAGGACTCTGGGATCATGACCCGAGCTGAAGGCAGAGGCTTTAACACACTGAGCCACCCAGGTGCCCCTGTAACATATATTTTCATGAGTTTTATTATAAAAATATATTTTAAAATTCTAAAATCGTATACTTAGTTATGTGAAACATGCCTCTCACTGTATAAATTCAAGTATCATTGTTTACTTTAGAAAATAAAAGGTTAAATAATGATTTTGTCCAGTGGTTTCCAACCTAATTTTTGGCTTCATCTTCTCCATGTTAGATGTTAATTTAAAAATAATAATAATAAAAATAATAAATATACATGCAAAAATAGTGGTCATGAAGAGGTAAGCGTTTGCAAACAATTAACAACTATTTAGGCAAACTGCATCCATTTCCTTGTTTAATTTCTTTTTAAATATTTTATTCACTTATTTATTTTAGAGAAAGAGAGATAGAGCATACAAGTGGGGGTAGGAGCAGAGGGAGAGAGAGAGAAAGAATCGTAAGCAGAGTCCTGCTGAGTACAAAGCCCAGCATGGGGCTTGATCCCATGACCCTGAGTTCATGACCTGAGCCAAAATCAAGACTTGGACACTCAACAGACTGAGCCACCCAGGTGCCCCTCCTCGTTTAATTCTTACAACACTTACACAAGAGAAGTACTGTCTGTGTCCCCACTTGATTGTTCAGATAATTGCACAAGAAAATAAGTGATTTCCTTGCTCAGAACCTCTATAAGTGACAGAACTAGGGTTAGGGTTGAGATAGCTTCACCTGAGGACCTATGATCTCAGCACAGCAGCAGGTGATGAGACAGGTTCTGGTCTATCAGCAGTCTGGAGAGAGTGAACCCTCTCCCCATCACACTGCATATGGTGTACAACGTACACGGATTGAGAACTGTTGATTTATACCAATCCTAACTGATAGAAGAATTAGTTATTTCAGTGATGACACTGGAGGGAAGAAATAAAAAATAAACAGGTTCTGCAGGCATTTGTTTTTAATGATAACATTTGATTTGGGGAATGTTTGTTACTCAGTGTTAAGTGACTTTTTTTTTTCATTTTTAAAAAAGATTTATTTATTCTAGAGTGAGAGGGAAGGACCGAGGGAGAAGGAGGGGAGAGAGAATCTCCAGCAGCAACCCCTCCACCCCCAAGCACAGAGCTCAACCCAGGGCCCATCTCAGGACCCTGAGATCATGACCTGAGCTGAAATCGATAGTCAGAGGCTTACCTGACTGAGCCACCCAGTTGCCCCAAAACAATATTTTTAAAAGCTGTAATACAAAGGATTAAATATGAAGGGAAGGATTTACTATTAACGAGACCTGCTTACAAGGACCAATTATAGTCACTCTAAGCTTAATATAGACATTTAAAATAACCTGTAAAGGTTACAAGACTATCATCAAGAATGCTATTTCTAAGACTGGACTGTAACATTAAATACATTTAGACCTACGGTTTCAAATATAAATATCCCTGAGAATGGTAGTGCATTCATTTTGAGGCACACAGTGCCTGATACCAGACATCTGGCAGAAAGTAAGAAAAGGTGAGGTACTTTTTGTTTTCCCTCATAAACAATGTCTATGCATTTTATATATGTAATCTTTTGAATTCAAAATAGAAAGCAGAACTATTCATACTCCATGAAGTTAACTATCTAGAAAAGACAGACTTGCAATGAAGTCATATTGCACTGTATTGTGAAAGCATTATTGTTAATTAGATGAACATAGAAACTGCAGAAGAAAAGCCACAAGTAAGTATAAGACGAAAACTCGAGTACAAAAATCACCAAGGAGTCAATATTTATGTTGAGATATGAAAAAAATAAAATGAGTGAACACAAGCCTGAAACACAAGATTTCAAAAAGGGTATTCCTGACAGAGGAAAGAGATCCAACATTCTAGGGATGTTCTTTTTATCTCGGATACAAGGATGAACAGTCAAACTGGAAAGTTCTGCTGGGTTCATCATAGCTCATGACATATATAACAAAAATGTGGATCACTGAGCATCTAAAAGTAGACAACTTGTTTTAAAACAAGGAAAAGTGCCCAGGAGCAGAAGAAATTACATAACCATGAAGACGCCGTTACAAATTTTTTATAAAGATTTTATTTATTTACTTGACAGAGACAGATCACAAGTAGGCAGAGAAGCAGGCAGAGAGAGAAAGGGAAGCAGGCTCCCTGCTGAGCAGAGAGATCATGACCTGAGATCATGATCAGAGCCTAGGGCAGAGGTTTAACCCACTGAGCCATCCAGGCACCCCCTCTGTTACAAATCTTAAGGATGATCATGATACTTGAAAGTTTGCATGGTGACTTTAGCACATATGTTATGTACTTTTAATTGTTACAGCAAAGAATGTTTGAGAGGCGCAGGATGGCACCCTAATTCACAGGGGGAGCAAGTAATCACAGCAAGGAAGACTGTCATTGTAAGAATAAAAGGAAACACAATTCTCTCCAATGCTGTTCACCACACACCTTCTACCAGAATCACATCATTCTAGAAGACCAATCTGTCAAGTTGTAATGTAACAAATAAGCACAGATCAAGCCTCAGTTCACATATAAGAAGTGCAGGATGTTGGTCATGTATTCCAAACAGGAAAAAAAGGGGGGGGATTTAAATAGAAATGTTTTTGCTTTAAAAAAAAATGAATAACAGCTTAAAATTTTAGTAATTAGTCTTACTGAATGACATCAATATCAAAATAAGGCCTCTCAAGGGCATTGGGTGGGGGGGAGAAACAGCGAAGTAATTAATTTGACTTTCTTCTCATTAAGTTCTCATAAGTACATCTGCAGGATTAAATACATTTGTGTGAGGATCCTACCATTTTATTTGGATAGTATAAGTGACTTTGTTCCATCTTGAAAAAAAGAAAAGTGGACTATTCATATAGAACATTAAACTCAAAAGTTTCCATGAAAATGACTAAGGAACACATAGTCCATAAATCTACATATTTTTAAGGACTCACAAACATTTTATATTTTATACTGCGTGACACTTCATGTACATTTATAAAACAAATAGGATATGAGTCTGGTGACTTTTTTTTTTTCTGTTAGTCTGGAATTGGTGAGAATGACTGATTAAGTAAAGCTTTTCAGTCAGGTGATTAATTTAAAATAACTGTGTGTGTGTGTGTTTGTGAATGAAAGTCAAGTCAACTATTTGAATATTTAACATCCAACAAGATCCTATATTAGATTTTATTGGAAAGTGTGACCCCGGGGAGTCTGAAAGTATACCATCTGAGTTTTAAAACAAGTAATACATGAGCCTGATTGAAAACCTAGAGAAATCATGTGACAGGGAAATGCCACTTTCATTTCTCCTGAATCTGGTATTTGGGAACTTGGATCAAAGCTGAGGGAAATGCGCTGTCTAGCACAGACATCAGAATATAACCCCCTTGTTTACATAGCTGACCTCTCCATTCACAACATCGGAGGCAACAAATGGGCCAGAAGTCATGTATGGTGGAGCTTCCCACACATGGGAGGAAAAGACAGGGCTTTGGAAAAAGACCTCACACGCTTGCAAACATGATACCTTTAAAATGAATATGTTTAAAAATGAGGATGTCCAAAACAGGTCTACAATTGGGAGAAAACAGTGTTTACCTCAGGGAGTAGATGATAATTTGCAAAAATCTGAACTTGGCGCAAGAAGATTTTTGGAACCGCTCTATGAGGAACACTCAAACAGTATTGTTCATGGTTTTCCTGCTTCCAGTTTTACAAGCTCCACAATCCACCACCGATAACAGAGTTAGAATTCTAAAATATTTTGTCCCCATTTCAGTTACATGGCTCACCATCCTCCTCAAAACAAAATCCAAATTCTCCTTCATAAAACAGAAAAGTCTCCATAATTTGGAGACTTAAAGAGAAATCCTTAAAGTATGTAGATTTGTGGACTTTTCCATGCACTCCTTCTCACACTTCCCTCTATGCACTCGAAACTCTAGCCATACAGAAGTTCTTTCATTTTAAAAAATGCATCACAGCTTTGTAGTAAAGCTTGAAATCAGGTAGCATGATGCCCCCAGTTTTATTTTTGTTTTTCAACATTTCCTTAGCGATCCGGGGTCTCTTCTGGTTGCATACAAATTTTTGGATTATTTGCTCCAGCTCTCTGAAGAATACTGGTGGAATTTTGATCAGAATGGCATTAAAAGTATAGATTGCTCTAGGCAGTATACACATTTTAACAATGTTTATTCTTCCAATCCGAGAACATGCAATGGTCTTCCATCTTTTTGTGTCTTCTTCAATTTCTTTCATGAGTGTTCTGTAGTTCCTTGAATACAGATCCTTTACCTCTTTGGTTAAAGGCAAAGGAAACAAAAGCAAAAATAAACTTTTGGGACTTCATCAAAATCAAAAGCTTCTGCACAGCAAAGGAAACAGTCAAGAGAACAAAGAGGCAACCCACAGAATGAGAGAAGATATTTGCAAATGACAGTACAGAAAAAAGGTTGTGGTATCCAGCATCTATAAAGAACTCCTCAAACTCAACACACACAAAACAGACAGTCATATAAAAAAATGGGCAGAAGATATAAACAGACACTTCTCCAATGAAGACATAAAAATGGCTATCAGACACATGAAAAAATGTTCATCATCATTAGCCATCAGGGAGATTCAAATTAAAACTACATTGAGATATAACCTTACACCAGTTAGAACGGCCAAAATCAGCAAGACAGGAAACAACATGTGTTGGAGGGGAAGTGGAGAAAGGGGAACCCTCTTCCACTGTTGGTGGGAATGCAAGTTGGTGCAGCCTCTTTGGAGAACAGTGTGGAGATTCCTCAAGAAATTAAAAATAGAACTTCCCTATGACCCTGCCATTGCACTACTGGGTATTTACCCCAAAGATACAGATGTAGTGAAAAGAAGGGCCATCTGTACCCCAATGTTTATAGCAGCAATGGCCACGGTCACCAAACTATGGAAAGAACCAAGATGCCTTTCAACGGACAAATGGATAAGGAAGATGTGGTCCATATACACTATGGAGTATTATGCCTTCGTGATGGTTTCTTTATTTGGCTACACTCTATCCTTCTCGCCAAGCTTAGACATCAATTTTGTTTTGAAATAAGATATCAATAAGGGAAAGACAGGAAAAGAAGTGCTCTCCCTTCCCCCAGTTTTGTTTATTCTGCCTTCATCTACGTTTCTGACACTTTATATTCCCGCTACTAACTATCCTCCATTGTAATGCTTATTTAGTTGTATCTTCCTTGGAAGTTTTATGAAAGTGAGATGCATGTCTTTTTGGTTCCACACTTAACTCTACAGGATTCAAAAGTGCCTGAAACATAGAAAGATTGAATAAATAAGTTTGGAGTAAGTCAACTGAGGAAATGTTTCCATAAATACAGGAGGGAGGAGACACTTAACAGTTATTGCAGCAAAAAGTTGATTTCGTAACTAGAACAGCATTTTCCAAGAACACTCATTGTTTACACATTATGCTTTCAGACCTAGGGATCCATGAATGAATGAAGTCTGTGGTGATCTGATGGGTTAGTGAAAGCTGGCACCTGGCATCAAACATGTCCAGAGAAACGTGGCAGCTTTGTGGGAAGCATATTTACTTTGGGGTTTTCCAAAGCACATCTATGTATCCTATGACCTATAAACCACATTCATTCAGTCAGGAGCATTAGTTTAATATGTGAACGATGCAGCAATTTGTCTGGAAATTCCAACTGGTGTAACGCTAACATCAGCATCAGGAAGATGATTTTTGATCCATATAGATGAAAGGAATTCTCTTTTTATTATACTTATTTATGCTTTTCCTCTATATTTTATTGCTTTATTACCACTATTCTATGTTCTTTGTGTTTTTTTTTGTTTGTTTGTTTTTAATAATGCCGTAACACGGCAAAACCTTTTATCTAGTGAAATTATTCGCTGTTACTGCTGACAGAAAGTCGCTATTTTGTTGGGCAGATAAAGCTGTGGATAAAGATGTGAAATTTCTGACTTAAACTCTTGTCTAATAGCGTTGAATATTGAGATTTTCATGATAAACTCAATAGTTCGATAGGCAGATTTAAAAAAGCATGAAAATTTAATTGTCTGAGTGAAAAGATACCACTGATAAATTCAAAATCCAAAGACAGAGCAGGAGGAAATTTAAAATAAAAATAAATAAGCAATATGGAAATCTGTTAACATAGGTAATATAAAGAAAGCTTTAGCATATGATATTAAGAAGCAAAAAGTAAACCCAAAACAAACAAACAAACAAAAAAACAGACCAACAATCAAAATGAAGAATTTTGGGCAAAGAGCATAAGCTTTCAAGGAAGTGGAAACACAAAAGGGAAAGAAAGAGAGAGAGAAAGAAAGAGGAAGGAAGGAAGGAAGGAAGGAAGGACGGACGGACGAGAGAGAGGACTAGATGGACAGAAAGAGGGGAGAAAAAAATGAAAAGAAAATAATATTAAAAGATGTTCAATTTCACCTGAATACATAAAAGACAAGTGAAAATAATTATAAGACAATTTTCTATTGTTTTGTTTGGCACATAGTAAACAATCTTTTAGTAATATCTAGAGCTAACTATGTTGAGGGAAAATGAGTACTTTCATGTAATCCTGGTGGGATATGAATATAGACTCTACTTGGGGAAAATATGCTGAACGTATTGACCAAAAATCAAAGATGAATATAAAGCTTGGCTTTTTCCTAAAGTAGCTTGCAGTGAACAAAATGACGGATTTCAGCTGAGGTTGGTGAGCCTCTTTCCCCAGCCACCCATGTCTTTAACCAATTGACTTACTGTAGCAAGTATGGAAATTATCATGGGCTAAGCTATACGGCATATGACTTACTACCAACTATCTAGTCCATCAGAACACAGTCTTCAGTGACAATATGTCATCAGCAGAGAATAACACCGAGACTCTGATATAGCATGATTTTCCAGAAGACGGTGCAGCCACCTGACTAAAGGGGAACTGCTTGTACTTTTTGGAATAGGAATATATCTGGGTATAAACTGATGCTTAGTATTCCTAATACTTCTGCCCAAACTATCACCTGGAGAGCTAACAGAATGCCTTTTTTTTTTTTTTTTCTTTCATGATACTTTGTCATGATATTCCAGACCCCACAGCATATCTCCAGGGAGTTAATTTTACAGAAATTCAAAAACAAGATTCTCATGCTCAACATGTTCACAGATCTTGGTATTTTTGCCCATAACTCTGAAGCAGCTGTCTTGATAAAAAGATGCCATAGCCTTTTGGAAGACTGTCATGGTGCCAGCTCAATGAAAACACTTTGAGGTATTACAGAAGTATGCTGCCCAATACAATATATGTTCTGTTATATAGTAGTATACTTTATACCATAACCATGATACAGAATTACAGGAAACAAAACAAGGAAATCACATTTGCTTTGCTTATACCTATTATAATCTAAGGAAGAAATACTTCAAACAAGTAAAACCAATGGTCTACCTGACTGGAAGCAGAAGCAGCACAAAGCAAAGGATGGCTGGGCTGACTGTGACGATTGATCCTACCTGTGGTGGGGAAATTAGGTTGTTGCCCCACAAGGAGGAAGAATAAGCCTAGAATATGACTGCAGCCATGAGATTTTTCTGGGAGTACTCTAAGTATCCCATGTCTTCTGCTTATCATGAGTTGAAAACGACAGTAACCAAATACAAGAGAGACAACTACACTGTAGACACTTTGACAAAGAAGTTTAAGTTGCCCTAATAGGTGAGACACCACAACCAGATTACAGATATAGAATAGATAACAAGAAAATTGCAAGAAACTTGCAATTACTATCTGCTACCACTTTATTAAGTGCTATATTATTTATGCATTTTCTTCTTTGCTTTGATGTATCTGTATATATTAGTCATTATTTTTCTCTTAACTCTAATAAGTGTTATTAGAGTTAAATCTCAAACTAATGTTTACATTAAAGGACATGAAAGGGAAAGTGTAACTTAAATAGAAAAAAGGCAAATATCATCTGGAGATTCTATGGGTCTTTGCACTTCTCTTTTTGAGGAGAGTGTTGACATGTCTTTAGTTTTATGTGACAGAGTTCTTTATGCTCAGTTAAACTGAAAATTTGTTTAATCAGTGTCTTTACTCAGAAATTACATATATTTACAAGGGACATGTGCGAATGCTGCATTGGCAAAGAGATACATTATAATAAATTCTTTGCTTCAACCTTGTGTCATCCCTTTGGCCAATATTTCCCAGAATTCCCTTCCCAATATGGATCTTGGTGAGCTTTCTCACAAGAGGTGCCTGCCTAAAGTTTGAAGGCAGTCATGAAATTGAAGCCCTTTATTATTCTAAATTGTTTATTTATTATTATTTTTATTTTGTTTATATTATTTTATTATTTATTTATTTTAAATTATTTTTATTTTTATTATTTTCTTATTATATTTATATATACAAACATATAATATATTTATTGTTATTATTGTAAATTGTTTATTTGCTGATGTTGCTGTGGTCAGAAGTGGTGAATGACTTGTCAACTTGCAAAGATACAGAAACTTCTGTAGTCTTTAGGTAAATATTGTTACTTCAGTTAAGGGTATCATTTGAGAGTCACCTTCAAATGATTCCCTTAACTGAAGTGACAATATTTACCAAAAGACCACAGAAGACAAAAATCTCAAAGAAGACACATTAGACATAGCATTTTTGCCTTTTTAAAAATTAGGAGCAAGACAAGACTAACTGCTGTCATCACTTCTATTTGCCATTGTATTGCATAGCTTGTCAGTGCATTACAAGAAAAAAAATGTAATGTAGAAAAATTACATGGGTATAAATTCTGGTGAGTTGTTTAGGTAATGGGAACAAGGGAAGATAGTAGTAGAACTGTTTATTAAGGGAATAAGAAACACATAGAAAAACAGATTTTGAATGGATTAAGGGGGAGATAGAAGGTTTGGGAAAGTTCTTGGGGGTAACAGAAAAAGTAAGTAAGCTAGCCAAAGGTAGTTGGGTCTCAGATGTACTGTGATCTTAAGAAAAAATGTCAATCAGTAGGTTTCCCATATTTGTTCTTCCCTCCAGCTATACTCAACAGCTTGGATGTACATGTGGAGACATGCATGAATTTCACAGGTATTTGGTCAGGTAGTGCAATAAGAGGGTAGGGCAAGGTTGGTGAAGAAGGGGGTTAAGTGGTAAACCCTGGATTCTAAATTAGGTAAGAAGAGAAGTGGGCATAAGAGGGAGGACACATTACAGTGGGACAAAAGAGTAGCGAAGTCACTCTTCACTGATGTATTTGAGGAAGTAAGCCCCAAAGATATGGCATAGGCAAAAAATAAGATAACGAAAAAATCAGAGAGTGGAATGGCATGGTTGTTGGTAATGGCAATATTTGGAGAATACTCTTGTGGGAGTAGTCACTCGGGTAAAAATGATAATCAGATTGGAGATAAAAACATTAATTAAAACTCAGAGAGGGACGCCTGGGTGGCTCAGTTGGTTAAGCAGCTGCCTTCCGCTCGGGTCATGATCCCAGCGTCCTGGGATCGAGTCCCACATCGGGCTCCTTGCTCCGCAGGGAGCCTGCTTCTCCCTCTGACTCTGCCTGCCTCTTTGTCTGCCTGTACTCGCTCTCACTCGCTCTCTCTCTGATAAATAAATAAATAAAATCTTAAAAAAAAAAAAAAAAACTCAGAGAAAGTGGATGGATTATATGGATAGTGAACTCCACAAGAATAAGGACAAAAGTAGTGATTGAGGTAGACAGTGAAACATGTATTAAAATTTTCAGTGATGAAAGTGTGACTGGGAGGTAAGTTGAATGGATAATTTTATGCTATGGGATTCAAATAAATCATTCATTTATTTGAGAAGCAGGGGTACAGAAGTGGTGGTGGCAATAATTTGGAAATGAAAATGAGAATCAAGTAGGGTATGTATCTTATCCTATATCCTACAGCATATTGGGTGTGGAAAGAAATAAAGCTTACCAGAAACAAAATATTTTAAAATGTAACACATAAATTGTAACTCTAATCATGTCCATAATAAGTAGACTGTTCTATATCCTATATGAGAAACTTTTCAGTTTCACATTTATTTGTAAAGTGAAAAGTATATACTTATAATTCCTTATCAAAAGCACTTAACAAATTTTTACACTGTGCCTTTTTAATATGTCAATGGCCAGTAATGTCCAAAAGTTTTACTGCTCAAATTTTAATATTTCTGTCTTCTGAAATATTTAATTCAGATTTAATTTACATTTTATTTATTTATTTTTAAAGATTTATTTTAGAATGAGAGAGAGAGGTGGGGGGAGGGGCAGAGGGAGAGAGAATCCTCAAGCAGACTCCCCACTGAGTGCCGAGCTCAAGTCAGGGCTTGATCCCAGGACTCTAAGATCGTGACCTGAGCCAAAATCCAGAGTCCAACGTTTAACTGCCTGAGCCACTCAGGTGCCCCAATTTACATTTTAAAAGTAAATTTCTTTACTTTGCATATGTTATAAATGAAAATTAATTTACATTATCATTATGAAACTGTGATTATATGTAATTCTTTTATATTAGAGAATTACTTTCAAGGTTTTTTTCTTGAAAAGTTGTTTTATATGATTCTCATTTTACCTTGCATCTTACCTCCACAAATATAAAATGAAATAAATACAATGTGTTTAAAGAAAGGTGTTCTAGAAGAAAATTATAGGCCTCGAATACTTTCCAAATTGTGTCTTAAGAACAAATAAAAGTTGAAGCTGACAGTTTTCATAATTCAGAAAAACAAATCTCACAAATACTCAATGTTTTTATTTTCAGCCCATTTCCTTTAAAATGATAGAAGTATAAACAGCTTGCATATTATTATTTTTTTTAATGGATAGATGGCATGGAACTTACAGAATTCCCACATAACTCTTTTCTTGCAGAATTATTCTGACGTTGATTTGGGAGCATTTTGTGGGGAGGGTGAGGATAGAGCCAAGGAACATAAATAATACAAGGCATGTTCCTTATTGGAGTGGAAACTTTATAGTAAATATTGGGTTAGCAAATTGGTTTTGTGGTTTTACCAGGGTAAGTACTAATTGTTAGCAGCAAATATATGAAAGCTTTTCCTAACTTTGTGACAGCAGAAATGCCCCCAAATGATTCTTCTGGATACACTGTCTTTGCTAGAGTTCTCTAAATGCTGTTCAAAAGCTGTACCAAACAAAATTATGAAAAACAAACAACAACAGCAAAACCAATGAGGGCAATGCTGATAAATCAGACCCTTGGGTAGAAAGAAATTAGACACTGTTTACACCATTGTTGAAAAAAAAAGAGACAGTCATAAACTTACTCTTTTTAAATGTTAGTTTGACAGCAATGCATCCTTCATAAAACAAAAGCTCACTGTCTTCTGATAAGTAGCTCACTCATAAACACATACATTTTGCTTGCCTAATTATCACAGAGCTATCTGTCCCACTTATAAAATGATAGGAATGAAAATTCAAGACTTAATGAAAGCTATAGTCCCTTATGTTAGCTAAATTAGCTTTAACCTTGACTTTCCAAAGTCTGTACAACTTAAAAACAAGGATATCCATGCAGATAAAAAGATGCTGTTCCCTATGTCTTTCATCATCCTTCAAACTACTTAGCACCTTCAGGATGGCCTCAAGGTCCTATATAAATGGAAGAAGAAATAAACAGGTACACCAATAATTTGCTGTATCCATCTCAAAAACTGACTTCCAAAATCTAATATGATAAAACCCTAAAGGTTTTGAAAAATATGCTGAATCATGTTCCAAGATTCAAAATATTTTTTGATTGTTGTTTTTCTAATCTTTTTAATGTCAAAATGTGTATGCAACCCGAGGAAATAAATCATATAGTATAAAAATAATAATATAAGCAGAATATAAAAAGAAAGAAGACTGGGCATTCAAAATCATGTCAGAATAACATCATCAAATGCTGCAAGCAGAAATGCATAGAAAAATAAAAAGACACATTGATGAATATTTTAGGAACAAATTATCTTTCAATGTTAAAATTAGAAATACCAAAGTATTAGGTGCTTTAAAAATAACTGTGTCCTGTATTCATTCCTAAGAATTTATATCTAGTTGGTTAGCTTTTTGGGGGGTTGGAGATGAGGAGAATGTCAACTCAAAATCTTGTCACCCCCAATTTTTAATCATATGAATGCTACCCCTTGATTTTGTAGTATGTGCTTTGTGTTCAAAGATGCAATGTTTGAGGTGACTCAGTGAATAAGTAGGAGTGGGTGGTGATGAGTATGAATAATGGAACCCAACAAAGGAGATGGAGTATGTGTGGGGGAGGTGATCATTGCTGTTCTGCTACTTGGCTATCTAACTGGTGGCATAATTAACTTGAAGCAACCTCCAACAGAATAGAACAATGCCACAGACAACTTCCACTCCAGAGTTCTTTGTAACCATCTTCCCCCTTCCCCCTCCTCTTTTTTTAACCTTATCTCATTTTTTTCCTGGCTATTCTGACATAAATGTCTATTTTTTCTGCCTAGTGTCAGGGGAAGGCTACTTGCTACTTGAAAGAATTCATTTAGTCAAATACCAAAAAGCCAAATCTAAGACTCAGAAGAACGTTCAATAAAACTAAACTTTTCAAGTCATTGAAAATTATTGTGGGTTGTCCATTTCTTGGAGGGAGATGTTAAAATCTCCATGTTTTGCTGTAAACAAAGTATCTTATTGAAATTAAGAATATTATGCTAGGCTACAGTAATTCCTCAAAGGAGCAATTCATTTTGCTCAGTACTATCTTTCATGAGAAGTTAATTTTTTTTTTTTTTAAGAATCATTTTGTAACCATCAGATCAATCACAAGCTGCAGAAATTAGCTTAACCAGTATCTCCTGGTCTTCAGTGATTTTGCCACCAAAAGAATAATTCATGAGTAAGCAGTTAAAATGATTCTTTAATTAATTCTGTGTTACCTGTGACACAGTCATGAACACAAAATTATTAATGGGTTATGCTTCTCAGTTTTTCACTCTTTATGCTACAACTTGGAAGACTAGTAGGAACTACTAGTTCTCCTTTGACTAGTTCTTCTAGGACTTGAAACATGGGGTAAATAAATGCTCTGAGAATTCTAAAAAGGGACGGTCCCCCAAGCTACGTCTATTCCCCCAATGCCCTTTTCCATCCTGACGCAAGCTTAGAGTAAGGTAATGGTTGGAACTAGTGTTTTTAAAATCCAAGAACAGGGGATTTTTACTGCTTCTGTCAGGTAAGTCCCAGGAAGGAAGCAAGAACCCAATAGTTGGAATGGCTGATTGGTCCTGGTTTGATCCCTATGGCACTAGCCAGACATGGAGAGAGAAGAAGAATTTCTATGATCCAAAAGACAACATGAAGATCATAAAGAGTTATCACAATACAGGAATACCAGGTACCAAGGCACAGTAGAATACATTTCAGCCGCTGAGGGCACAAGACGTCCTAAAGACTAAAACTGTGACTTAGAATCAGTCACATGTAAGCCTTGACTTATTCAAATAAAACATCTCAGCAGATAACAGCAGACAGTGAATGGTCATGTAATGATCATGAAAACACCAGCTCAATTTATAGAATACAGAGCTATAATTCAAATGTAGAACTTTCTAATTTCATATGCTGGTATCTTAATTCTTTTTTTTTCAAGATTTTATTTTTGTAATTGACAAAGAGAGAGAGAGAGAGAGAAAACAAGTGGAGCATCAGGCAGAAGGAGAGGAAGAAGCAGGCTCCCCGCTGAGTAGAGAGCCTGAGGCTCCATCCTAGGACCCTGGGACCATGCCTGAGTGGAAAGCAGACACTTAACCAATGGAACCATCCAGGCACCCCAAGGATATCCTAATTTTATTTGAACTCTCAGTTCTATATTTTTGGTTAAATTAAAAAAAAAAAAAAAAGAATAAAATTGAATGAATTTTTTCTATAGAGCAAATTAAAGATTCTAAATAATTTCAACTTAGTTTGCAATTGATTTGATAGAAATTTGATTTTGGATGTAGTATAATTGTCTACTTCTGATTTGAATTCCTATCAGGTAGGTGCTTTTTGGCTATGTTAGAAGAAATGCATTTTCTCTGACCCAGTGTAAGGATATGTGTAAAGGAAATTATGGCCACATTGTTGCACCTATGACTCTTATCAGAATCCCCAATTTGTGTTATAGTTGCTAATGTATATTTCCAATTAGGTTCCATCATCCATATAGAACTGTCCTGAAAAGTCTTTCCATAAATACTCAAGTTCAGCTTTAGATTTGCAAGTCAATTTAATTAGGGTTATATGTTTACAGTTATATTAAAGAAAGAAGTTACTTATGTTTTATAATTATAAGAGACAAGTAACATAGGATTATTTACAACAAAGCCAGAAGCAATTGTCTTCTTGGAATGGAGAGAGCACATATTTTTTATCTGAGGGAGGCAAGCTGTTTTTCCTCCGATGTAGCATCTATAATCATGCAATAAATGCAGTGCCACTTGACTAATGATTTAAGTGCATTTGAAAATAAGTCACTCTTAGATGTTGTTTTATAGTCTTAATATTTAAAAGGTATCCTTTTGAAAACTTATCATTTAAATAAAAATCCTTATCTTTGTAAAATTTCATTATGGTCTCTTTCTCATATACTCTTGCATTTTCCTAATACAAGGCAGCCACTATGTTCTAAATCAACATTTATCATCAAAACATTATTTCTGTTATAGAGAAGGTAAAACAGAGGTTCTAGAGCCTCCCTTTCCAAAAATAAACCCTAGTCAATGACAGTATGTTCTCTTATAAATTTAAAAAGTATGCTCATGTTACTTCAAAATGAGCACACTTTTGAAATTTATATCAATTATAGTTTTAAAACAAAGTCATATGCTAATTAAGTTAATTTCACACGTGCAAAGAACAATCCACTCAACTCAAATGGAAATCTTAAGTGTACAACAAACTGTCATCCTCTTAGAAAGTATATTGTCTTTTAAGTACTTCTCTTACATTCTAAGCAATATGGAACCCATCTGGGACAATCAGAAATTTTAGTTTCACCTTCATCCACTATGTATTTAGGCATGTCTGTTTATGGCCAAGAAGATGCAGGAATAAGTCAGTTTCTGTTAAAGAGAAAAGCAGAAGAGCCATGCAAAAGGCATGACAGGAAAAGCTGGAACATGAGCTGACAACGTGTGAAATGTAACAGTGACAAAGACGAAGAGTTTTGACATAAATGACAACCCACTTCTCACTTACCTCTGATGCCTCAGCCTTCAAACCAGAGGAAAGGTTTTGTAGCAAGGAGACTCAGCAGGGGCTACAATCCAGTGGGGCTGTCATCCAATTGAAGTGATGGGATAAAAAAAAAATAAATCAATCAAAGATTAAGGGGCTAGTATTTAATACCAGCTGATTAGAGACCGAATGATGCACAAAGCTTCTTTTTGTATTAAATAACACATAAGTGATTTGTTATTTAATAGTTATATATTTTTCCTCATTAAACTTTTGTGTTAATGGGTCTCAAAATTCTGTGACAGATTTTTGGTCAAATCATTTCCATTAAAAAGCACTGATTTTGAAAAGTAATAACTTAAACCAGCCACATATACACAAAAAATCCAAATGGCCCACAGAACATTCTCCTTTCCTTCTGAAGGTTCTATGATGCACGGTTAACATTAACCAGTCTTGTACTATTAAACTTAAACACTCAATTGATACAAACAATTATGGGCTGTTCTTGCACCACTGATTAAGACGGGGATGGCAGCTATTGGGTGTAATATTCACTTAGCCTTCTGAGCCTTCTGGGCAGGCTTGGTGACCTTGCCGGCTCCAGCTGCCTTCTCATCCACTGCTTTGACAATACCCACAGCCACCATCTGGCTCATGTCAGAAACAGCAAAATGACCCGGAGCAGGATAGTCAGAGAAGCTCTCAACATGCATGGGCTTGCCAGGACCCCTATCAATGAGGACAGCATCACGAGATTTCAAGAACTTGGGGCCATCTTCCCACTTATTTCCAGAGCAATGATCAATCTTCTCCTTCAGCTCAGCACACTTGCAAGCAATGTGAGCTATGTGAAAATCCTGGATGATTCATGATAATCACCTGAGCCATGAAGTCACCTGCATCCACTGGTAGGTCATTTTTGCTATCACCAGCCACACTGTCGCAATGGACGTCTTTGACAGATACATTCTTGACACTGAAGCCCACACTGTCCCCAGGAAGAGGCTCACTTAAGGTGTCATGGGGTGTTTCAATAGACTTTACTTCAGTTGTAACACTGACTGGAGAAAAGGGTGACCACCATGCTGGGTTTAAGAACGCCAGTCTCTTCTCGGCTCATAGGGACGGTGTCAATGCCACCAATTCTGTAGAGGTCTTAGAGGGGCAGAAGCAAGGGTTTGTCAGTTGGACCACTAGGCAATGGAATGCAATCCAGAACTTCAAGTAGTGTGGTTGCACTGGCTTTGTCATGTTTATGGGTGAGTTTCCATCCCTCAAACCAATGTTATGCTAGGACTTGGCTCTAGCATGTGTCACCATTCCAACCAGAAAGTGGCACAAATGCTACTGTGTCAGGATTGTACACAATTTTCTTTTCTTTTCTCTTCTTTTCTTTTTTTTTTTTTTAAGATTTTTATTTATTTATTTTGAGAGAGAGAGAGACAAAGTGAGAGAGAGCATGAGAGGGGAGGTCAGAGGGTGAAGCAGACTCCCCATGGAGCTGGGAGCCCAATGTGGGACTTGATCCCAGGACTCTGGGACCATGACCTGAGCCGAAGGCAGTTGCTTAACCAACTGAGCCACCCAGGCGCCCCCACAATTTTCTTAATGTAGCTGTTGACTTACTTAATGAGTTTCCCATATCTCTTCTGGTTGTAGGATGTTTCAGTGGAATCCATTTGGTTAACACTAACAATTAATTATTTCATTCCCTGTGTATAAGCCAGAAGGGCATGCTCACAGGTCTGTCCATTTTGGGATTCCCTAGTAATCAATTTCTACCAAACTATGAAGATACATATGACAAACCCTTAACATTCTTCTCAGCTTGACTAAACTTTATTTTAAAAAATTTTTTTAAGATTTATTTATTTATTCAATGGAGAGAGACACAGCAAGAGAGGGAACAGAAGCAGGGGTAGGGAGAAGCGGCCTCCAGCTGAGCAGGGATCCCAAAACAGGGCTCCATCCCAGGACCCTGGGATCACATTCTGAGCTCAAGGCAGAAGCTTAACCACTGAGCCACCCAAATGCCCCTTGACTAAATTTTAGACACTCTTCTTCCCAACCAAAGAAACTTCCCTTTTGGTAGAGCATTTACTTTAGAAAATGGGTAAGTTTTTCTCTGCCCCTTTCAGGTATATGCAGATTTTTTAAAAAATTATCTTGCCAGTACTATGACCCAGGGCTGTCTTTATCAAGAATTTGGGAGTAATTCCTTTGAAATGTAATCATCAAGGAAGATTAGAATCTGTATCACACATCTCTTAAGAAAGTAGGAGCCCGTGGCACCTGGGTGGCTCAGTGGGTTAAGCCTCTGCCTTCAGCTCAGGTCATGGTCTCCTGGGTCCTGCGATGGAGCCCCGCATGGGGCTCTCTGCTCATCAGGGAGCCTGTTTCCTCCTCTCTCTCCGCCTGCCTCTATGCCTACTTGTGATCTCTCTCTCTCTGTCAAATAAATAAATAAAATTTAAAAGAAAGAAAGAAAGAAAGAAAGGAAGAAAGAAAGAAAGAGAGAAAGAAAGAAAGGAAGGAAGAAAGAAAGAAAAAGAAGAGAAAGTAGGAACCTAAGTGCTGTGAGTGCCAGTGAGTAAGGCTACTCATACAGAAAATCATTTGCAAACTCGGGAAAAATTCAACGTGGTAGATATATTCCACTAATTAACCTCCTCTATCCTTTAAGCTAGCTCATCCTAGTGCTAAGGAAAGAGAGAGAAGAGACAGAAAAGACAGAGAGAGACAATGAGAAAGAGACAGAGAGAGAGAGAGGGGAAAGAAAACAAACCTCTCACCTTTGGTTTCAATGGAACTGAGCCAGACTGAGTTCTGGCCCTGTTTTGTTATTGCAATATTCTTGAATAAAGTTTCCTTGCCTATTTAACTTTATCCAGTGTAGTTTTTTGCTTTGACACATGCATCCATGTTTTGTATCTTCACAAGAAAATAGAGCCATTATTCATTCATTATCCCTTGATTCAGTACACTAATTTATTCATTAATCCCATAAATGTGTGTTTGATATCTGGTACATGCAAGAGTCTTTGGAGTCCTGGGATTAAAAGATGCAATATTATTACTCCCTATATTTTAACGGCCAGAAATCTTTAAATTGCATTTATAAAGTATATGTGGGAAGTAAAGATTCCTTGGAGAGAAAAAGACTTCACCCAACCTGGAGCCTCATGATTTACTCAGGAGATTTTCACTGTTTTTTTCTTTTCTTTTCTTTTTTTTAATTTATTTATCTTGTTTGCTTGTTTTTGTTTATTCATTGTTCTCTAAGCTGGAAGCCTGAAAAGGACCTAAAACCTCTTTGCAAAGCTGCAAATAGAAATTTCAGAATACTGGTGGTTTTATGTTTTGTTTTGTTTTTACCATGATTTTGGTGTCAGGAAAAGAGAGGAATTTTATTCACTTTTTTTTGGAGTCATTTAATTATTTGCATCATTTATATTCCTTTCAGATATGAGTATGCAAACACCATGCTGAATAGGTGGTTTGTCTTTCTGCTCATGACTTCGTGGAGAGGGAAATCTGATTTAAGCCTTACATGTAAGTTGCTGATGGAACAGCAGTATATTACCCCCAAATGATGTCAGCCCCATGACCCTATCGCCATTCATTCTGATTTGGGAAGAGGCAAAGTCACCGTTATTTTGAATTTGGTACAACTATAAGGTTAGATCCTATTAGAGCCTAAACTTGACCTCTAGAATATATGACCTAAGCTACCATGATGTACCACCCATTAGCAAAATGATAAGTCAACTTTCTTAGAGAAGTCACGGAAGTTACTTTAGAGGATGTGGTCAGAATCAAGAGGTATACAAAATGAGAATACTCTTCAGGTATTTTTTTTTTTTTTTTACTAAAGATGGTATTATCTAGAATGTATAATTAGGTAAGGCTTATTCACTACAACATTAATTCTAGAATAAGAAACAACCTATCCATTCTAAAGCTATGAGGAGACAAACTCCTATCAATGATAGCTATCTAAAAATGTTAAGAACTCAACAAACTGAAGAGTTAGATTTTGACAGGATCCTTTAAAAAATCTACTACCTCATATCCATGTGCCTTTATTTTGAAAGGATGAAGTAAAATCTTTAACAGAGGCCAGAGCAGCAGAGAGAAATTGGATGAGCCTTTACTCACTAAGTAAAGGGTGAGAAGTTTGACTTCAGTGGAGTCTACGAAACAGATCAACACTTCTGGAACAAACCATCAGAAGGAAGTAAACCACAAAAGCCATTTACCCAGATAAAGAGCCTAACAAAGTTAAGGATTACAGAAACCACTTCCTGTGCAAAGTCTGATTATGTGAAACTTTCGGCTCAGCTCTGAGAGAACCAAAGCACACATGAGAAAATATTAAATAAAAAATTGCTGGGACCTAGCAATTTTATCCTGTAGATTTTTTTTTTTACATGTAAATAAGAGAAGTACACTGTGAGTATGAAAAGATGCTTACTGAAGAATTATTATTGTTAATAAGTAAAAGCTCCAAAATACCTAAATATTCAATAATATGAGAATGATTATGTAAATAATGGTTTAGTTATAATAAAAGAGAATACAAGGCAGATATTCAAAATCATGCTTAAAAAATGAATGAAATACTCAATCTAATTTTAGGGGACTGAAGGAGAGGGTAGAATGCAACTTATGCTATTTGCAAATATACCTAATATGTTGTATGTACATATAGAGCGATACTAAGAATTTTGGTAAGATTAAAATATTACCCTTCTATAGGGATGGAGATTATGGATTTTTTTTTTCCTTCTTAAGTATCTCCTCTACTTTTCAAATTCCTGACACAAAAAAATACTGTTTTTACCATTAGAAAAACATCTTTAAAAATTAGTAACTATAAATTGTTGAGACTAAAATTTTGCTTTACTGTAAGCTAAGCAATTAGCTTGTCATAGAGTCACAGATGTTGTCAGAAGACGCATGATTGTGGGTCAGAGGCAAAGATCTTTATTACTCATGATACAGCAGGCAGCATAAGCGTCATATTCACATTAGTCCCCTTGCTCCTCAAGGTCCCACCGGCATGAGGCAGAGAATGTGGTTTTTGCCCAGAGACCCGGAGTTCACAAAACTGAGATATTTGGAGGCTTCTAGGAAACCGGCCCAAAATTTGTCTCCAAAGGATGACATTATCTTTATCATACCCTTCAGGGAAAAAAACCTGCCCTCTGACACAGAGGGAGATACTATCTCTATATTTGAAAGCTGTTCGCTATAAAAAATACCCTTGAAAAGATAGTTTGGAGAAAAACATCAATGCCTCTTTGCAAAATCACATGCAAAAATATGAGACCCATTGTAAGTATGTGTCCTACCATAAAACACATTTCCAAACCCAGTATCTGTTTTTTTATTTTTTTATTCTAAACTTCTTTGCAAAGGAAACCATGTCTCCAAGACATTATTTTTACAATTACTGATACTGCCATCCTGCCCCCTCCTGAGTCTGCTATTGAATTTTTCATAGGACAGCATTAGAACGTCCTTTAAAACCCCACTAAGAATCTACAGTCTTTTTTTTTTAAACATTTATTTATTTATTTGACAGAGAGAAAGAGATCACAAGTAGGCAGAGAGGCAGAGAGAGAGGGGGAAGCAGGCTCTTTGCTGAGCAGAGAGCCCAATGCAGGGCTCGATCCCAGGACCCTGAGACCATGACCTAAGCCAAAGGCAGAGGCATAACCCTCTGAGCCACCCAGGGGCCCCAAGAATCTACAGTCTTGATTCTCTCTTGTGACCCTGCATTTCACAGCTACGCAAACCCTGCCTTGTCCATTTGTTCTCATGGGTAGTTTTGAGCATCTCTTACTCAAAGGAATCTGTGGCAGAGGATAGATTTGATGAACCACAGGGCACACTATTAGGGGAAATCTTTCTACCCACCCTGGTGTGTGATGAGGTTGCTTTGAGTAACCAGCTCATTTCAGACAGTCAGAATCCTAAGGTACAAAATACATTTCCCACATCACTAAGATATATTTTGAGAGAACTGCTCTTGCCCATAAAATAAATAAAAACAGGCTATTAGACAAAATAAAATTCTCTGATGCTGGTTGACATAGATACCACATGACTTTTTATAAATGAGAATCTCCTATTGGTCAAATGGAATCCATGGATACCTGAGTTACTAAATCTCAGTTCTCTCTGACATTCAGGAAGTTGAGTTCCCCCTGCCTTCTTGGATCTGTGTTGCATTATTTCTCCTTTTTCTAGATAAAGATCAAAGTTAAGGTACCAGGAATGACACGGCTTTAACTTTGAAAAATCACTCAGAGTAATTTTTCTCATTCTTCCTACTACTGGCATCCTATTTGGGAAAAAAAAAAAAATCACATTTACAAAGTAGCTAGCAAAGTTTAAATAGAGCTTAAATGATCTTTGGGAGGTTTTTGATCATTGCTTCAAACTCCTTACTAGGTATTGGTCTATTCAGGTTGTCAATTTCTTTCTGATTCCGTTTTGTAAGTTTACAGGTTTCCAGGAATTCATCCATTTCTTCTAGGTTGCTTAACTTATTGCATAAAACTGTTACAATAATTTTTGATGATTGTTTCTATCTCCTTCGTGTTAGTCATGATTTCTCCCTTTTCATTCATAATTTTATTAATTTGGGTCTTCTCTTCTTTTGGATTAGGTTGGCCAATGACTTATTGAGTTCATTGATTCTTTCAAAAAAGCCAGCTTCTAGTTTCGTCGATGTGTTCTACTGTATCTCTAGTTTCTATCTCATTGATCTCTAGTCTAATCTTGATTATTTCCCTTCTTGTGTGTGGGGTTGGCTTAATTTGTTGTTGATTCTCCACTTTATTAAGGTATAAATAGAGCTAGTGTATTCAGGATTTTTCAATTTTTTTGAGGGAGGCTTGGATGACTATGTATTTCCCCTTTAAAACCACCTTTGCCATATCCCATAGGTTTTGGACCAAAGTATCTTCATTCCTATTGGTTTCCATAAATTGTTTAAGTTCTTCTTTGATTTCCTGATTAATCCAAACATTTTTAAGTAGGGTGGTCTTTAGCTTCCAAGTGTATGAATTCCTTACAAACTTTTTCTTGTGGTTGAATTCCAGTTTCAAAGCATTGTGGTCTGAGAATATGCAGGGAATAATCTCAATCTTTTGGTATCGGTTGAGCCTTGATTTGTGACCCAGTATGTGATCTATTCTGGAGAAAGTTCCATGTGCGCCCGAGAAGAATGATTGAAACAGTAATCAAAAACCTCTCAAAAAAACAAGAGCCCAGGACCTGATGGATTCCTTGGGGAATTCTACCAAACATTCAAAGAAAAAATAACACCTATTCTCCTGAAGCTGTTTCAAAAAAGAGAAACAGAAGGAAAACTTCCAGACTCTTTCTGTGAAATCAGTGTTACCCTGATCCACAAGCCAGGCAAAGACCCAATCAAGAAGGAGAATTTCAGACCAATATCCCTGATAAATATGGATAGCAAGATTTTCAACAAGATCCTAGCTAATAGGATCCAACAGTACATTAAAAAGATTATCCACCATGACCAGGGGGGATTTATCCCTGAGATGCAAGGGTAGTTCAATATTCACAAATCAATCAATGTGACAGAATTAAATAAATAAGAGAAAAGAAATACTTGGTCCTCTCATTGATGAAGAAAAAACATTTGACAAGATACAGAATCCATTCCTGCCTAAAACACTTCAAAGTATATGGATAGAGGAAACATTCCTCAACTTCACAAAACCTATCTATGAAAAACTCACAGCAAATATCATTCTTAATGGGGAAAAGCAGACAGCCTTCCCTCTGAGATCAAGAATACAACAAGGATGTCCACTCTTACCACTGTTGTTCAACATAGGACTAGAGGTCCTAGCAACAGAAATCAAACAACAAAAAGAAATAAAAGGTATTCAAATTGGCAAAGAAGAAGTCAAACTCTCTCTCTTTGCAGATGACATGATAATTTATATGGAAAACCCAAAATACTCCAACCCCAAACTACTAGAACTCATACAGCAGTACAGTAATGTGGCAGGATACAAATTCAACGCACAGAAATCAGTTGCTTTCTTATGTACTAACAATGAAAATATAGAAAGGGAAATTAGAGAATCAATTCCATTTACTACAGCACTGAGACCCATAAGATACCTGGGAATAAACCTAACCAAAGAGGTAAAGGATCTGTACTCAAAGAACTACAGAACACTCATGAAAGAAATTGAAGAAGACACAAAAAGATGGAAGACCATTCCATGCTCATGGATCAGAAGAATAAATATTGTTAAAATGTCTATACTGCCTACAACCATCTATACTTCCAATGCCATCCCAATCAAAATTCCACCGACATTTTTCGTAGTGCTTGAACAAACAATCCTAAAGCTTGTATGGAACCAGAAGAGACCCCAAATTGCTAAGGAAATGTTGAAAAAGAAAAACCAAACTGGGTGCATCATGTTGCCTGATTTCAAGCCTTACTACAAAGCTATGATCACCAAGAAAGCATGGTACTGGCACAAAAACAGACACATAGACCAGTGGAACAGAGTAGAGAGCCCAGGTATGGAACCTCAACTCTATGGTCAAATAATCTTTGACAAAGCAGGAAAAAATATACAGTGGAGAAAAGACAATCTCTTCAATAAATGGTGCTGGGAAAATTGAACAGCTATGTGTGGAAGAATGAAACTCAACCATTCTCTTACACCACACACAAAGATAAACTTGAAATGGATAAAAGACCTAAATGTGAGGTAGGAATCTATCAAAATCCTGGAGGAGAACATAGGCAGTAACCTCTTCGACAGCAGCCACAGCAACTTCTTTCAAGATATGTCTCCAAAGACAAAGGAAACAGAAGCGAAAGTGAACTTTTGGAACTTCTTCAAGATCAAAAGCTTCTGCACAGCAAAGGAAACAGTCAACAAAGCAAAGAAGCAACCCACGGAATGGGAGAAGATATTTGTAAATGACATGACAGACAAAGAGCTGATATCCAAGATCTATAAAGAACTCCTCACATTCAACACACACAAAACAGATAATCACATCAAAAAAATGGGCAGTAGACATGAACAGACACGTCTCCAAAGAAGAAATACAAATGGCTAACTGACACATGAAAAAGTATTCGTCATCATTAGCCAACAGGGAGATTCAAATCAAAACTACATAGAGATACCACCTTATACCAGTTAGAATGGCCAATAATTAACAAGACGGTAAACAGCAAGTGTTAGAGAGGATATGGAGTAAGGGGAACTCTTACACTGTTAGTGGGAATGTAAGTTGGTACAGCCACTTTGGAAAACACTGTAGAGATTCTTTAAGAAATTCAAAATAGAATTACCCTATGACCCTGAAGTTGCACGATTGGGTATTTACCCCAAAGATAAAGATGTTGTGAAAAGAAGGGCCACCTGTACCCCAATGTTCATAGCAGCAATGGCCATAGTTGCCAAACTATGTAAAGAGCCAAGATGCCCTTCAACAGACAAATGGATAAAAAAGATATGGTCCATATATACAATGGAGTACTATACTTCCATCAGAAAGGATAAACATCATCATAAAGGATAAATATCATTTTGCATCAACATGGATGGGACTGGAGAAGATAATGCTGAAAAATAAGTCCAGCAGAGAGAGTCAATCATCACATGGTTTCACTTACTTGTGGAGCACAAGAAATAACACTGAAGACATTAGGAAATGAAGAGGAGAAGTGAGTTGGGGGATATCCGAGGAGGAGACAAACCATGAGAGACTGTGGACTCTGAGAAACAAACTGAAGGTTTGGGTTGCGGGGGGTGGGAGGCGGGTGAGCCTGGTGGTGGGTATTAAGGAGGATACGCATTGCATGGAGCACTGAGTGTGGTGCATATACAATGAATCTTGGAATACAGAAAAACATAAATTAAATTTTTTTAAAAATTGCAACATAGGACCCTCAGAAGGAAAAGAGAAAGAGAAAAGAGCAGAAATCTTGTTTGAAGAAATAATGGCTGAAAACTCCCTGAGGCAGAAAACAGATCTTCAGACCCAGAAAGTTTAGAGAGTTTCAAATAAGATGTACCCCAAAAGACCAAAAGGCATTATAATGAAAATGTCAAAATTTAATGACAAGGAGAGAATATTAAAAGCAGCAAGAGAAAAACAAGCTTTTGTTACGTATAATGAAACCCCTATAAGAATACTGGATGATTTTTCAGGAGAATTTTTGCAGGCCAGAGGGAATGGCATAATGTATTTGAAGTGCTTAAAGGAAAAAAAAAATCCAAACAAGAATATTCTACCCAGTAAAATTATCATTCCAAACTGAAGGAATAATAAAAAGTTTTCCAGACAAGCAAAAGCTAAAGGAGTTCATCACTACTAAGCAGGCCTAAAAAGAAATATTAAAGAGACTTCTTCAAGCTGAAATAAAACAGTACTTATTGGTAACAAGACATATGAAAGAATAATCTCACTAGAAGGATAAATATATAGTAAAGGTAGTGGATTAATCACTTATAATGCTAGTATAAAAATTAAAAGGTAAAAGTAGTATATATGTGTTAAATTTCTTTGAATTTTCTGCCCCCAAACTACATGATACACATATAAGATGTAAGTACATACTATCTCTATACATACCTCTTTCACTTAATAATAAAGAAATGTGTCATATATTAAAAATATAAAATATATATAAATATAAATATACATATATAAAATATAAAATAGGTCAGAATTGATGTTAGGCATTTTAAGGATCTAAAATTAAGTCTATTTCAAAAGTACAATCAAGTAAATATAGATAAATACACCATTGTTTGTGTGAGTACATATGTGTGTGTGCATGTATTTATATATATATTTGCATCTCCTAATATAATATTCATAGATGGTCTTTGACTTATGAATTTTTTTTTTATTTTTATAGTGGTGTAAAAGCAATACACATTCCGTAGAAACCATACTTCAAAATTTGAATTTCGATCTTTTGCTAAGCTAGCAATATGTGATATGATACTCTCTCATGATGCTGGATAGCATCATCATGAATGTAAACAAGGATATACTTAAAGCTATCCTGTACCCATACAACCTTCTGTTGCACTTTCAGTATAGTAGTCAATAAATTAAACCATATAATCAACATGAATTTATAAAATAAGCTTTGTATTAAATAATTTTGCTCAACTGTAGGCTAATATAAGTGTTGTAAGCATGTTTAATGTAGACTAGGATAGGAGATTATGCTCAGTAGGTTAGGAATTTTCAATTTAGGTTATTTTCATTTTATGATGCATTTATCAGAAGTAACCCCATCGTAAGTTGAGGAAGACCTGTATATGGATTTGTCTATTAACCTTTGCCAGGAGCCTACAAATTGCCAAAGGAACAATTCTCAAAACTTAAAATCAGTCTTGTGAAACAACGGTATCATCTAATTTTGTTAAATTTTCAGAGTGATTTCTCTCTAATTTCATGTCACTCTCTGATATTTGTATTTAATTGACATTTGGTTTTGTTTTTAATGTTATTATCCATTGTTAATATACAATATTTATAAATTTCCTAAAACACATTTACCAATAACATTTTTTAAGTTTTCTTTTTTCTTTTTTCTTTTCTTAAGTTTCCAAACGCTTCTTTGCAGACCCACAGTGGTCTTCTGAAGGATTGAGAAGCAATCATATGTCTGACTTAGAAGTCATCGAAAGGAGGCAGGTAGATAACCACAGGAACCAAGTTCACCTTGGAAATGGACTCGGAAGAGTTATAACTCTCTATCACAAAGAAAATAACCCCAGGGCATCACTGCTAGCTGCCCCCAAACCACGTGATGCACATATAAGATTCACAGCCACATGGTGAGAATGAGCACTTTCAGAAGTGGGAGAATTGCTGATAAAAGAAAGTTGACGGCACTAGGGAAAGGATATACTTTTACAAAAGGTAAAGGCAACCAGTGCAAATTGTACCTTAGAGGATCTAGAGTTCAAAACAGTCCTCACCTAAACTGTGAGTGAAGAGACAAAGAGCACTTCTAGAGGCTATTTTTTTTCACTTATTCATTTAATATATTTGAATTAATAACATCAGAAACTAACCATTTGGGGAAAAAAATAGCATTTCTGTGATTTCTGATGTCCAGAAAGTGAAAATCCAATATTCTCTCATTTAGAAGACAACTTTTCAGACTTCAAATATGACTAAGAATGCATTAGAATACAATAATGTGATTCTTCTTCTAAATCATCCTTTGCATTCAGTGCTGAAAAAGTAAGAAATCTGCCAAGGGATCTATGATACTGTTATAGTGAATTCAATAGGCCATAACTTTAGCATACCATATAGCTATTTTGCCAACTAATACCAAGCCCCTCATTAATATTTGCACAGTAATCCAGGATAGCGTTCAGCAAACCTTTGCTTTAAAAGAACAGCTTATTATTTCATTTTCTATTTTTAAAATATTTTATTTATTTGTTTGTCAGAGAGATAGAGAGAGAAAGCGCAAGCAGGAGGAGCAGCAGAGGGAGAGCGAGAGGCAGACTCCTTGCTGAGCAGGGATTACCAATGTGAGACTAGATCCCAGAACACTGGGACCCTGAACTGAGCTAAAGGCAAATGCTTAACTGACTGAACAACCCAGGTGTCCCTGTAAACGGCCAGCTTATAAATATTTTAAGCCTTGCAGGCCACTTTATCTCAGTCACAACCCCTCAACTTTGGCATTAGAGTGTCAAACCAGCCATGAACAATAAGTAAATTAATCAGGAGTGTTGTGTTGCAATAACACTTTATTTACAAAAGCAGGCAAGAGGGGCAGATTTGGTTGGGCCACATTTTATCAACCCTTAGTCTAAAACATTTATTTGCACTTGAGCCATACATTGAAGAGCGTTCTTAGGATGAAAGACTGCCTGTTTAAATGCATTTTTTTTTTTTTTCCTTCTTGCATTCCTTGTGATCACTAGATGCACTAGTCACAGAATACTCTTGGAGTCATCCAACTGCCTGCGTTTTCTGGCATTCAGAACGTCGATCCTCCCAGGAATTTCTGTCTTAACGTACCTCTACCTGGAAATCTCATTCATAGAATAAAGGCTCTCTCTAAACTTGCCTTCATCTTCTCTCAGCTGCATCATTCTTCCTCGGACCTCTTAAAACTGGATATCTGCAGATTCCTCAGGACACTCTTAGTTTCTTCTCTGCATTATAATGGTTTAGAAACATGCATTCAAATAAGTGGATTTCAGAGTTTTTGCCCCTTAAATTGACCAGCACAGTGCTTTGCATGAAATGTTCAATAAGCAGTTATTCAGTAGATAAATGCCTGAATGAGCACTTATATTTGGCAAGGAAAGGAAAAAGATTTAAGGTCAATGTCATGGGATCAATTTGGCTAGAACATTTCACGTAAACCACAAGTCATTTAATTTTTATTTCCATATTAATTTAACTGCATAGCTCACCCATATTGAAAATTTCCAAAATTGGCTGAGAATCTTGGGCAACTGATACCATATGTTTGAATAAGAAATTGTCATTTATTCAAATGGACCCACTAGTTTTATTATATCATTTAGTTTCTGTAATGAATTCAAAGTATTGTGTAAACATACAAAGAGCATTTTAAATAAACATGAATGATTGTTTTCGAATGACAACATACTAGATAGGTATTTTATTTGCATTTCAGTATTATCATAGATAGTTCTATTATTTGGGGGGAATATAAGACTAGACCATAGAAAAATGTAAATTATCAAATAAATACTAGATTATTCTTTCCAACGTTATATATTTGCCCACCAACAAATTTATCGTTCTTTCTCAATTTTTAACTCAATAAGAGACTCGATTAAAAAAAAGGGGGGGGGGGTAAGTTAAAAGAACATCATGAAGGTCATGGACTTAACAATCCTTTGATGGGAAAGGCTGATTCTCCAAGCTTGCTTTCTATCAGGAATTCTGTCATTTATCTTTTCTTTTCTCCATTTATTTTTTCTTTTCCTAAAAATGACGCTAGTTCTTAGAGCACTCTACTATTATGAAAATGAAAATGCATTTACATAAAGTTTTGTTTATGTTAGTCATGTGAAAATGAGATTTGTTTTCATGTCTAGTGTGTTTTAAGCACACAGGCTTGGGGAGAAGGAGCCATAAAGGGCAGCAAAGGACACGGTAAAGTCAACTGGAGAGTTCAACTGAAGAGAATCAGAAACAGAAATAGCTCTTCAACCTGGGCCAAAAATTATGTCTTAAAATACCCATAAGAGTACATAGTAATATTCAGAAGATAGAACTTTAAACACAAGCCAAGATGTCTTGGGTTATTTCTAAGGGTTCTGAATCTACAAATTCAGCCCTGATATAGGAGGAACTAGTTGTCCCCATTCAATGGGATTCTCTGGATGCAAGTCTCCTAACCAACTTGATAACATGGAAACAGAAAAAAGGAGTTTATTTTAAGGATTTGAAGGCTGATTCCTGATGTCTAACAATAGGATGGCAGTAGAACTTCACCAAGGGAATAAAAATGAAAAATGAGAAGTTGGCTGAATTCTTCAACCCTTGATTCACCTCTTTCTCTCTGCAGTGCTCCTGACATCTCTTCCAGAACATGACCCTGCCTCGCTCTTTTTATACACAGCAGGTAAAAGAAGACTACCCATCTCTCCTCAAGAGACTATCCCAAACTAAATGAGAATTTCCTCATTCCTAATTGCAAATATCCAAGGTGGGTAATTTCATTTGCCTAGTTTGTGTCCAATGTCAATACTGGGCTTAGTTACTTGGACCATCATCCTTGACAGGAGACCAGTCATGGTAAGAAAACAGGGAAGGAGGGCATTGTAAGCCAGAATGAAACCCCTCAAAAGTGTTTACTCTGAAGTCCCAGAGTTCAGATAAGTGCAAAATTCAATGTGGAGGACATTATCAACAATGTGGATTGGAATGAAATCTGTTCACCATTGGAATGGTGAACCTAAGTGTAAATAAATAAACTTTTGCTCAAGAAACTGCATTTTTAAAAATTCTGAAACAAAGGTATAAGCTTTGCATAAAATGCAGGTATAAGGATGCTAATCAACATCTATCATTTTTAGAAGCCAACAACGGGCTTCTAAAAATGATAGTCGATCCAGAGAGCGTTGTTCCTTAAATGATACTAAGAATTCAATAACAGGTGGGAATCTTTTTCAGCAAAAAAAGTAAAGTAAATTTGGAGAATATATAGTCTCAGACTAAAGGTCTCATTTAAGTCTTGAAAGTGTCTATCTCAATATAAACAATTGTTAATTATAAATTTTATTTATTATCCTAGGAATGCCTAAATACATATCAGAGCACTTCAAAACCAAGAATTATATTGCTCATTTAGTTAATATAATTGTTTTGGGAAAAGTATGCATTTGCTTAAGTTATATGTGAATCCCTTAGCCCTTGGTGAACTTATCCATTGCCCTATATATTAGTCTAAAAGGTCCAAACTTTTCTCAGGTCTATGTATCTCTCATATCAATATGGCTCAAATAACAGTTTTGAATCTAAAATTTTGAAATTCAAATTAATTTTGAAGCTTAGGCTTCTAAGCAATCCTACAATCAAGACAGTATCTCTCGGGACGCCTGGGTGGCTCAGTTGGTTAAGCAGCTGCCTTCGGCTCAGGTCATGATCCCAGCGTCCTAGGATCGAGTCCCACATCGGGCTCCTTGCTCAGCAGGGAGTCTGCTTCTCCCTCTGCCTCTGCCTGTGCTCGTTCTCTCCCCCCCTCTCTCTCTGATAAATAAATAAAATCTTTAAAAAAAAAAAAAAGACAGTATCTCTCTGAGGAGATGAAAGCCAAAGTCATAGAATTCAGCAACATATGTTTATTAGGGAGGGTGGGCAGGATATTTAGGCAAAAGCAAGAGGCTATATAAAGTTCCAGACACAGGAAGATAAAACATATATCTATGATTAGTATTTAAAATCAAAGTAAAAAAAAAAAAATCCATTAGTCCATAGTGATAGATATAAAGGATACATAAATAAGTAATGATGAATCTCTAATGCATGCAGAAGAACTCCGAATAATTTATGTCAATACTTTGCTTTTAAGGAGGTGAAGCATAACTCTCCATAACTTAAGTGAAGGCTGTGTGTAGTGACCTCCTTCTAAAGACTAGAGTATGGAAAGAGAAGGGGGGGGGGAAATAGAGACAACCTACAATGGAAAAACAAGACTAATACTTCCCCAAGCCAGGTGACTAGGTTTAAATCTGCACCCATATATTCTACTGATACTAATATACAAGTATGTACTCTTGATGTGATGTGAAGAATATGGCACTTACCTCTGTGGTCTTCCTCCCTCAAAACCCATAGTCCTAGACTAACCATGACAGAAACATCAAATAAACCAAATTTAAGGCTATTCTATAAAATATCTGAGCAGCAGTCCTCAAAACTCTCATGGAAAGTCTGACAAACTATATCAGCCAAGAGGAGTTTTGGTAGATATGACTATTAATGCAGTGTGTTACCCTGGATGGGATCCTGAAACAGAAAAAGGACATGAAGGGGAAACTAAGGACATTTGAATAGAATAGGAACTTTTGCTGGTAACAGTGTATCAATATTGCTCCATTGATTGCAACAGTTGTACCATATTAGTGTCAGATAACAATAGCAGAAACTGGGTGTGGGAGAACCACCAACTTTCTGTACTATCCATATAATTCTGTAAAACTAAAACTGTCCTATATGTTATATTAAAAATGGCATTTAAGAGAAACTAAAAGAAGGAAACTGTGAGAATGAAGCATCTTAAGGGAGATATACTGCAGCATAAACCGAGAGACATGAATTCAAAGATGATTTACTGACTGCCTTCCTATGTGACCGTGCCCGTGCAGGAAGCACTGGGATTCTCATGCTCCTGGAGCTTTAACATTTCTAGTGGGATGGTGGGACAGTAAGCCATTAAATGAATAAATGAAAAAAATCATCACATACAGTGATCGTTCCTGTGAAGGAAATGGGCAAAACACCTATATGTAAGCTATATAGTGACTCAAATGTTATTTCCTTTTTTTGTATTTCCCCCACCCACAGCCACCCCTCAGTCCTAATGACAGAGCTTGCTTGTCAGCTCTGACAGTCTGGGAGATCTGTAATGGGCCAGTGCATTTGCAGATGCAGATACGGTAAATAAATTTCTAATTGTCCCTGGGTGTGTTCATGTGTATGTTTTTTCTTTATCATGTTCAGTTAGCCAAGATACAGTACATCATTGGTTTTTGATGTAGTGTTCAATGGTTTATTAGTTGCATATAACACCCAGTGCTCATCATAGCTTGTGCCCTCCTCTATACCCATCACCCCTTACCCCCACTCCCCTACCCTCTAAAACCCTCAGTTTGTTTCCCAGAGTCCAGAGGCTCTCATGGCTTGTCTCTCTCTCTGATTTCTCCCCTTTCATTTTTCCCTCCCTTCTGCTATGGTCCTCCATACTATTCCTTATGTTCCACATATGAATGAAACCATATGATAATTGACTTTCAAAATAGAGCTACCCTATGGGCTAGCAATTGCACTATTGGATATTTACCCCAAAGATACAGATGTAGTGAAAAGAAGGTGCACAGGCATCCCGTCGTCCACAGCAGCAATGTCCACAATAGCCAAACTATGGAAGGAGCAGAGATGCCCTTCAATAGATGAATGGATAAAGAAGATGTGGTTCAAATATACAATGGAATATTACTCAGCCATCAGAAAGGATGAATACCCGCGGTTCCTGGTTGGCTCAGTGGGTGAAAGCCTCTGCCTTCAGCTCCAGTCATGATCCCAGGGTCCTGGGATCAAGCCCTGCATTGGGCTCTCTGCTCGGCAGGGAACTTGCTTCCTCCTCTCTCTCTCTGCCTGCCTCTCTGCCTACTCGTGATCTCTGTCTGTCAAATAAATAAATAAAATCTTAAAAACAAAAACAAAAAAAGGGTGAATACCCATGATTTGCATTGCAAATTGACATGGATGGAACTGGAGGGGATTATGGTAAGTGAAGTAAGTCAAGCAGAGACAGACAATTATCATATGTGTTTGTTTTAAACAGGGTGGAAAGAGCTGGTCCTCATTTCAGTTTGGGAAAATAAGCACAGAAATGAAATTGTGACAAACCTACAGAGAAAGCAAATGTGAATGGTAATTTTTCCCTCTACAGAAACAAAAGAGATGTGTGAAATTTGTTGTTGTTTTTCAATCTTACTAGTTCTCTAGGATGTATTTTACTCTTCACTCTTTCTAGCATATTTTAATATATATTTTAGAAGCATAGCTACATAGATTCTGAAAAATGTTCACTTTTTTTTTCTTTCCTTTTTAGAAGGCTTTTTCTTACCCTGTAAGAGCACTGAATTCTGAAGGACCATAGATCAAGAATGGGGGAAGAAAAGGAAGCTACCTAAACTGGGCAGACTGGGAAAATCAACCATGGCCTTCAGTTCACGGTGGAACATCACAGTCTCCCATCTATGTCCAGCTGCTTTTAAGATATTTCAGTTTGCTGATTGAGATAAAAGCAGAATTTCATTTTCATTTGTTTTAAATGTAGTTGCATATAATCAACTTGTGCTTTCCTGAAAATTGTGCTTTAAAACTCGGTTTTGCATACTCAATAATATAAAGCAAATTTGCTTAGAGGAACACACAATTTTTGAAAAATTATTAGTGGACTTTTATAATTTTTTTCATGATCACTCTCTCATTTGATAAGTGTGCTACAGTTTTGTTTAGAATTCTCATGTTGAATAACAATAAACGAAGTGAGCACTCAGTTTCAGAGATGCACCCATCCAACAAATTACGCTGTAAGACTGAGTTTGGATTTGAATTGATCTTATGTTTGAAGTTTCGTCATTTCATTCATTTTGCTTCATTTCTTACGCTGATGAGGTCACAGGCCATACCAAAGACGTTGAAGCTTCTGGGTGTCCTAACTTTTTGGACTTGAGACCACAGAGCTTCTAGAGCTATTTAGTTTGAAGAGAATTAGATAGAAAACACTGTTTCATCTTTGAAAGTGTCAGCTGCATAATTCCAGAGTCATAAGGGAAGTAAGACAAATTTTCTAAGGGTGACCGAGCACAAGTAAACATCCTGGTGAGGAAATTCTTAAGATTGCTAACCCCCAGGTTAGAGGGCAACATTGGTTCAGTGATTGCAGAGCGATGAAAAAGGGAAAAAATAAGACCGTTATTCAAAATATTTTGGAAAACACACTTTTCATAGGTATTCATCTTGAAAAAAGGAATAAGTTAGAATGAGAATAAAAGAGGCTTGTGGATAGAGCTATTTTGAAATGGTTTTATACAAAGAATAATACTCTGATTCACCCAATTTAATTTCTCTTGAAGAAAATGAAAAGCCACAGAACAGACATGTGAGGATTATCTTACCAACACCTACCTATTCTCTTCTGATAAAATCTTTATTTTTTTTTAAGTTTGTTTGTTTATTTATCAGAGAGAGATCAAGAGAAAACCAGCACACAAAAGGGGAGGGGCAGGCAGAGGGAGAAGCAGGCTCCCCACTGAGCAAGGAGCCCAACTTGGGGCTGGATTCGTGGACCCTGGGATCATGACCCCAGGTGAAGGGAGAGGTTTAACCAACTGAGCCACACAAGTGTTCCTTCTCCTTTATTTTATCTGATTAGCTCAGATAAAAACTGGGACATGGTCATCAAGAAATGATTATTAAAACCAGAGCAATCAGTGTTTAAATTTTTCAAATTGGAAAATGGGGGAAAAATTATCTGTGTATGTGATTCTTGGGTAGGGAAAAAAAATCACTGAATATATAACCTGAGAGTTAACAAAAGTAATTAAATGCTAAATAAGGGAGCTGAAAATAGAATAATGGAGTAAGAATACGTCAACAGTGAAGAATATGTTGTTACCAGTTGAGTCCCTGTTTTCAGGGTCTTACTCCTGGCCCTTCCAGTGGTTTTGTGGTTCAGCGTTTCCTTCCTTACTGACCCAATAAATGACCTTTTTTTTTAATATTTGTGAGTATTCTTCCTACTTAACCATCTGTCTCCTCCACCTTTTCTTCTTACTCATTACCGGCATTTAAGGTCGTTGAAGTATGTGTTGTAGAGATCCATTTTAGTTTATTAATCTTCACTGCTTTTCAAGGGTGGGAGGTTCTTTATTTCATTGATAACATAAATAATATAGATAAAACCAATGCTTTTTCTTCTCATTTCTTTTGTTTTACTTTGTTCTATTGCCTTTTTCCCAGCTCCTTTATTTCAGTGCTTAAGTTATTTAAAAAATAAATTTTAAAAACCCTATTATTTCTGATCATAAGCCATTCATTTATGTCTAGCTTATTTAGCTGTGTCCTACAAGATATTGACATGTTTATCAGTTAATATATGTATCATTCTATGTATTTCTTAATTTATTTCATAATTTCCTGTGTAATTAAGTTATAGTAGTTGATTTATAACACAGGTTTTTAGGTCTTTTTTGATTTACTATTTACATATATACATTTTTTCTATTTATACTTTTTTATCAGAGAGTAACATAAGATCTTTTAACACATCCCATGAATATTCAAAAGTATGCATATTATCAAGTGCAGAATTCTAAATAAAAATAAAATCTTAATGCTATATTGCTATTCAGACTTTTACCCTTCTCCGCTGACTTTTCTTTTTCTTCTCTATCCACTAGGTTCTGAGAATGTTGTCTTAAAAATTTCAAACTATTTCAAAGTTCTGGGACACTTGGGTGGCTCAGTCAGCTAAGTGTCTAAACTTCCAGCTTAGGTCATGATCTCAGAGTCCTGGGATCCAACCCCACATAGTGGGGGTGGGGGGGTAATAGTCTGCTTCTCCCTCTCCCTCTGCCCTCCACCCCCCACTCGTGTTCTCTCTCTCTCAAATAAATAAAATCTTTAAAAAAAATAAACTATTTCAAAGTTCTTTATCTATATTTCCCGGGAGGTCTGTTGATGTTTTGTCATTTATATTTCTTTTTATGATTGCTTTGTCTTGTTCAGTTGTTCCTTTATTGGTTTCTATTTTCTTCTTTCCTGATTTTTTTTCCTTTTTTCTGAATGAAACAATATCTCATGATACAATTAGAAACCCAATTTTGTTTTGTTTCATATTTTTCATCTTTATCCTATTTTCTAAAATTTGTTTCTTTTCAAATTTAATTCTGTTTTTTTCATCTTTTGACAACATATTGTTGAAATTTTTAGAATTAATTTGAAAAAGTGTTGTTTTGCGTCACAATTTTTTCCTATATTTTCCCAAGTACTAGTGTATCAAAACTCAGTTTGAGCAGTGATTTCTATTTCTTTGTTCTTTGTTTTTTGTTTTGTTTTGTTTGATTTTGTCTATTAAGTTTTCTTCTGTCTTAAGATCTATATTATTTTTCTCTCAGTTACTCTCTTAATGCTTAGTCATTTTACTCACTGATTTGTCTCCTCAATATTTATATTGTGCAATAATATAGTTACTAGAATATTCTCTCATTACACCTATAAGTATCATTCTGAAATATTGTTAAAATTTTATTTTCTGTGTTTTTACAGACATACTTTCTTGTTTTGGAAGAAGATACTTTCAGATAGTAATGCATTTTCATAAATTATTTGATTGACCTTTAATCTTACATCATTTTTCACAACTGAATTTAATTATCTATTTTTAAAACTTCATTCAAGGTTTGTCTAGGTGGCTCAGTCAATTATGTGTCTGGCTTCAGCTCAGGTCATAATCCTGGGGTCCTGGGATCAAGTCCAGCATCAGACTCCTTGCTCAGCAGGGTGCCTGCTTCTCCCTGTACCTGCTCCTCCATGTTCTTGTGCTTTCCCTCTCTCTCTTTCTCTCTGACAAATAAACAAATAAAATCTTTGAAAAATAAATCTTTAAAATCTAAAAAAAAAAAATCTTTAAAAAATAAAACTTCATCTATGTTTATAAAAAATAAAAAATTATAAAAAAAAAAAAAACTTCATCCAAGAGTATTTTCAAAACAGCTTTCTGTTTGTCAAGCATTCAAACATCTAGTATGCCTTAGGGCATTTTTATTAACCTTCTCATATTTAAATGAAAATTTAGATGGTTATAAAATTGTAGAATGTACAAATTCTTTTTCATCCCCATATTAACCAGAATAAGTTATAGTACATTGTTATAATAAGCTAACCTGAAGTATCACAAGAAAGTGTATTCCTTGGTCATGTCTAAGGCAGATCAGACTGCCATCCCATGGAGACTTCTCCATAGAGTGACTCAGAGATCCACACGATACAGGTTGCAGAAATCTGTGTCTCATTAGTATTCCATCAGCCTAGAAGAATGCAATGTACTTAGTGAGGGCTCAAGAAGTACTTGGTTCATTAATTAAATAGTGTATCAAAAGTAAAGGAAAACATAGAAAAAGTTTGTAGAAGTGTACTGTTGAGGAAGTTGATATTTATAAAATAATATGGTTTGTTTAATGTATCAACATATACTAAGACAAAGTGTGTAGGACTTTCTTCTCATTTAGAATACAATTCATTTGCATCTTTGAGTGTGAAAGGGTGCCTAGACACATACATATGGTGGTGTTTTTCTTAAGAGTATGAGAAAACTTCCTAAAATACCAGTTAATTGAGTGTTAGATGAGAAAAAATTGCAGAATACAGAGCATATGATGAATCTTATGATTTCTCAATTTCTCCATTGTTCCCCTGTTCCCTTCATCACTTCCTCCTTTAACTCTGCCCAATGATTTACTATCCAATACATTTTCAATAGAATTATTGGGTAATATTTATTTGGGGTTTGTTACAATCCAAAATGATCTGTAGTTAGTTGGTCATTTGTAATTATTGAATTGAGTCTATTCGCTTTTATTTCTAACTGTTGTAAATTTAATTATAATTCTTAAAGATATGTGCCAGTTTATAAAACACATATTCTCATAAATAAATTTGCCGGGGTATAGAAATGTACTAACTAATAAGAAATCACGATCTTAACCATCAGACTTTTTGTTTTCTATTCATAGCTATACATGAGAAAGCTCAAAATGGAGTTAAAGGACCAAAAAAATGTAGTTGTATTTTCGAAGACCACGCTAAGAATTATTTTCACTCCATGTCCTATTAATAATACCCTATCAATAAGTCATTGCCACCCAAGGAAGCACTGGAATGCCCTGTAGAGGAAAGTTTCCACTCTTCTACTTTTAAAGCTAACCCCCAACTTGCTGCTACTTTAGCAAAGTGACTTTCCTGACATTTCATATATCATTAATTATTTTTCCATTTTGCTTAATCTTACCACCCTCAGTAATTTGTCATATCCTTTGAATTCAGACACATGTGGTTGCATGCTAAAGGGACTGAAACACATCAGGAATCTAATTTTTCTTGACAACTACATTATGTCACCTCTAGCATTGGCATATTTTAAATTTCTGTTTTCTCCTGATTTGATTGACACATAGCATACTAAATTGCCTTAGCTCTTGAATATACTTGATTATAGCCCCGAGAACTCCACCCCCTGATAAGTGAGTATGCTCTGATTTTTAGAAGCAAATATTCTTGTAATTAAAGGAAACTTCTCTGTTATCCTCACACAGCTGTGTCAAGGAATAGCTTTTAATTTAGGACTGGAGCTTCAAAACTTATTGGCTTATACATACTATAATTCTGTTTGATGTGTGGAGTAACAAAATATTACTATTCTATAGTACTTAGCTTTTAGTTTATGTAAAATTTCACAGTAGTGTCTATTCTGTAAGAATTAATGACTAAGTTTCTTTACTTTTTTCCTTTTAAAGATTTTATTTATTTATTTAAGAGAGAGACAGCAAGAGAAATCAAGAGTGCTGAGGAGAGGCAGAAGCAGGCTCCTCATGAACAGGGAGCCCAACATGGGGCTCAATCCCAGAACCCTGGGATCAGGACCTGAGCCAAAGACAGATGCTTAACCAACTGAGCCACCCAGGTATCCCTAGCTTCTTTACTTTTAAATGTACCTCTGAAAAGAAACCTAATGAATATATTGAATTAACCTAGCAATATGCCGTGTTTACACCGTACATCATTTACCTGAAGAAAAGCAAATGGAAACAGGCATGTGCTCACTCTACCAGCAACTGCCCCTCATCAAACAGGTCTTTATTCTTATGTTGCCAGCCACTAATCTAATGCGTGTGGGACTCTACCCTCTGCATTTTTCAAACCCTTCTGCTATGTCCTCTAGAACATATGTGAGCCATCACCAGTGAACTGTGCATTATCTCCAAACTCTGCGTGCTCCCTTTCCCATTTTGTTCCATCTGAAACCTAGCTGCAAATACCTCCGGTGTGGATTATTCCAACCTTCCTCTTACCAAGGAGCCTGGGGTGAAGTGGGTATCTTCCTCATTCTTCAAAAATGCCATTTCCTTCCTAAAAGGCATAACCTTGTGCTACACCACTGGGACGCTGTACGGTTTTGTGCTTATCTAACAATCTCCAAATCATCCTCTATCCTTTCTTGAAAATTATATTATCCAGCTCACTTTTTTTGGTAAAGATTTTATTTATTTATTTGAGAGAGAGCAAGAGAGAGAACAGGAGAGCATGGAGGGAGAGGGAGAAGCTGGCATCCCACTGAGCAGCAAGCCCAATGTGGGGCTCAATCCCAGGACTCTGGGATCATGACCTGACCAGCAGGCAGATGCTTAACCGGCTGAGCCACCCAGGTGCCCCCAGTTCACTATTTCTCTCTCTAGCACTACTTTGGTTGTGATTTTAACGGCCAATAATTCCAACTGGATCACCCATCTCACACCTTGGTTATTCCGTTCCATCAGTTGGCCACTTTTAACAGTATTCACCTACACCCTTCATCAGCCACCTGCTCCCACGTGAGACAGCACTGTTCCCCATACAATCTCAGTTTTAAACACCCACCCAAGTCACCCCTCCCATCTCTCAGTTTATCATCCCGTGATCTCCCCATTCCTTCTATATCATCAATATGTCCACGGTGACTATTCTTGTCATCATACAAACAGGCTGCAACATTTCTCATCTAAGGTAGAAAAACTCTTAATTCTCACCCTTTCCACACACACACACCCGCCCCCACCATCAGCTCCTTTCTTTATCTGGTTCACTTTGTAGCAAAACTCACTGAAAGTGTTGTCTATCCACCTGCCCAATTGCTCTCAATAGTCACATTATACTTTCATCCCAATAACACTACTGAGAAGCAGGGGAGCGCTCTTGTGACTGCAGCCAAGAATTTTTATCTTGCCAACACGTTTGGACCTCTCAGCAGTGATGACACAATTGATTTCCTCCCCCTTCTCAGAATATCCACTTCACTCAGCAGCCTGGACACTACAAGCTCCTGTCTGTCCCCCCTTCTATGCTGTCAGCTCCTTCGCAGGATCTTTTTTCCTTTTCTCTTTGCTGTCTGTATTCACTCCCTGAGTCATCTCTTGCACTCCCATGGTGTATGCTTCATGTATATCCAATCGATTACCACATTTCCCCCACTCTAACCTGGATGTCATTGCCCAGGGCTCCAGACTCATGTGTCTATTTACTTACCTATCTATCCTTGGAAGTCTAACATATATCGCAAGTTGAACAGAGCCAGCAGCCCTTGAAGCCACCCTCCAACTTTTTTTTCCCCCCTCATTGGTCTTCTATTAATCAATAAAGACCACCATCATTCACCTAGTAAATCCCAGTCTAAACATTAAAGAAACACTGTCACATTTTGTTCCTTCCCTCTCATACCACATCCAATTTCTTAACACCATTGGCTCTTCTTTCAAAATGAATCATAAATCAGGACACCTCTTTCCATTTGTTACCATCTTAGTCTAAGACACAACCAGGATTCTTGCAAAATACAAACACAGTCTCCCTCGGGGGCTTTTTTCTTCCATTATTCTTATCTGAAATCTGTTTTCAGCACAGCAACCTCAGTAATCTTTTTCAAAGGCAACTAAAATCTAATTCTTCACTATCTCCATCCTATCACAGGTAGAAAAGCCAATTCTTTATGTGGTCATCCCATGGCTGACTTGGCCTCTATGCTGCTCACCTCTCTCAAGTCACCTCCTACTTCTCTTTCTTATGGCTTACATCTTTCTTGATGCCTCCTCAAACATACCTAAGTTTTCCTATTTTAGAATCTTTACACTTTCTCCCTTCTTCCTTAAATGTTCTTTCCCTCGATATTCACATAGTCCACACCCATTTCTTAGAAATCTTTGCGCGGCTATATCCTCAAACCACAGTTACCTCTCTCCATTATCCTTAAAAAAAGAAAAAAGGTAAAATCAAATCAAAACTTTCCTATGTCTGTAGTGTCATTTGTGAATATCTTCTCCCATTGCATGTGTTGCCTCTTTGTTTTGTGGACTGTTTCCTCTGCTGTGCAGAAGCTTTTGATCCTGATGAAGTTCCAGAAGTTCATTTTCACTTTTGTGTCCTTTGTCTTTGGAGACATGTCTTAAAAGAAGTTGTTGTGGCTGATGTTGAAGAGGTTACTGCCTGTGTTCTCCTCTAGGGTTTTGATAGATTCCTGCCTCACATTTAGGTCTTTTATCCATTTCAACTTTATCTTTGTGTATGGTGTAAGAGAATGAATGGTTGAGTTTCATTTTTCCACACATAGCTATCCAATTTTTCCCAGCACCATTAATAGAAGAGACTGTCTTTTATCCACTGTATATTTTTTCCTGCTTTGTCAAAGATTATTTGACCATAGAGTTGAGGTTCCATACCTGGGCTCTCTGCTCTGTTCCACTGGTCTGTGTGTCTGTTTTTGTGCCAGTACCATGCTGTCTTGGTGATCACAGCTTTGCAGTAAAGGTTAAAATCAGGCAACATGATGCCCCCAGTTTGGTTTTTCTTTTTCAACATTTCCTTAGCAATTCAGGGTCTTTTCTGTTTCTATACAAATGTTAGGATTGTTTGTTCTAGCACTTTGAAAAATGCTGGTGGAATTTTGATTGGGAGGGCATTGGAAGTGTAGATGGCTCTAGGCAGTATAGACATTTTAATGATATTTATTCTTCTGATCCATGAGCATGGAATGGTCTTCCATCTTTTTGTGCCTTCTTCAGTTTCTTTCATGAGTGCTCTGTAGTTCTTTGAGTACAGATCCTTTACCTCTTTGGTTAGGTTTATTCCCAGGTATCTTATGGGTCTCAGTGCTGTAGTAAATGGAATTGATTCTCTAATTTCCCTTTCTATATTTTCATTTTTAGTATATAAGAAAATAACTGATTTCTGTGCATTGATTTTGTATCGTACCACATTACTGAATTGCTGTATGAGTTCTAGTAGTTTGGGGGTGGAGTCTTTGGGTTTTCCATATAAAGTATCATGTCATAGTGAATAGAGAGAGTTTGACTTCTTCTTTGCCAGTTTGAATACCTTTTATTTCTTTTTGTTGTCTGATTTCTGTTGCTAGGACTTCTAGTACTATGTTGAACAACCCACGGAATGAGAGAAGATATTCGCAAATGACACTACAAAGTGCTGATATCTGAGATCTATAAAGAACTCCTCAAACTCATACAAAACAAATAATCACATCAAAAAATGGGCAGAAGATATGAGCAGAGAGTTCTTCAAAGAAGACATACAAATGGCTAACAGGCACATAAAAAAACGTTCATCATCATTAGCCATCAAGGAGATTTAAATCAAAACCACATTGAGATACTACCTTACACCTGTTAGAATGGCCAAAATTAACAAGACAGGAAACAACAAGAGTTGGAGATGATGTGGAGAAAGGGGAACACTCTTACACTGTTGGTGGGAATGCAAGTTGGCGTAGCCACTTTGGAACACTATGGAGATTCCTTAAGAAACTCAAAATAGAGCTACCGTATGACCCTGCAATTGCATTACTGGCTGTTTACCCCAAAGATTCAGATGTTGTAAAAAAAAAAAAAAAAAAAAAGAGCCACCTGTACCCCAGTGTTCATAGCAGCAATGGCCACAGTAGCCAAACTGTGGAAAGAGCTAAGATGCCCTTCAACAGATGAATGGATAAAGAAGATAAGGTCCATATATACAATGGAGTATTATGCCTCCATCAGAAGGGATGAATACCCAACTTTTGTATCAACATGGATGGGACTGGAGGAGATTATGCTGAGGGAAATAAGTCAAGCAGAGAGAGTCAAGTATCATATGGTTTCACTAACTTGTGGAGCATAAGAATAACACAGAGGACATTGGGAGATAGAAGTGAGTTGGGGGAAATTGGAGGGGGAGACAAACCATGAGAGACTGTGGACTCTGAGGAACTAATTGAGGGTTTTGGAGGGGACGAGGGTGGAGGGTTGGGTGAACTTGGTGCTGGGTATTATGGAGGGCACGTATTGCATGGAGCACTGGGTATGGTGCATAAAAAATGAATTTTGGACCACTGAAAAAAATTAAATTAAATTTTTAAAAAATTTCCTAAAAGTATAAAATCTAATAACATATCAAAGATTAAATTTAATTCATGGATTAGTGGAGGAAACAGAAAAATGTTATAAGTACTTCAAAGGAAAATTTAAATAATCCTACATATATATGCAATAAGGATTTCTGAAATAAATTTATAAATAGGTGCCAAACCAGTCTATCCACAAGACAGCGATCAACAGCATTCTGCCACATACAATTTATTTGCATTTTTATGAATGCAATTTTTATTATTACCAGTTTTCTACATTTTAGAGTTGTAAATTAGCTAAAAGGCAGTGAAAGGAAGAGATTATCTGGAGGAATACACTATCTAGGACTCTTCGTAGTCTTTTTCTTTCCCCCCACTTCAAAGCCTTTCTTTTTTTTTTTTTTTTTAAAGATTTTATTTATTTATTTGACAGAGAGAAATCACAAGTAGATGGAGAGGCAGGCAGAGAGAGAGAGAGAGAGAGAGAGAGAGGGAAGCAGGCTCCCTGCTGAGCAGAGAGCCCGATGCGGGACTCGATCCCAGGACTCCGAGATCATGACCTGAGCTGAAGGCAGCGGCTTAACCCACTGAGCCACCCAGGCGCCCTTCAAAGCCTTTCTTAATGATTACTGACATTTGCTATCTTCCTATCCTCCTTTCCCTTCTCTCACTGAACTGATTAGTAAATGAGAATATATTATATATGCACATTTTTATTGTCCATCTCTCGCATTAGAAAATAAGTACCATGAAAGCATAAAATTTGAAAAGTTTGTGGCATATAGTAGCTGTTCATAACTTTTTGAAGGTTGAAGAAATGTATACATTTCATAACAGATCTTAAATATCATCTGTGTGTGGTCTTATGTATTTTTAAAGGGTAAATAATGACTGTCATCAAAACATAAATTCAATATAGATCAAAGGTTTTATTTAACTCTTCAGTTAGCCAGTAAGAAACCTGTTCAAGTTAAAAGTAAACTGGTATGTGCTTTGGTGAGTGCTGTGAAGTGTGTAAACCTGGTGATTCACAGACCTGTACCCCTGGGGATAAAAATATATGTTTATAAAAAATAAAAAAAAATTAAAATCTACAAAAAAAAAAAGAAATACTGCAAAAAAAAAAGTAAACTGTTAAAACTGGTTTGAAAGATAATTTAGAGGAAGCGTGCACACATAGGAAATCAGGAATGGTTTCACAAGAAATGAATTGGTTATGAATTCAAAACTGGTGTGAGGGGCCCCAGTCATACTGTAATTGGACACATCTATTTGCATTTCTATGAAAACCAATCATTGGCATTACTATCTATTTTCTACAACTTACAGAATTTTATTATAGCTCAAATATAATGAAAGGTGGAGATAATCTCTAATATTAGGATACCTGGTAATCTTTTATCCCATTTCAAAATATTTCAGTTTTTTATTTAACCTCAAGTGGACTATAAAAATGTAAGAACATTATTATGGGAGAAAAAAAGAACAAAAAGATTAGTGTGAGAATTGTCCATATATAGGGAATATACCTAAATTGTGAATGCTAGCCCTCTATTTGTCTGCATTCCCATTTTGCATATCAATTACCAGCCAAAATATAAGCAAGTCATAAGCCAAAGAAATATGATTTTTTCACCATTAATCTTGCATTTTTAATGTACGTTTTTCTAATTATCTTAGATGTCTTAGTTTACACAGCAGTTAAATGAAGTGTGTTTGAGGATCTGTAGAGACTAGTTAGCTTTTCACTCTTCCTTAGTCATATTAAACCCTTAAGTCAGTTTTGTTTTTTTTCCTATACAACAGATTCTTGGCCACAAGGGATTGTGGCAAAAGATTCCAATATTAACTTGAATTCTTGTTCATTGCTTTAATTGCAACTAATGCTATAATGTGTTATACTGAGACAGAATTCTGAAGTAGTTCCCCTTATCTGTTTATATGACCAGCAGAATCCTAGTTCTAATAAGAAAATGGGGACCATCCATTCCAAAGATATTTATATGACACAGTAATTATAAAGTTTGGTTAAGCATCCATGAATTTGATTTAAAAAGTGATTTATTATATATTGATTGTCCATAGCTATTGATAATGGCCTATAGAGAATTTCCTATTAATGTCATTTCTCCCTAGTTCATATTTCCAGTACCTCTTGATAACTCTGATCATTATAGATAGCGATTCGTTTCTCATGCTGTTTTACAACACCCCCCCACCACCACCACGATGTGGTCTGACTGAGATATCAGCATATTATTTCAGGTCCTTCTTGCTGTGTCTTAGATTTAATCTTTACATTGACTTAAACTAGAGCCTTTAATCACTGACTATAATCTTCAGAATGGCTTTTATGACAAAAAATCTGCCTCTATATGTGAAGTCTTCAATGAACTCCATTCTTCAACTAGGCCATCCTCTGTTCTCTTAGGTAGCATTACAATGCTAAGGGGCTGAAACAATTTCTGAGAAGAATGTTTTCCTGATCGGAGACCAAACTTGAAAAAGAAATACATGTGAGGTGCATTAAATCATTTCCTTTAAAACACCATTAAGCATGTACCAACCAACACCCATACATTAGAACATTACAGTTAAAATATCTATATTCAAATGCCTGGGTGGCTCAGCTAGCTAAGTGTCTGCTTCAGCTCAGGTCATGATGCTAGGACTCTGGGATGGAATCCCATTTCTTCCCATGTCCTATATTGGACTCCTTGGACTCCCTGCTCAGCAGGATGTCTGCTTCTCCCTCTACCCTGCCTTCCTGCTTGTACACTCTTCTCTCTTTCAAATAAATAAATAAAATTTTTACAAAAAATATTGTACACTCAGCATAGTATAGGTTACACTAGGATATGTTATAAAGTGCTGATCATTTACATAATTTATGAATAGAGCACAAGGTGTCTTGTAGAATAGTCAATATATCCTGAAAATTTCACTTTTTCCAGGACCATATGAGTTTGTATACTTCAGTAATCTTTCTATATATCATTTTAGCTTGCTATTCACTTCTCCTAAATATTGCAAAGTACATCAGTAAGAGATTTTTCCTTGGCCTTGGATCTGTTTAACATTGATTTTAATCAACAATATGATGCAAAATTAAACTGCACAGATAACCCATGATATGATTAAATTATTATCAGACAGTAACTGATCTAGGCCAACGAAGTTCAGAGCATTTCAGCATTGGTGTACCAGTGCCAATATTACCAATGCTAAAATATCTACCTTTTCTATATTTTAATCAATAACACTCTGCATAAATATGCATGTGTGTGTAAGGGCAGAAACATGTGCATATAGATATATTAGATCGCTGTAACTGTACCTATAGCTACTGATACAATAGTTTCATCAGTGTCCTAAGAGTAGTTTTCCAAATTTTCAATGATTTATCTAAAACTCTTAGAATTTACCTGGAAGACATTTAAATAACAAAGTCAAATACTAAATGCATGAGAGAGCATCTGATTTTAATGCTATCGTTTTCAGCTTTTCCTCATTCTCCCATTAGCTTTTGTCTTTCACAATATGAATAGTAACACTACTAGAAAGAACATTATGCTCTGTAAGGAAAAACACCATGGTGATGAAATAATTTATCTAGGAGGTCTAGACTGACATCCTCAACTAGGTGGTATCATATGTTTTATGTATAATTGCTTGCCTGGGAGCCTGTGACTCTCAGGAGAGCAGTCTTGTGAGTGTGTAGGGACTAGATGTCTATATCTATTTCCTTAATCCCTAGCATGCTGCTTATACCAGATGAGGTGCTCAATCTACATTCTCTGAACAAGCAGAAAAAGATCATAGGAGTGAATAGCTGAAAACAATTTTCCTGAAGAATTAGTCTTATAATCAAGACACGATGAGAGCAACCATGAGAACTGATAAATATACATCCCCATTAAAATATTCTGCTTCACCACAGAATATTAAAATATTCTGTTCACCATTTGAACAAGGATAGGGAAAAAAAACACCAATTATTAAACATAATTTATTTTAAATTATATTATTTAAATTATTTATATTTAAATTATATTATTATATTGTACTAAATATAAATGACCTACATGCTACATAGGAACAAGGATCAATGGTCTTTCTCCTAGCTCAGAATCAAATATGACATATTGCATATGAACTTTGTAGTATGGATTCTACGTAAGGTGTACACCTTACGGGATAGACAAAGAGCCCTGATTAACATCAGAGGAAACAGGATAAAGGCATCTTGAGAGAGCAGAGCATGCAACCAAATATAGACTTAATAGTGGGATATAGAGTAGGTGGATTTTAAGGGGAAAAATGTGGATCAGTAGTAACTGAGTAGGCTCCTTATTTTTCATACTATCTACTGATTTGACTACTATGGAGATTGTTAGTTTAGACACATGTGTTTCTATCTCAGATAAATTAATGAAGAGATAGTGGTAACAAATTGTAGTACCAGCACTTGAAAAAAAAATATATGTTTGTGTGGGAAAACCAAGTATTTAGTTCCTTGATTTGATGTAGAGAAATTTAATTTTCTAAGAAACAGAATATGAACCTGAAGCTGCAATGTTTCTGAACTACAGGATCTCTTCTGAGTTGTGATTTTACAAACCTATAGTTAAGCAACAAAAATGTATCTAAAATTATTCATATGTATTCTTTTTGTCCTTCCATATCTCTAAATATCTTTTTTATTTTTATATTTCTATCTTAGCATCTTCTTTCTATTGATTTATATACACACACACACTTGCATATAAAAGATGACATAATACAATTGTATTCTATGTCTATATGTAGACATCCAATAAAGTATTTATTAAATGTATAATATGTGCTAGAAAGATGAACACATAAAGGGAAATAAGATATACTCTGGCATTGTGGAGCCTGGTGTCAGTGTGGGGAGATGAATGCATTAAATAATATGCAATAAACAATCTCTGATAGAAATTTATCTAACACTCTATGGCAGTTCAGGAAATGGATATGCAGGATATTTATTGCATAAGGGAGGCAAAGAAGGCTTTCACAGATGTTAAAATACTTGAGTGCAGTTTCTAAGAAAGAGAAAGAACACAGAGGGCATAGAAAGAAGTGGCAATGTCAGAAAGAAAATAACATTTGCAAAGGCACAGAGGGGCATGAAGTGAAACACGTAGAAAATCACATGCAGATCAACCTGATGACCTATTGACCTGTTACAAATATAAGCAGATATGTAAGATTTAAATAAATGCATGCATATTTTTTTATTCTTCTATGTTCAGATACACAACCTTCTTTAATATTTTTTCTTTCCCCAACTGTAAGAAAAAAAAATGCTTGCTTTTCAAGGACATACAGAAGAAATCTGGCTAATACTTCCTCAAAGCAATAAAGCAACAGAGTAATGTAATTCAATCCAACAGCTACAGGATACTCTACTCCCCTTCATTACTCCATAAAACATTTTGCCTATTTGTGAGGAAAACATTTCACTTTTAAATTGAGACTCCAAACTACGCTCATAAAATGGAGGTGCCTCATGCTTGAATATTTCTTTCTGTCTGTCTGTCACAGTTGTCATTTCTTGCTTGTCCTGGGAATGGGCTATTTCCTCTCACCTACCCCAAGATTTTCTTTTTTTTAAATCACAACAGGGGAATGAAATAAAATAAAATAATGATTTACTGGTTTCAGCTTTAGTCAGAGAAGCATTTTGTCATTTCTTTCTAAACACTTTCAAAAGAATTTACATCTTCAATGATACCCAAGGTCATGTGAATCTCCAAGGCTATTTTTGATGGAATATTTTTACCAGGCCTGACAGCAGCGAACATAGCACTGAAGCTCACACCTTACAAATGTAATTTGGAGTGTTAATTGGAAAGGACCTAGCTGACCCAGTGATTTCTACTCTCTAAGAATTGGTGACGAGATATCCCATCCTTCCTTCGGAAGTCTAGTGGACAGGAAAGGTGAAGATCGTGAGGGATTTTGTTGGGGGGAAAGGGTACAGAATATGGGAAATAGGAGAAGGGAAATGTAAAAAAGAAAAAAAAAGTTTTGATTACTTGGTTAAAATAAAGGAAAACAAATTATAGCACTTCTGAAAGTTTAAGCAAATGATCTAAGAATGATTGAGACTAGTCCAGCTTCTATGCAGAATGTCATTAAAGTAGAGTCAAGAAGGAAACCCAGATGTTTTGTGATGGGAAAGTCCAGCAAAAAGTTTCTCCGTAGAAAGTGTAAGCCTATGTAGTTCACTATCCGAGAGTCTTTCTCTCATAGTCCATGAAGTGAGACATGTGTGCCTTCCAGACGAGGCGAGACTGGGGAGCTTACTTTCAAAATCCTAAAAAATATGTTCTGGGTTAGAAATTTCTGGGGACCTGATAAGTGTCTTCTATGTGAATCAAAAGTATATGAGAGCATTGGGGTGCCAGGGATGGGGCTAGGGATAGAGTAGAAGTTACGGATTAGGAAAAGTAACCCAAGTATAGAGATAGTACGTGTGCCATTTACTCTCCAATTGAACACTTTTCTCACTCATAAAAGTAGTCTATTTAAGGGAAGAAAATTTACTCTGTATTAAACTCATGTCATTTGCAAGAAGAAATGTACTAGTTTGGATCATACACTATGCAAAAGGAAGAAATTGACAAAATTTTTCTTGTAAGACTTCTATCAGTACTGACTACTAAATAGATTGAGAAAACCATTCCTGTTCCTGGTCTTAAACTTTTATAGATGTTCCTAAAATGTTCATTTAGCTCACCTCTGGTAACAGATTGAGCAGGATGATTTATGAACAGGACTGATTTCCATACCATTGATGGATGCTTTACTCACTTAATGATCACTGGCAAGTAGCAGCTACTATAAAACCTCAAGTGTCACTAATAGGACTTTTTAGCTCTTATACTATAAAACACAATTTGTGACCTTTTTTTTTTTAAAGACATAAAGCCTCAAAACAAACAAACAAAAAAACAACTTTACTTTTCCATGTACTAAGCATTTAAACCTCAGATCATGTATCCAACTATTTGACTGCTATGTTTTCAGCAACATATATAAAAAACCAAGTTGGATAATATATTAAAGATACATAATACACTAAGCTCCCTGTAATTAAGAAAGGGAATCTCTGACAAAATAAATAGAAACATCTCCTTTGGAAAAATTATCTATATAAATAAATGTTATATGCAAGTATTATATGTTTCATAATACTATCAAATGCAGGTGGCTTTAACCTGTATACCATGTACTGTATGTTATTTTCAGGTGTTGAATGTTTGTGTGTGATTTTAGGGATTTGGGATAAGAAATTTTTTTAAATGCTTACTTTATATATTTTGCTGTTTCATTACAGAAGATACAAATCTGTATGACTTCAAAAATCCAAGGGAACTACTAGATATCATTGTTGAATTCAGTAATTCAGAGGGTTTTGTCAAATGTACTCCCATATCAGTGATTTATAGTAGGTATGGTGAGGAAGGCTGGTGCTTGACATTGTTTTCCATTTGATAGAGGGCATCATGACACCAAAATTGGTTATGTGGGTCTTGATGTCTCAATATTCTCTTCTGGGTACTGAGCGGGGGAGACTAGTTGATCTCAGAGGGCTCTGACATCTCATACATTATTCAGTTCTATAAACCCAGAACATAAAATGAGACACTCCACAAATTTAAAACAGTAAAGCGTACGATGATTGACATTCCCTCAAAAAACTTATTACATACATTTTGAAACCATAGTCATTAGGGAGTATAAAGGAATTTGGTATAAAATTTGTATTAGGCCCCAAAATACAAGGCAAAGACCACCTCCTGTTTTCAGTGTTCATTGCCTTAACTACACCCAAGTGTGGTTATGTATCAAAGCATGATGGTCAGTTAAAAATTTACCAATACAAAAAAGATCAACTTCTTGATAAAGTGCCTCTTTCCAAGGTGAGGGGGACAGAGGACTGGAGATGTTGACTTTCCACAGCACAGATTAACCTCTCCCTAATAAAATGAGAAGGTTAAGGTTCCCACTCATGCTGCCCTTCATGTTAAAATCATTCCAAACTTCCAGATAGCACAGGATGCCTTTGTAGGGAGAAAATAAATTTGAGTTGAATAATTTTTTGTTAAAAGTCCATCTAGGAACTGGCTCTCTCTCTCTCTCTCTCTCTCTCTCTTTTTAACCTGAATGAAACTGTTCTTTGACATACAAAAGTAAAATATGATGATGAAAAAAATATAATTTAGCATCAATCAGAAACCAGAAAAATTAGAAATTATTTTAATTTCTTCATTTTTTTTCTATTTCACCAAACTGCAGGAGTTACATGTCTATAACTGGACTGGAGACTGGACTCTGTTTATTTAGAGAGAATAGCTAAGACAGAAGTTCACCTCAGGAACGTGAAGCACGTAGACAAAGCAATTTGTCACCTAAGGTTCAAGAGTAGCTAGCGCCTCCTTGAAACCAAAGCAAAATGTCATCTCAGTGGGCTTGATGAGAGAGGAAAGACCAAAAGTAAGGAACTGCAAGGGGTCCACGTCATAAAAGGACTGCATTGTAGATACTGTCAGTTAAATCCTACTTCATGGGCTCTTAACTCCTGCCTTGCCTTGTAATAGTTTCCGTACAGGAACAACTGTGTTAAGCGAGATACAGTAAGCTACCTGGGCCCATTTGCAGTGATTTGTCCTCCAGAGACATGGCCACGGGCTGAGCTTCACCTCTCTGTGCCCTCCCAACTCCAGTGAGGCACACCATCTCCAGGGTCCGAGAGAGTCATGTTTACCAAAGGACCATTTGGCAGCAAGTAAGAAACAGGTGTCATCTTGAAGGTTTTCTAGAATGAACAGTTGTTAAAAACAGAAGAAAGAGCCAACTATTTTGGCTGAACTTGGAAATATGGGTCCCAAAATTTTCTTCTCGCCTTAGTAAAAAGAATGGAGGTAGGACTTTTCTTTCTTTTTCTTCTCCTTCTCCTTATCTTCCTTCTCCTTCTCCTTCTTCTTTTAATAAAGGGCATCTTACTCTTTGGAAGAAACATCCTTTGCATTATTTGCAAAGTGAAAACAGCCTGTTATTATAGACTAGGAAAATAGAGAGTACCAGAAGCTCAGAACTATAAAAATTAACCAGCAAGAGAGTTGCATCCTTTCATGTTGTATTTAGCAGCAAGCGATGGAAAATCTTACAAAATGAGCTTTAGTAAGAGTATATTTCTCTTGCAGGACAAGAAGCCCAGATGAAGCTGATTACTGACTTCATCAGAGATGCAGTCTCTCTAAGCCCTTACTTAGCACATTGCCTTGGATCACAAGATGATGGCTCTACTTTCAGGAATCATCTCAGATTCCAAGCAGGAAGAAGTAGGGATGGTGAAATCAAAGGGTCATGGCGCTCAAGTCTATCTCTTTTTATCCCAGAGGCAAGAGCCTTGCCAAATGTCACCCCCAGGAAATTCCAGTTATATGTCATTGACAGGACCTAGGATTCATGGCTACCAACTACAGCTAGTGCTGGCCATGGGGGTTGAGATTACCTTGATGGACTTTGTCCAGTGATGATTCACCTGCTAATTATATTTCTTTATGTGAGAGATAGAATGATAGAGGGGAAGAGAGCATGAAAGAAGGGAGAGTCAGAGGCAGAAGCAGTCTCCCCACTGATCTGGGAGCCTGACAAGGGACTCAATCCTGAGACTCTAGGATCATGACCCAAGCCAAAGGCAGCCGCTAAACCAATTGAGCCACCCAGGCTCCCCAGTAGCTGAATTTCTTATATGCACTAATACAAGAAAGAAGGTAGCCCCATTGCTCAAGAAGAAAGTCAGTGCAAATTAATGGGCAGGCAATGAACTTGAGTTTTTAAACTCCAGCTAGTTAATATTTCTGCTTCTACATATGTATTTTTAAGAGTCAAGGAATTGTTTTTATCTTACTTATGTTTGTTAGTTATATACTTTTCTTATAAAAATATCCAAAAAAAACCCAGTTATTCTGTACTGTTCTAGCCTTCAGTTAAAAGTGAATATAACCTTGGCTTTGGAGCTCAAAGCCAAGTTGAATAATGACATTGGATGCAAGACAATGAAAGCCACAGCATTCTATAGAGATACATGAGAAGGAAACAGACCTTACCCTAGGAGACCAGAAAAATAATTTGTTTTGTTTAAGACACTAAAGACTCCATAAAATACAGAAATATTTACTAGTGACACTATAAATTACTATAAATAAAAACCTGACAAGGAGAGAAATATACTTTAAAAGCTAAATGAGAAAAGCAATGATTAATAGAAAAACATCTATGTAGAGGACTAGCAAAAATGGTCTGGATTAGATTACATATGACTTTGTATTAGCGAATAAGAGGCATGAAACATCCTGGTCTCACTAAATATAGCTCTGCACAAGACATGTGAATTCTAAACTTCAAATCTTTATAGTAGATGTGCTTTAAATTATTCCCAACTTGCTTTACATAGTAAATGTAACCCTATGTTTTTATATCTCGACTTTGGTCATTACACATAAACAGAAAAAGGACTTGTAAAAAGTACTAGGGAAGTACAGAAGAAACTGTAGTAAACAAGTAGATATTCAGAGGGGCATTTAGAATGATTTCACGAGTACATGATGCTTCATTAGAATATTCGATCATTCAGAAATTATTTAGGCATTCAAGACAGAGAGAATGGTGTGCTGTGCAACTAAAAAGAAATTGCATTAAAGTGTGTTTTGTGTGGATTTCCTAGTAGCTATATTTAGAAAGGCAACATGTGTAAAGTGGTGGGAAACAGATCTAGGAAAAAACCAAAATCCACTTCAACTTCTTTCAAAATCCAGCTCAAAGGATGCTTTCACCTCTCTATTTTAGTAATTTAACCCCCGCCCCTTAATTTCTCTCCTTACTGTTCAAATGTGCCCCCTCCCTTCTGTATCTTCCACCAAGAATGAATTTAAAAAAAAAATTTTCAGTTATAAAAAAATCTATTTTAAAATGAATTTTATTTTTTCCCTTAAAATTTCAATTTTCTTATAATTTTGATCAAGTTCTGCCTTTCCTATTAGTTTGCTGTTCACTTACTTGGTTTCCCTGTTAGAAATTGTGTTTTCCCAGGATAGGTATAACCTATCATTTACCTTTGCAAGTCCCTTGATTACTTAGACATAAGAACACCCAATAAATACTGATGAGGAACTACTGCCTTAAATAACTGGTGACCTTGTACACTGGTTTGCCAGGGACAGTCTTACTTTATGCTATTACAACAGTGTAATTATTCACAAAGCCAGCTTTCATTCTTAACAATGCTCCCATCTGGATGAATAGTTGTATAAACTTCTTTCTTGGGATCCACACTAGAACAAAACCTGTAATGCAAATGGTGGCAATTCAAGTTATAGTAATTGCAAGGAAGTACTGTGAACTTTTCCAGTATTTGGTAGCCCTTGTTTGGAGTCCAAATCAACTTCCTTTATTCCATTCTTATGCAAACTCCACCATGGGTCTTTTCCTGAGGCTTAGCAGCTTGCAGCTATAATCTCAATTCCTACTCAACTTCCTTTTTTCCTCCTTGTGTAGAGTTTAGTTGAATTCTGACTTAATTTTTCCGTATTTTTTTAAGTTTTTATTTAAATTCCAGTTAGTGACCATACAATGTAATATTAGTTTCAGGTGTACAATATTGTGACATTTCTCTGTATTTCTAATGTGCTAAAAGACAGGACTGGTATCCTTGCCAAGGATTCACTATCCAGTACATAATACAAGTTAGATTTCTCTAGTTGCAAATTACTCAAGCCAATTTTAGATAATTTAGAATAAAAATAATTTATTAGACTGACCCCAGGCATATTATTAATGGCCATAAGCACTGTGGAACTGGGCATAAGCAGAAACAAGTGGTCACAGATAGTGGCCAATGAAGATAATGTCACCAGTCCCTTCCTTCCCTACACTATGTGACTGCAATTCGCACCCAAAAAACTCTCAACTATGCCTCTTTTCTCAGCTGTGTGCTATACACAGTCTGTAACTGACCCTTGGCTTTTCCCTCACTACCTTATGATTCAAATTCCAGGGGAACGATGTATTATTTGATTTGCTTGAGTGATGTGTTTACCCTGTTAGCTGCACAAAGACAGCATCTGTCTTCCAATTCCTCCACAACCACATGACTGGCTGCAGTGGTTGGAGGGATTCCTCTGCTTTCCACTGAAATAGGAAAGATCTGATGGCCTGAAAAACTTACCGTGACTTTCCCAGCCAATATGTCCCTCTTTTCATATTTATATAAAAATAAATATCTCTTCTAAATAAATTTGACTATTTTTTGTACAACCAAACCCTCATTCAAATAACTCCCCCAGAGATACAATCTAATGTCCATAAATTGCTAAATTCAGTTTCAAGCTCAGATTTCTGAATAACAGTCATACTTTGTTTCTGTTATAATTCTTCTTCAATATTATTTATTGTATATTATAGACTATAATTATAATAAATACACATTTAATAGAATATGAAGGAAAGATTAAAAGGAAAGTTAAACAATGGGTACATACCCATACATGTGGTATTTAATAAAAGGAAAAAGAAGTGAATGGTATATTCGTCATTTCTGCAAATGGTCATAGGGTTTTCATGGTATTTTTTATTTGGGACTTTTCTCCACCATTATCTAATCAATAATCAACATCCTTTTTTGTTTGTTTATTTGTTTCTAAATAAATGTTATTAAGCCAATAACCCAATTGCAATTTCTGAGGGAAACGATCTCTTGGTAAGCCAGTCTGGGATGGGTGACTATTTTTCATTAACTTTTTCCTCAGATGATTTTTTTGCTTTCTTTCATATTCCTCCACACATCCATGGTATAGCAAAAATCTATTCCTCTATATTTATCAGATCATTACCCAAACCAATACTACAATCCTACTCTTGACCTCTTTAGTGGAATAAGGAAACAGAAAAGTCTATTAGCAGGTTCAGTTTCTGATTCAAAGTAGTTTGACTGTCATATTTTTTGGAAATATTTTTCCAAGTCTTTTAACCATGGGGCTGAGAGTTGCAGGGACACAGATATATTTCAAGTGGGCCAGTTCAAATACCAGAAGATGCCACCCAATTTCCTCAAAGATGCTTCCAGTTTGGTTTGGGAATCACCGCCCTAACCTAATGCTAGAACTATGTGAATATTACCTTACAAGGCAAAGGGATTTTGCAGATATGACTAAGATTAAAGATGTTGCGATTGGAAGATTATACCACAGGGGTCCACATCTAATCACATGAGTGCTTAAACCACAGAGAATCTTTCCAGGCCTAAAGAACACGATAGATAGCAATCTGAGAAGGACTTATCTTGTCTCTCCTCCCCATTATTGGCTAAGAAGATAGAGAAAGGGGCCACATTCCAGTGAATGTGGGTGGCTCTTAATGGGAAAATAAGAAAACATTCTCCCTTGAGCCTCCTGAAAGAAATGCAGACCAACTGACATCTCAATTTTAGACCAGTGAATTGTGCATTGGACATCTGGTAAACAGAAGTATAAGATACTAAGTTTATGGTATTTCAATTCACTAATTTTGCAATAATGTATTACAGAAGCAATAAAAATATTTTACATTGGCTATAGGAAAAAGGCACATTTACAATCGCTAGTTAACAGCATGAAAGGAATGATTCTCAGACTTGACTGCACCTTAGAATTACCTGGAGAGCTTTTAATATTTGCAATGCCCAGGAACCAATGTCCAGCCCAATTAAATCAGAATCACTGGGGCAACAGTATTTTCAGAGCTCCCTAGATGATTCATACCTGGCATTCTTCAGAAGAGCATTTTCGCCTTTGGTACTGTGACTGAAATATTAATAGATTGTTCCACCAACCTGTAAGTATTGGCTACTTTTAGATGAGAAAGTATATCATAAACCTCTTGAACCTCCTCTCAGCAACTCATTGCCTAAAGATCCAGGGACCTTTCTCAGAAGAATGATCGTTAGCAGAGCACTAGATAATATGTGTTTTTTTTCCCCCAGATTGTTATTCTAAGCTAGAGTTCTTGAGAAAGCACTGCCTGTTTCACATTTTTGATGAGATTAAAACAATTTGTTGGAGGAATTATTTTAATAAAAGAGGGAAAGGACAAACATTCGAAAAGTGAATGGCCTCAGAATGGTAATGTATTGTTATATATTTTTTAAAATATTTAAATGTTTTTAAAGGTATATTTACTTATCTGAGAGAAAGAGAGAGAGGGAGGAGTGGAGAAGCAAAGGGAGAGGGACAGAGGAACTGAAGCCGACTCCACACTGAATACAGAGCCCACTATGGGGCTTGATCTCATGATCTCATGAGATCATGACCTGAGCTGAAACCAAGACTTGAACCCTTAACCAACTGTGCCATCCAGGTTCCCCTATATTGGTGTGTTTTAAAGGTAAGAATCCAGCCATCAAAATGAGGGAAACATACTAGGTTTATTCTTGATGAAAATTAGTAAATTTGCATAGTTGAAAATAAAAATATAATTTTAGATGGGTGCACTTTTTTTCCAAAAAGTAAATTTAAGCTCTACCTCGTGCCTTCCATTAATAAAGCAAATAATTTAAACAGTGAAACTGTGCCTTTTCTACTTATATAGTTTTTTTACATAGATTGAAAATATGATTCTTATAAACATGATTATATTGTATTATCCCAAGATACAACAAATACTAGTAATAAAAGAAAATGATAAATAAGAACAGTTTAATAAGCTGGTGGCATGGCAAGAAGTACTACATAAAAAAGAAAGAACATCAGAGAAGAAATAAATGAAGATAAATAAAATGTTTTTCTTTTTACTAATGATGCAATTAATAATTATTTGCTCAAAGTAATAGCAGGTAACAATATATTGGATGAATATACTATATGGGTAAGTAAAATGAATGACAGCAATGCTATAAGGGATGGGAGGGAAGTATTAGGGCTACTTTGTTATAAGGTATCTGCACAAACTCTGAAGTGTAACAGTGTTATTTGATAACAGATTTAGATTAGTTGTGAATGCATATTGCAAAGCCTGCAGCAACCTCTTATTAAAAAAAAAAAGAAGGGTAATTGAGATGCTGAAAAAGATAATTGAATCATATAAAATGATCAATTCAAGGCAGGAAGGGCAGAAAATGAGAGAAAAGAAACAAGGAACAAGAAAAAGAAAATAGGCGCTAACATAGCGGTTGTTAAATCAAACCTATCAATAATGTCTTTAAATGTGAATTGTCTAATTATGCCAATGTAAAGACAGAGATTGTCAGAGTGAATAAGAGAAATTTAAAAATCCCACAAGACACAGCTGTATGTTGTCTATAAAGAACTCACTTTAAACATAAAGAAATTGACAGGTTAAAGTAAAGAAGCAGAGAAGATGTACTCTGATAACAATAATAAAAAGACAGTTGGATTAACTATATTAAGATGAAGCAAATTTCACAGTAAAGAAAACTACCAAAGATAAGGAGAGACATTTCATAATAACAAAGAGGTCAGTTATCCTAGAGACATAAAAGTCCTTATCATTTATACATCTATAGACAAGGTATCAAAATCTCTGAGAAAAAACTTATAGAACAAGAAGAAAAGACAAATCCACTGATAGAGTTGGAGACATTGATAACTTTATAAAGTAATCAATAAATTAAGGAGGCAGAAAACCTGTAAAAATACAGATGATGATAGGCTTGATCTAATTGACCTGCACAAAATCTTTTATCCAATAACTGCATGATACACATTCTTCTCAAACCAATACAGAACACTAACCAAGAGAAACAACACTCTGTGCCCAACAAATACACCTGAACAATTGTATTTTAATTTTTTAAAATTTTTAACAAAGATTTTATTTATTTATTTAACAGACAGAGTGCGAGACAGAGAGATCACAAGCAAGGGGAGCAACACGCAAAAGGAGAGAAACACGCGCCCTGCTTAGCCAGAAGCCTAATGTGGAGCTCAATCCCAGAACCCTGGGATCATGACCTGAACAGAAAGCAGACACTTACCTGACTGAACCACCCAGGCACCCCAAGATGAACAATTTTAAAAGGATATAAATCATACCAAGTATTTCCTCAGACCATAGTAAAATTAAACCAGAAATCAATAATAGTAAGATAGTCAGAAAATCCCCAAACATTTGGAAATCAAGAACAGCAGACTTCTAATAAAATATGGATCAGAGAGGACTCAGGATAAATTTTGAGCTGGGCACCTGGGTGGCTCAGATGGTTAAATATCTGCTTTGGCTCAGGTCATGATCTCAGAGTCCTGAGATTGAGTCCTGCATCGGGCTTTCTGCTCATTGGGGATCCTGCTTCCCCTTCCTCCTCTACCTCTCTCTCTCTCTCATAAATAAATATATTTTTTTTTTAAAAATTAGAGTCCATTTGGGATTCTCTCCCTCTGCCCCTTCCCCCACCTAATACACAGGCATGCTCTCTCTCCGAAATAAATAAATAAATCTTTAAAAGTATTTTGAACTTAATGTAGATGAAACATTCAAACTTGTAAAATGCCGTGAAAGTAGTGCTTAGAGGAAAATTTATAGCACTAAATACATTTATTAGAAAAACAGAAAGATCTAAAAATAAAATCTGAACTTCTCTTAGGAAAATAAAGAACAGTAATTTAAGCCAAAAACAAGTTGAAGGAAAAAAAATAAAGTAGGAATCAAAGAAATTGAAATCAGAAAAACGATAAAAGCAATGATATCAAAAAAAATTTTTAAAGATAAATAAAATGAATAAATCTTTATTCAGACTAAAAAAGATAAAAATTGCTAACAATGAAAATTACTGAAATTAAAAATTAAAAAGGGAATATCATTTCTGATTCCAAATAATAAATAATATTGTAGGAATATATAAGAATAAAAGAATAAAACAATATTAAGAAAAAACTCTATAACCACCATTTTAAAACAAATAAAATGCAACAATTCTTTGAAAGACACAAACTACCAATACTGACACAAGGAGTTAAATACATAATCTGAATCAGCTTATTCCTATTAAAGAAACTGAATCATTAATGTATATAAGTTTATAAGAAAGAAAACATCAGGCCCCAATGATTTCAGTGGTGAATTCTACCAAAAATTTAAGAATACCACTGTTGTACAATCTCTTCCAGAAAATAGAAGCAGAGAAAATACTTCCTAACTCATTCTGTGAAGCCAGCATTATCCTAAAATCAGAATCAATGAAAAACTATAGCCCAATCTTTCTCATAGGTACAAAAATACATAGATACATAATCCCTGGGCAAAGTGTTAGCAAATTAAATAATGTATAAAAAAGAATTAAACATCATGATCTGGTGAAACATATTCAGGAATGTAATCTTCCCCATGAATAAGCTAAAAAAGAAAAATTATGATCACATCAATTGATGCAGGAAAACATTTTATTTTTGAGGAAAACTTTAAGCAAAGTGGAATTAGAGGGAAGCATTCTCAACTTCATAAAAAAAAAAAAGACTACTAAAAAACCTTTAGCTAAAGTCTTACTTAATGGTGAAAAACTGACTTTTTCCCTAAGATCAAGAACAAGACAAAGATGTCTCCTCTTGCCACTTTTACATTAAATATACTAGCTAGTTCAAGAAGATAATAAAATAATAAGATAAGAAATAACTAATAAAAGATTAAAACAAATCATTAATAAATGATTTAATGAGGTCAGAGTTTGTTAATGTAAAAATTAATTACTTTCCTATATATCAACAATTGAAACTGCAATTTGAAATTAAAAACAATACTATTTTATAGTAGTACCAAAAATGAAATATTCAGGTATAAATTTAACAAATTATGAACAAGATCTACACGTGGAAAAATATAGAACTCTGATGAGAGAAATAAAAAAAATCTAAATAAATAGGAAAATATTCTGTGTTCATGGATTAGGAAACTCAATACTGTTAAGATATTAATTATTTCCAATATGATTTATATATTCAATTCAAACTTAATCCAATTCCCAGTAAGCTATATTTTCTATATTGATAAACTGGAGATATCAAAGGAGAAAAGATCCAAAATAGCCAAAAAAAAAAAAAAATGCTGAAGAAGAAAGTTGGACTACTGACACTATCTGACGTTAAGACTTACTGTTACTCTACAATAATGAAGAGATCATGTTATTGGTGAGAGAATGGAAACATGAATCAATGAAACAGAATAGATAGCCCAGAGAGATACACAAAAATATACTGAGCTGATCTTTGACAAAGGAGCAAAGAGAATTCAATAGCGACAGGAGTCTTCTCAACAAATTATAGTGAACAACGATATCTATCTTAAAAAAAAAAAAAAGAAAGAAAAAAAGAAAAGAAAAGAAAAAACTTGGACTTTAAAGGTTTCATAAAATTTAAGTGAAAAATGGACCATAGATCTATATATGAAATGCAAAACTATTAAATTTGTAGAAAACATGGGAGAAAGTCTGGGAACCTTGGGTGTGACAATGAGTTTTAGATAAAACACCAAAAGCATGATCTGTGAAAGACAAAAAAAAAAAATTAACTTTAAGTAAAATTAATAATGTCTGCTCTGTGAAAGACAATACTAATAGAATGAGAAGACAATACACAAACTGTTAGAAAATACTTGTAAAACACATATCTGATAAAGTATTTATATCCAAATATACAAAGAGCTCTTAAAACTCAGTAATAAGAAAGAAATATTCCAATTTAGAGTGGGCCAAAGATCTGAGCAGAAACTTTACCCAAAGAGATACCCCTCAAGACAGATGGCAAACAAGCATATGAAAAGGTACCTATCATCATTTGTTATCAGGGAATTGAGATTAAAACAACCTAATTCTATTACCTACCTACTAAAGAGACTGAAATCCCTGATCATTAGTAATGTTGAGCATTTTTTCATGGCCATGTTGGCCATATATGTCTTCTCTGGAAAAATGTCAATTAAGGTCCTCTGCCGATTTTTTTTTTTTTTTTAAGATTTTATTTATTTGAGAGAAAGCAAGAGCGAGAGAGACAGAGGGCACATGTGTGTGCACAATCATGTGGGGAAGGGGCAGAGGGCAACCTGGAAGCAGACTCCCCACTGAGCAGGAGGCTGCACACAGGAGCTTTCCACCTGGGGGCTCTCCACAAGGGGGCCTGACTCAGGGACTTCAACAGGGGGCTCTCAAGGACTTGGGGGCTTGACAGGAGCCTGGATCCCAGGGCCCCAGGATGAAGACCTGAGCTGAAGGCCAATGCTTAACCAACCAAGCCACCCCCTCTTCTGTTTTATGTTTTAGTTGGGTTGTTTCATTTTGATTTTTAGTGTTGAGTTGCATGAATTCTTAATATATTTTAGATACTAACCCCTTATCGGATATATAATTTGCAAATATCTTCTATTCAGTAGGTTGCCTTTTTGTTTTATTAATGATTTTCTTCATTGTGCAACAGCTTTTTGTTTTGATGGAGTGCCAATAGTTTACTTTTGCTTTTGCTTCCCTTGCCTTAGGAGACATCCAGATAACCACTGTTGTGGCCAATGTCAGAACAAGTTCTGCTTGTGTTCTCTTCCAGACTTAGAGGACATTATGCTAAGTGAAATAAGACTGAAAAAGACAAATACTCTATGATTTCACTCATATATGGAATCTAAAATAATAATAATAATAATAATAGTAAATAAATAAAAAACAATTAGACTGTAAAACAGTATTGCTGGTTGCCAGAGGGAAGAGAATGGGGGAATGGGCAACATAGGTGAAGGGGGCAGAAGATACGGGTTTCCAGTTATGGAATCCGTAAGTCACAGCAATAAAAGATACAGCATAGAGAATAGTCAATGATACTCTAATAGCATTGCATGGTGGCAGATGTAGCTACACTTGTGCTGATCACAGCATAATGTATAGATGGTGAATCACCATGTCATACACCTGAAACTAACATAACATTGTGTCAACTACACTTAAATTTTAAAAAGTTACTTTTGAAAAACAGAAAAAAATAGCAACCAAAAAAAGCCCCCTAGCTCCCCCCCAAAAACAAGACCAAATGCTGCCAAGTATATGGAGTAATAGGAATGCTCATTTGTTTGGGAGGAGAATACAAAATGGTAGAGCCACTATTTTTAAAATATTTTATTATGTTCAGTTAGCAACCATGTAGTACATCATCAGTTTCTATTGTAGTGTTCAGAGGTACCGCCACTTTCAGGGACAGTTTGGCAATACCTTCCAGTGTTAAGCACATTCTTTTCATATGATCCAGCAACCAGGCTCCTACTTATTTATCCAGTTTATTTGAAAACTTACATTCACACAAAAATCTGACCACAAATATTTATAATGGCTTTAATTGTAATCACCAAAAAAAAAAAGGGGGAAGAAAAAAAGATGTCCCCCCAAATATGTATTGGTAAACAACTATGGTACATCCATGCAATGAAATACTATTCAACAATTTAGAAATGAGCCATCAAAATGCAGGAAAATCTAGAGAAACAGTAAATGAATAACACTAAGTAAAAAAAAAAGACAGTATGAAAAGACTGCATTTTCTAAGACTCCCATTGTATGGCATTCTGGAAAAAACAATCCTATAGAGACAGTAAAAGAATGAGTGCTTGCCACGATGTTTGAGGGGAGAGTAGAGAGCTGAAAAAGTAAAGCCCAGGAGAGTTTTAGAGCAGTAAAATTATTCTGCTCAGTACTCTAAGGGTGAATTTAAAAACCTTATGCTTTTGTCTATATCTTTTGAACTTCACAGCATGAAAAGTGAATCTTAATGTATGCAAAGTAAAAATGAAATCATTTAGGAAGCTGTAGTATCCCTAGAAGGAAGGCAGGCAGTGACAGGACAATCTAATGGTATAGCAAATTGATGGAACTTTACTGACAGGAACAGGAAAGGTGCTGACCTAAGTAACTGCAGAAAAGAGCAGAGTCTGTTTAAAAAAAAAAAAGCAAAAGGAGTTGCACTTAGCTGTTTTGTTGTTGTTGTTGATAAGGTTGTATCCAATAGGAGTACACATTAACAACTGTGATACTCCTATTCATATACATCGGATTGCAAATTTAAGAAAATTTTCATATTATAAGCCAGGTTCCTCACTGTTGAGAGGGAAGTTTACAGATAGGAAGAGAGGAGGCTAAACTTATGTTTGTGGTTAGTAATACATTAGAGTTAGAAACATGAATACCAACTCTTTTTTACTTAATATATAGATAATTAAATATGAAAATATTTATAGATATCTGAGATATCTGTATATACAAAAAGTTAGTGCAAACCCAGAAAGTTACTGCTTTGTCAGCTAAGGGCAGAGCAAAAGAGATGACAGTAACAAGGAGAAGAACTTGTACCCAGATCTTGGTTTATAATATCTTTTTCCAATAAAAGGAACCATGACTCCTTGGAGAAAGGTCTGATTCTAGGGCTAAAACCAGAAATATATAAGGTACATATTTGGTAAGGTCAGAAAATAAGACAGTGCTCAAAACAAAACAAAACAAAAAATTACCATATCAACAACAACAAAAACAAAAATCCCTCCAAAATAATACATTGGAGCCAACTAAAAGAGCTCTCATAGGACAAAGTTGGATTTGTTTGAAAAAAAAAATTTAAAGTAGTTCTGGATTATAATTTCAAAGTATGAAATAAGTATTATTTCATATTGATATAAATAAATGATTTACTAAATTAATAAATTGGGGCGGGAAACTAATCCTCCATGCAGAAGAATTCTAAATAATTTAAGTAGATACTCCTTCCTCAAGTATATAACCATTCCTTTGGCTGTGCATAGTGACTTTCTTCCACAGTGTACAGTCTAGGAAGGGAGAAGAGAGAATAACCTTATAGTAGAAAAATCTGACAAACACTATCTTCATTGATGATCATGGACAACATCAACAGTAATGTTGACAATAGGCATCTTTCATATAATCTGATAAAAATGACACTTTATATATGTGGTCTTTCTCCTAATAACTCACTCGTATACCAAATCTTATCATAGAAAAATGTTGGACAAATTACAGTTGTGTGCCATCCTATAAAATATCTAGTCAGTGCTCCTCAAACCTATCAACATCATCAAAAACCAAAACAAAACAAAACAAAAATGTATGAGAAATTACCAGAGTCAGGAGGAGCCTAAAGAGACAGGAAAACTAAATGCAATGTGGTGTCTTAGAACAGAAAAAGGAAATTGGGTTAAAAGCATTGAAATTCTAAATAAAATATGGATTTTAGTTAATGATAATATGAAAAAACAGAAACCAAATCCACTCAATGCCTTTGTTCACCTGTAAGCCAACATCATATAGTATCTGAGTAGTTGTGAAGTCAAATATTTTTAAAGTTTGTACATACAACAAAACACAGTAGGGATCAGGGATGCTGACCCCTTGCATTGTGGAAAGTATAAATTTTGACTTCCCAGAAACTTAACCACTTATAGCCTTCTGTTGAACAGAAGCCTTATTTATAACATAAATAGCTGATTAACATATGTTTTAGGGTTATATGTATCATATATTATATTCTTATATTAAAGTAAGTTTAGAAAAAAGAAAATGCTGTTAAGGAAATCATAAGGAAGAGAAAATACATTTACAATACTATATTATGAAAAAAATATATATATAATGGACCTCCACAGTTCAAATCCCTATTGTTTAAGGGTCAGCTTGTAAGCAAGTAAAACAACAAATGAATGCATACAGCCCCACTAGCACAATATTTGCTACTATATTAAAAGCACTTATTTAGGGGCACCTGGGTGGCTCAGTGGGTTAAGCCTCTGCCTTCGGCTCAGGTCATGATTTCAGGGTTCTGGGATCGAGCCCCGCATCGGACTCTCTGCTCAGCAGGGAGCCCGCTTCCTCCTCTCTCTCTGCCTACTTGTGATCTCTGTCTGTCAAATAAATAAATATAATCTTCAAAAAAAAAGTACTTATTTAAACATGTGAATGTCTTTCAATAAGATGGAAGACACAAGGGCTCATTTCTTATGTTATAAGGTATATGGCTTCAACAAAAATCCTGCATGTGAAAGGACCATTGGCAACCTAAATGTAAAGTTGAACTTTGGCTAAAATATGAATGCTATAAAGAATAACAGAGGTGATAGGGAAATACATAGGTTTATAACATTTGTCCATATCATGGCCCTGTCCCAGTACACACTGCCCTTTGGAATGAGGAGTTATAATCCTGTCCAAAATGACTGAATTTTAAACATGTGGTCTGCTGATTTACACTTATTTTTCTCTAAACTAAGTAACATCAATACAGAAATTATATTTTTAAATATTTGAAACACATGTTGAATTCACTGGTTCCTATGAGTAGAGAAATATATGAATTAAAGAGATCCTATATATAAACATAACATTAACTACAATTTGACCAAGAGGTTTCCACTGAAGAGAACAGAAAAAGTCCTTGTTACCACCAGTATCTATGGGTATATACTCAGTTCCCCATTATTTTCATTAAAGAGCTGCTTTGGCAAAAGCAACATTCTTTACAAATAATGAACTATTTTTGCCATGTGAATGGCAAACAAAAGTTACTCCAGTACATTACATAATATAAAGCATTATGGAATAAAGACTAGATTCTTATTATAGAATAAAGACTAGATTCCTAGACCCTACTCCAACATACCAAAACATTTGAGTTATTAAACATTATAAAACCAAAAAAGAAGAGCAAAGTGAACATCTTAAAATACTGCTAATACACTGTTACTTTAACCACAAAATTAATAGTGAATATTCTGATTACTTCATTATAAGAACAAATTATTTTAAAAAGTAAATAGAAATTACTTTTCATAAGAGGTTGTCTTAGGGTACCTGGGTGGCTCAGTGGGTTAAAGCCTCTGCCTTCAGCTCAGGTCATGATCCTGGGGTCCTGGGATCAAGCCCCGCATCAGGCTCTCTGAGAGCCTGCTTCCTCCTCTTTCTCTGCCTGCCTCCCTGCCTACTTGTGGTGTCTGTCTATCAAATAAATAAATAAAAATCTTTAAAAAAAAAGAAATTGTCTTAGAGATACATGTTTTTAAAGTTTTTGTTTCAGTATCATATGTGGATTATATATATATATATATATATATATATATATATATATATATATATATTTAGATTTTAGTTATCAAGCAACTGTGATTACTGCAGTGCCTGTTCTCTGCTTTGGGTCTGGAACTTCCAGAATACCAAGGATGTTTAGAAACCCCTATGCTCAGTTTTCCTAGACACTCCTAGCTGATAGAATTCTTTGGTCATACTTGGTTTGGAGCTCAGTTTTTTTTTTTCCTTAATCCAACTCTGAAAACTTTAAAATTGAAAGTTTTAGAACAAATTCAATAAGCTTCATATATATATATATATATATATATATATATATAGAGAGAGAGAGAGAGAGAATTTGCCAACAAATGTTGTCATTTATTTCAAATTGTCCATTTAGCAGAAATGAAATTGCCCAGCAGGTCTATGTCTGTTGTATTTGCAGGGGGTATTCAAGCATATATATATACAGGGATTTCTTATTCCTTATACTTTTGAGAAATTCAAAACTGCCAGCTTAATATTCCATCTACTTTTTATCCCCCCTGTAATCTAACAGCACCTTCCATAGGCAAGTGCTTTGAATCACCATAGCACCATTGGGCATAAATGTTCTCTTGATATTAAAGCATTACTTGACTACTTCTTTCCAATATGTGCTTCACTTCCTTTTCATTACCCTCTTTTTCTGATACTGCAATGCCTTTTCAGGTGATGTATTATTATTGCCTCTTCCAGGAAGTCTTCCTGGACTCCTCAGGAACATGAGATTGTCCTTTCCTGTGCAGGCATACAAACTGGTAGTCCCTATGGCCCAGTACGAGTACATCCCAACATAGTCAATGGATTCTTTTACTGCCTTGGTCTTGCTGGTTTATCTTTCTACCTACTACCTGCCTCATGTCCAGCGTATGCGACTCTTTCAACTGGTAAATGACTTAAACATAAGTGTATGCTTGAAAAGAATTTCTTCTGTTTTATATTGACCCACATGAAATAATATTTAAAATGAACAAAGAAGTTTTTCAATGTTATTTTACCTTCTACATCATCATTTATAAATATAAGTAGACACAAAATAGTGAATTCATTGGTGTTTGCTTATAAAAAGGATAAATGAATGTTCATTAATAAATTCACAAATGATTCTCCCTTCCATTTGTTTTTTGGCTTTTTGTCAAATTGACTTTAAAGTGAACTTATTGGTATTATTAAATGAGGCACTTGAGCCATGTGGCTTGAGATGGATTCACTCTGGGAATGTTAATTTATTGGAAGGGAGGAATATCAGTTTCAGGCTGCAAATGAGGTTCTGGTTTTCAGCACTGGAGAATATCATCACTCAAACATATATATGCACAGGTACACACATAAAATCATTGAGTATTTTATTTACGTGTATGTCAAAAGAATTATGTCAGCCTTATATTTTTTGGAAATGACAGAATAACCTAATCAATGAAATAATACATATTATCAAGAATGTGTACCTATAAATATCTTAGATAAATGCACTATTCAGTAAATGAAATAATGGCAATTTGCCACTATTATGCCTTAGTAGAGCTTGTAAAATGAATGTCTTGCTTTTAGCACTATTAATAATTTACATCAGCAAGTTTATAGGAGACATTTTTGGCTTTAGGTAATAATGCCAACAAGAAATAAATATGAAGTCTGTTTTGGAAAGCTTCATAATTTCTAAAGATCACATTTTGTTGTTGATATAATTTGATTCACTGGAATCTCATTTTACAGTGGCACAAGGACAAGAAAAGAAAAAAAAAATCGAATGGCTGTGCAAATAGAAGGTTTGGTGAATCGACAAAATACACAAAATACATTTAATATGTTCTTTAGTAGAAACAATAGTAATAGATTCCACTCTCCAAAAATTGTGTAAGTACCTCTACCAGAAGATAGAAACTGGATTTTATTTGAGGTCAGCGTTAATCAAACCCTTGAGGGCTGGAGGGATATGAGGGCTAAGCAAATTCTCTGTTATGTATGTGTATGTGAGTGAGTGAGTGAGTGTGTGTGTGTGTGTGTGTACTCAAAAGAGCTGAACTTTCTCTGTCCCTTCCATTGTTAGAGGAGACCTAGGGAAATTCCTCTGGCCCCCTTCTTCCCCATGTATTAGTCTCCCCATAAATAATATTTGCTGATTTATTTTGTTAAGACTTCATTTATTTGATACACAGAGAAAGTACAAGCAGGGGGGCTAGGAGAGGAAGAAGCAGGCTCCTCGCTGAGCAAGGAGCCCAACGCAGAGCTGGATGCCAGGATCCTGGGATCATGACCTGAGCCGAAGGAAGACGCTTAACTGATTGAGCCACCCATATATTTGCTGATTTAAATGTTAATTAATATTCATTAACATGGAAAGTTTTGATATACGATGGGAATTCTCAATAGTGGACCACATCAGACATTATTAATGGGACAACATAAAATGTGAGAGTATACATTTGTATAGAGATATGTCTCTAAATGTAATAGCCATCTCTGAAGAGGAACTTAATGTCTCTGAAGAGCAGAGCAGGACAAAGGCTTGGGTTTTTGGTTTTGTTGTTGCTATTTCAACTGTTTGAACTTCTTTGAATTTTGCAACATGTAGAATTATTATCTATTCAAAGTTTCACGTACTTAAGTTGTGAGAAAGAGAGAAGGTGAGAGCAACGGAGAGGGAGAAATAACTGTAGCCTAAAGCTAATGCTTCACCCATAAAAAAGAAACTATTAATTATAAAAACTAACTAGCATACATCTAAGGCTTTACCTTTTCATATTAAAAGGCTAAATATTACATGTTGCTCGGCATTTAAAAAAATACTAGTTGGGGATGCCTGGGCGGCTCAGTCTATTAGGCATCTGCCTTCAGGTCAGGTCATGATCCCAGAGTCCAGGTGATCAAATCCCTCATCCTATTCCTTGCCCAGCAGGGAGTCTGTGTCTGCTTCTGCCTCTTCCTCTGCCTGCTGCTACACCTGCTTGTGTGCTCTGTCTCTTTGACATAGAAATATCAAGAGACTAACTTGGCTTTGACGGTCAGAAGAGATTTGCAGACATCAGCTAACTTCGAGATGTTCACTTCTCATCTCTGGTACGAGGATATATCGTCTGCACACTGGGCCCATAACTTCATTTTTTCCCTCCTGTTGAAAGTATTGGAATTGCTTAATCCCCATAATCCTTTCTGTTTGGATACTGCTTCAAAGACTGAAAAAAATATATAAATACTGTTCAGCAGTGAGTGTTGAAAGGGAAGCATCATTGTATTTGGATATTGAATATGGCCTAGAGGAAAAGTCAGGATTTATTTCAATAAAGTCATAGAAAAGGACAGGGACGAAGGGATTCAGAGAAGTACTACCTATCAGAACAAAGACTTAAACTCCAAGAACAGAACAATTATAATAGTGTGCTGGCCATACAACCTGTTAGGCAATAATTTATATGATAACTCAGTATTCCTTTTTAGGCACAGGAACTGAGGCATCTTTACAAGACTGCATGGTAATCATCTGCATTGACAAATTCAAAGGTATGACACCCTGAATTAGGAGTCTCTAATAAAATTATGTTTCTGAATGGAATTCTGGCATCTGGACAAGGAAGACAAAACATTAAAAGATGGTCTATCTGGTGGGTGGAGAAGGAGGAACAAAATAGTTGTAAACAGGAATACAACTTTACCAACATGGCAAACTCACCTGAAATACGTGACCTGATTTACATAGGACAGTGCAGTGACTGTCAGAGTGAAATGATACCTTGTGACCTTGGGACCACTTTCAGATGTAACAAATTGTAGCTTTCAGGGCTAGGTAGGTTCTGCTTGTGTTAGACCTCAGAACAACAGACACAGTAAGGATAGCTAACATTTGTCAAATGTGCCCCATATACTAATTACCTGAAAAATGTACCTTTTTTAATTCTCATAAGCTCTGACGAACGTGCTGTTATTACCTCCATGGTCCAGTAAGGAAATTAACATATACAGACAATAAGGAATCTTAACAAAATACACACAATGAATAAATGATCATCCCATATCACTACGTTACACTGGTACTTGGTAACTCTCAGGTTTCAAAGCCTGAATCTAAATACTACAAAGTTTCAGTCTTTCTTGAGAGCAATAGTTGCAACCAGATCTTGCAGACTAAAGCAGAACTGGAGATATGGGTCCTAAACTCTCGTATGTATAGAATTTTACCAAAATTGTGGAATTCAAACATGTTCTAATTTTGGTCCTGGGGGATTTTAGGAAATACTGCCTTTGAAAATGGGAATGGAGGACATTCTTAACTCTTATCATAATGATCTTTCTCTCATGGGAAAAAGATGAATTCAATCATGTGCCACTAGGAGTTCATGATACTGCATGGTTTGGACCACTCCATTCCCCAACATCATTTATTTGTTGAGGTAAGAGTAGGAAACTAAAGAGTGAGATGTTTTAAGTGTTTTTTTTTTTAATATATCACTTATTAATATTACAGGTTGATCAACTGGTAATAATTCATCAATCTCGTGTGTGCAGGGGAGGGTGGTTATTCACCTATTCACCTCATCCATTGGGGGTAAAAATGACCAAAGTATATTAACAAAGTTCCAATGAACTTGTATTTCTCTGCCTTCCTTCCTAAGATAAAGACATCTGCAGTTGGGGGAAAAAAAATACAAGAAGAGAATATAACCAGAGGAGTGCTAACAAGCCAGTGAAAATAAATGTGATTACTAGTTAATACTATCATAGAGATTCATAAATCCATTTTAACTGATTTTCTGGCAGTTTGACCATTTCACATATGATATGAAAAAAAGAATAAATAAATTAAATAAAAATGGCAAGAGTGTATTTTCTCTCATCATCAGCTAAGAATTCCTCTAAAACAATTTGTCCAAATTTATAACATTTCCCAAGGAAGAGGAAATAAAAGCTCACAATTTAATTTTTAATGTAAATATGACCCAATATGCTATAAATTCATCGTGGAAGCTTTATTAATATTAATCCATTAATAAACAACAGTATCAACAACAGAAACCTTCAAGGCCCTATAACCTAATAAATTCTATGAGGCTTTAAATGGGATAATTCGCAAAATAGCATTTGATAGATGTCAATAAAAAGATGAGAGAATAATGAAACTGAAAAAGCGAGTAGATGTTCTTGGTAACAAGGCTCATACACTATCGATCTAGAAGTTGAATCCAACATTTTCTGATTACTAAGTAGCCAATATCATCTTTATTTCCCTAGATTTAGAGGTAGAGCTCTATACATAGAGACTACCCCTATGTCAATCCTAACTGAAATCAAAACAAAAACCTTCATATGGAGGTAACTCTCAAACCAATATTTTACCCTGAAAAAAATAGTTAAAACAGAAGATCTAAGCATTTTTCTGCTTTTTTTAAAACAAAGAGATATAATTCATCATTGCTTGTTGAAAGAAAATTCTTTTTCACAGATAAATAATGCCTAATAAATATCAAAGAAATCACCCAGTTTAAAAATTCACTTCTATGCAAAACCCAATGATGTACCTGACTGTAACATACATAGTTAATGGATAAGAACATTATTGGATAGAGGCATTGGATGAAACTGGTTTTGGATGATAATTTTCATATGCCAAATTATGATGACCACAGATATTGTTTGTTAAATTCAAAGGGGAAACTAATTTTTATAGTGAAGAGATCTATTGGTCACACCTTGAGCAGCTAAACCCAGCATAGCTCCTAGCGAGATGAACTAGTATGTGCACCATCGTATGTTGTCATGTGAAGTATGTAGTCTCACCTATAAAGTGTTCTTCCTGAAACATTCTAATCTGCATCTAATGTAGGCATTAGTTCTGAATTTCTGGTTTATAAAAAGCACAAGGACAGAGGAACAAATTAAATAACACTATAAGGAAACAGCAAAACTAAGCAAATATTGGGAACATTCCATAAGATAACTAGCTCAGACTTTTAAAACACTTAATCTTATGAAAAATAAACACATGAAAAGAAAGGGAACTTGTTTAAAATTAAAAAAGGTTAAAGAGAATCAGATATATTTAATAAACTTGAGGAGTATCCAAACCTTAAAAAAATTATAAAACACTTATTGTAGGCAACTCAGGAAATGTGGAAATAATCTGGATATTAGACGATATTAGGGTGTTATTATTAGTTTTATTAGGTAAGATTAAAGTGCTAGAGTTATATTAGAGAATGCTTTTTTGAGCGAGAGAAAATGCTGGAGTATGCAGAAGTGAAGTGCCATGACACACCTTAAAATGTTAACAAGTATCAGATTTACATGGAATCTATGTAGTTCATCCTTTTGACTTTTCTGTGTGTTCGAAAATATTATAATAAGGACCTGGAAAAAACATTTGGTGATAAGTATATGCCAATAATACATTACCTAATCTCTTATTTTAGAGTCTTTAAATTATCTAGTCAAGGGCGGTTCAGTAGTTAAGCAGCTGCCTTTGGCTCAGGTCATGATCCCAGAGTTCTGGATCAAGGCCCACATCAGGCTCCTTGCTCAATGGGAAGCCTGCTTCTCCTCTCCCACTCCCCCTGCTTGTGTTCCCTCTCTCTCTGTCAATAAATAAAATCTTTAAATATATATATATGTATAAATATATATAGTCTTTATATATATAAAATCTTTATATATATTATGTATATGTATGTGTATATAGAGATACATATATTATGTATGTGTGTGTGTGTGTGTATATGTGTGTGTGTGTGTGTGTGTGTGTGTGTGTGTGTGTATAATCTTAGTCAAAACTTAAGGAGAATTACTTTTAAGAAAATATCAAATAAAATTTATTTCAAAGGCATAAAATCACACAGCCAGCCAATAGCCCTATCCAAAATTACCTGTGTCTAAAGCTGATCTAATTTTTGAAAGATTTTAAAAAAGAACTTAGAAGGTTTTGTGGAAAAAAATACAGCTCACAAATTTATTTTCTAATCGGCAAAGTGTCCTTTTTTTAGCAACAGCAACACCACCACCACCACCACCAGCAACATAAGATGGAAGCTGACCAAAGTAGGTATTGCTACTTTCATTGCTCTGTGATAATGGCTTGTCATTTCATTTATTAAATTTCATTTGTAGGATCATCCTACTTCCTGGACCCATTATCTTGGATTTCCCCTGAGAACATGCCAAAAGTTGGTAGACCATTGTGAGTCACAAAATTCACATCTTTTTCTCTCACTGGGGCTTTTGTAGTCCTGATGCTTCTCCCCAACAGTAATTTTGTTTAACCATGAGATGAAGAAGTAGCATATCAAAAAAGAAGATGTGATGTACTCAGAAAACCAGATATATTTTACCTATTGACCAAGAGTATGGGATAAGATCTTTAATGTTTCCTCAGCTCTAAAATGAAGAGAATAATATGAGCCACCTATATCTTAGTGTTATTTTGCTTAATATTTTATTCTTCAGAGAAAAATTTTTGAGGGACATCTGGGTGGCTCAGTGAGGTAAGTGTCTGCCTTCTGATTAGGTCATGATCCCAGGGTTCTGGGATTAAGCCCTGCACTGGGCTCCTTGCTAAGCGGGGAGTCTGCTTCTCCCTCTCCCTCTGCTGCCCCCTTGCCCCTGCTTGTGCTCCTTCTCACACACACTCTCTCTCTCTCTCTGTCAAATAAATGAATAAAGTCTTAGAAAAAAAGAAAAGAAAAGAAAATTTATTTGAGCATATATCAGCCAGACAATGGGTTGGTTGACCAAAAGAATTTTATGGTCTAGAGGGATAAATAGATGATAATAGCCTGTAGTAGATATAAGACCTATCTTATGGGAATACAAAAATGGGCCACTAATTCAAGGCATTATTAGGATGAGTCTCTTGTAAGTTGGTATCTCAATATCTCCATTGATTCTTGAAGATCTAGAACAAGCTTTCTAAGTGAAGAAAGCCAGTAAAACAACTCTGGGATGATGGCATAAACATATAAAGACAATGAAATTTAAGAGAGGATGGTCCATCCACTGACCTCATCCTTGGAGTGATATGCAGAAGTTTTGGTAAAACCCAGGGTATGAGAGTAATAATGAAAGAAGAGGCAAGAAAAGTGAACAGTTAACGGAACACAAGAGTCCTTCTGAATCTGGACTTTTATTCTTAGCAATGACAGTTAATGAATAAAGTTCAGAGCAGAGTGACCTATGTTTTAAAAACCCTATGACTCAGCAATGTTGAAAACAGTTAGTGATAAGATGCTGCATTGAGAATTCTATCTTCATATTTGTATCCTTATCACTGAATCCAGTTTGTAACTCATAGTAGTAGGTACTCAACCCTAGAACTGGAGGCAATAATTAACTGAGATATCAAGATCAGGGAAGCTCTCTGGAGATGTTAAATATTATTCTTCAAGTTGAATGTAAGCGAGACAGATTTGTGTATCGCTCCCCTTGGAACCCTCACTTGCCTCCTATTCATTTCCCTCCTCCCCAGTGGCCTGAATATGGCATTGCCTCACTGCTCTCTACACCTTCAATAAAATTCTGAATTCAGAGCAAACTTTGAGGAAAATAAAATCTCCTTATAATATTCATAACCTTTTGCTCACTTAGGTGTCTTGGGATTGAGAATGTCAATTCAAATAATCAATTTCACTCTCAGAAATAGAGTCTGTGAGTGAGAACTAGCTGGGGGCTTCACTAAGCACTGTGCAAAAGCAGACATGATTAATTCATGGAAGTATTATATTTGAGCATTAGTTACTGTTCACTTGCAAATGTTTATTGATACAGATCTTTGTCCACAAATACGACAGAAATTTTAAATGTTCTTATTATTAAATTATTCTTCCGTGATTATATTCTGTGTAAAAGATTTCATTTTTTGTTTTTTTGTTTTTTTCCTGACTTGGTATCATAAATAAGATTTAAATTAGATTCCATCAGCAGTTTTATGAAAAGGAAGTTGATTCAGTGTCATGGAGTCACTGAGACAGAAGTTCCAGAGATTGTCCATGCCAACAATGCCATTTCTAAGAAAAGCTATCTCAGCCCTGGGACATCTATCACTTGCCTAGGGTCATACACACCTATTCATTCCAAAGTTTGGCATTAGACTCTGTGTTCCTTAACTACTAGTCCAAAGATCATTCAGTATACCAATGACAAAAAGCAATTTGGAAATTGTCCTACAGTAAAACACAGAAGGAGGAAACCATTAAAACAATTCATAATTAAACATGTGTTAATGTACTGGTTTTAAGAATAGCAGGTCAACAGATTACGTTTATTCGTTGTGGCATATCTTTTACCGTGAGTGTCTAAGTGTCTAAATGAAAAATGAAAGCACCAAGAATTAAAAAAAAAAAAAATGCTGAGGGAGGTTATGGCTGTTTTAATATCTGGCATTGTCCTACTTTTGTTTTATCCTAATTTAGACCAGAGAATATGAAGGAAGTTGCTGCAGAAGAAACAAGACAATGAAGAAAACCCCTTTGGGCTGTCAAGAAAATTCCCTTGGCCCTCTGCTTAGCCATCAGATGAGCAGACAGGAGAAGATTCCAAATTGCCTGAGAAATGGAGGTCTACATCATAGAAATCATGGTGATCAAGATTATTAGCAAGATGGCACCTTTTTCCACCAGCCTATACAGAGGATTCTTATGTCACAATAGGTTTATCTTCTAGGAGTTCTGTTAGCTCATACCCAAACAAATGTTTTAATATTAAACTATGTTTCTTGGGAGTAGACAGCACTCTGAAAACACTCCGAAATATCCCCAGGGACGCCTGGGTGGCTCAGTTGGTTAAGCTGCTGCCTTCGGCTCAGATCATGATCCCAGGATCCTGGGATGGAGCCCTGAATCTGGCTCCTTGCTCAGCAGGGACCCTGCTTCTCTCCCTGCCTCCGCCTGATGCTCTGCCTGCTTGTGTTCTTTCCCTCTATCTCTTTCTCTCTGACAAACAAATAAATAAAATCTTAAAAAAAAAAAAAGGATCCCCATATCTCCCTAAAATATTTTTTAAAACAGAAAAATAAGGAAATAAGAATTTGGAATGTACCATCTTAGTGCTTCTCAAACTCAAGCACAGAATACTGTTTACTGTGCCTGCAGTGGCTCCAAAATTTTGCAGCTGTAAAAAACTCTTAGGTGCTATCAATGTTGCTAGTGTGCAGATTACAGTTTGAGTAACAATGCTATTAGGCAATAAATTATTTTCAGTTATTACCTGGAGACCTCTCCAAAGCTGAACATTTCACTCTCCTATCTCCTTCCAAATTCCTTAAAATATATTCCTGAATTTTGGAAAGACTCTCCAAACGATTTATCTTTATATGGAAAGATGAACAAGATAAGAGTAACTTTAAAAAACTTCTATATTTTCTCAAAATAAAATAAATTTGGTTTCAAATTATAGTTTACCAATTATGTTTGCCTGAATGATGAAGCCAATAAAATATCAAATAATACTTTAGGTTACACTTGGAAAGCAAACCATAAATTTTTATTAGACAACTTATGATGTTCCCAGATCTATGCTAATAGTAGCAGCAGACACAAAAAGATAAAAGGGACTCTTTGCTCTTGAGAAATTTAATTTCATTGCGAATACAGATAGGTGTATAGACATATACATGCACCAATTCACAGAGTCATTCAATACCTATTCAATGACTTTTTAATTTTTTTTTTTCCAGGCATGGTATGAAGGCAGCGTGGCTATACCTTTAGAGGCTTAAAGACACATAGGACCTGCAAGTCTTTCATACAGTATTTCAAGTCTATTACACAACATGCGAAGATATAATGAGTAGAATATAAAACCAAAGTAAACCCTCATCTTTTACATTTGAGTTGCTTAAACAAGTATTTTGTTCAAAACTTCATAGTTTATCAAAGTCTCCTTTTGATACTTACAATAGTTTTTCAAAATGGACTGTATCCAGACTCCAATTCTAATAATTCCAGTGATTAGCAAAAGAAATGAAACAATTCAATTAAATAACATATGGCTTTTATTCTTTTCCTAATAAGCATGTCAAATGAGATAATAAATGATTTGTGAGGGACTTTGAATATTTTAATAACTGTACTAATAATCGGATTAAGGGATTAACACGATTCTCCTGACCTACAATAATAAATCAATTGTGTAAGTCATAGGAAAGTTTTCTTATTGCTAGGAAAGCTTCTTACCAGTTTAAGGACCCATGAGGACAGGTAAACAACCTGTTGAAGCTCTTTCTACCACCAAGGAATATGGCAGTGTTATGTGTTATATTGGTTAAATTGCACATATTGTAATATGATTTTTATCATAAAAATTAAGGTCACATTAACATGTGTGTTCTGTTGAAAGATTCAGAAGACTACATCTTGAGTTTTTCTTGAAAAGCTTTAAGTATATTAGAACCCAAAAAAGATTGAACTGCTATTGTGTAGAATACACCCTCCAAGATTCTGACTTAACTGGTTTAGTGAGGTGTCTTAACTATTGTATTTTTTTTTTTAAGATTTTATTTATTTATCTGACAGACAGAGATCATAAGTAGGCAGAGCAGCAGGCAGAGGGTCAGGGGGAGTAGGTTCCCAGCAGAGCAGAGAGCCCGATGTGGGGCTCGATCCCAGGACCCTGAGATCATGACCTGAGCTGAAGACAGAGGCTTAACCCACTGAGCCACCCAGGCGCCCCAACTATTGTACATTTTAAAAGTGATTTGAAATGTGTTGTTTGGATTGATAACGACTGCATTAATCTAGTAAAAGGGTTAAACACAGCATGATATAACCCTGCCAGTTATAAGCTGTGTAACCTTGGAAACCTTATTTATTTAAAAATTTTTTAAAAGATTTATTTATTTATTTGAGAGAGAGAGAGCAGGGGGAGGGGCAGATGGAGAGGGAGACAAGCAGAATCCCCATGGAGCAGGGAACCCAAGGAGGGGGCCTCATGCCAAGACCCTGAGATCATGACATGAGCCAAAATCAAGAGTCAGACACTTTACCAACTGAGCCTCCCAGGCATACCAGAAGTCTTATTTAAACTCTGAGTCTTAGTTTTCTCCTCCATAAAATGTAATAATGCAGTGATTTTTGTAGACTATTGCTAATTTATTTAAAGCATCTTGTGCATAGTTAATTTTCAGTAAATCAGTTATTAATCATATCTGTGGTGCAGTGGTTGCAGATGATGCATTATGGGTAGTAAAGGCAGTGGTAAGACTCTTTAGGGAGGACTGGCTAAAAGTTTTCAGAGAACTTTGCCAGTGTCATGGAACAAACCTAACCACCACCATAGCCAAGGAAGAATCAGCGTAGGAATCACCAGGGAAATATAAATCAAAACCACAATGAGATACCACCTCACACCTGTCAGAATGGATAAAATTAACACAGGAAACAACAAATATTGGTGAAGATGTGGAAAAAAGGGAACCTTCCTACACTGTTGGTGGGAATGCAAACTGGTGCAGCCATTCTGGAACACAGTATAGAGGTTATTCAAAAAGTTAAAAATAGGGCCCCTGGGTGGCTCAGTGAGTTAGGCCGCTGCCTTCGGCTCAGGTCATATCTCAGGGTCCTGGGATCGAGTCCCGCATCGGGCTCTCTGCTCACCGGGGAGCCTGCTTCCTCCTCTCTCTCTCTCTGCCTGCTTCTCTGCCTACTTATGATCTCTCTGTCAAATAAATAAATAAAATCTTTTTTAAAAAAAAGTTAAAAATAGGGGTGCCTGGGTGGCTCAGTCATTAAGCATCTGCCTTTGGCTCAGGTCATGATCACAGGGTCCTGGGATCGAGCCCCACATCGGGCTCTCTGCTCAGTGGGAAGCCTGCTACTCCCTCTGCCACTTCCCCCTGCTTGTGTCCCTCTCTCACTGTGTCTCTGTCAAAAAGTAAATAAATAAAATCTTTTTTTTAAAAAAAGTTAAAAATAGAGCCACCCTATGGCCGAGCAATTGTACTGCTATGTATTTATCCAAAGGACACAAAAATTCTGATTCAAAGGGCCACATGTACTGTAATGTTTATAGCAGCATTATCAACAGTAGCCAAGTTATGGAAAGACCCCAAAGGTCCACCTACTGATGAGCAGTACACACACACACACACACACACACACACACACACACACATCCCGGAATATTATTCAGCCATCGAAAAGAATGAAATCTTGCCATTTGCAATGACGTGGACAGAACTAGAGTGTATTATGCTAAGCAAAATAAGTCAGAGAAAAACAAATGCCATATGATCTAACTCATAGGTGGAATTTAAGAAGTAAAATAGATGAACATAGGAGAAAGAGCAAAAAGAGAGAGAGGAAGGAAAACCACAATAGAGACACTTAATTAACTGAGGGTTGCTGGAGGAGGTACAGGTAGGGGAATGGGCTAAATGGGTGATGAGTATTAAGAAGGGCACTTATAGTGATGAGCACTAGTCATGATATGAAAATGATGAATCACTAAATTCTACTCCTGAAACTAATATTACACTATATACAATATACACCATATGTAATATGTAACTGGAATTTAAATAAAAACTAGAAAAAAAAAGAAAACTGGCTAAAATTACTTTCATTGCTTCTGGGATTGAAGGCACTAACTAAAGAGATACTAATGGATCAGTGAAACAGACTTCGGGACATTTACATTTGGACAAATAAGCATCTGAAACTTAACATGTTCAAAACTGAAATCTTCATTTCAGTTAAACTGAAATATAATTCATATACCATAAAATTTATTCTTTTAAAGTGTGTGAGTCAGTGTTTTTTAGTACAGTTGACTCTTGAACAACACAGGTTTGAACTGCAGGGATCCACTTATACACAGACTTCGTTTTTTTTAATAAATACAATATAGTATTGTAAATGTATTTTTCTCTTTCTTATAATGTTCCAACCAATATTTTCTTTCCTCTTGTTTACTTTATTATAAAGATACAGTACATAATGCATGTAACATATGAAATCTGTATTATTCGATTCCCTGTATTATTGGTAAAGCCTCTGGGCAACACTTGTCTATTAGTAGTTTAAGTTTTGGGGGAGTCATAAGTTATATAAGGATTTTTTATTACACAGGGGGGTAGCACCCCTAATCTTGTGTTGTTCAATCCCACATTATTCACAAAGTTGTACATCCATAACCACTCTATAATTCCACAGTATTTTCATAAATATTATGAAATATCAAAATATTAAATAAAATAACCATTATAATTCATTCTACATTTTTTCCCCACCAACCCCAACTCCTGACAAACACTAATCTCTTTCCTACCTGTATGAGTTTGCCTATCTGGAACATTTCACATAAATGGAATCATATAATACGGGTATGTAGAGTCAGTTTTCTTTCATTTAGCATGATGTTTTCGAGACTCATGCATATCAAAGGATGTATTAGATCTTCATTCCTACTTATGGCTAAATGGTAAGTATTCCATTGTATGGATATACCCCATTTTTTTGTTTATTCATTCATTTTTTAGTACAGTTGACTCTTGAACAACACAGGTTTGAACTGCAGGGATCCACTCATACACAGACTTTTTTTTTCATTTGTTGAAAATGTGGGCTGTTTCCACTTTTTGGCTATTATGAATAATGCTACTATGAACATTTGTGCAAGTTTTTGTATGGACATGTTTTCAATTTCCTTGGAAATGTGTGTGTTCATGTATAATTGTTTTCTTATACTTGCATGAATGTCCATTGAATAAATTATCCGAAAAGGGCTGTGTACCTAGAAGTACAACTGATGAGTCACATGGTATATTTAACTTTTTAAAGAACTGTCGAACTATTTTCCAAAGTGGCTGTAAAATCTTACATTCCCACCAGCCATGTATGAAGATTTCAGTTTTTCGTATCTTCCCTAACACTAGTTATTGTCTATCTTTTTGATATAGCCACCCTAGTTGGTACAAAATGATATCTCATTATTGCTTTGATTTGTGTTTACCTAATGGCTAATGATGCGGTGAATCCTTCCTTTACAACTTGTTTATAACAAGTGTAATTCATCAGTCATCTTTATAAATACAGATAATGGAAATAAATCTGCAAGATATATTGTTAAACAACAACAAAAAAAAAAAATAGAAAGTTGCAGAATAATGTATGTAGTATACTGTCTGTTGCAAAGAAAGGGACAATCCTCTCTCACACACACGCCCCTAGCACAATCCTATGAAATAATCACTTGGGAGGGAGACATGAACTAAAATATGAAATATACTGAGCTTCTTCTTCTTTTATTTTATTTTCTTTTTTTTTTACACTGAGTCTCTTATAGTTGAATATGTGGTAGGCTCCTTTTCGCTTAATTTTGTTTCACTTCTCACAATAATCCTAATAGGAGGACATTTTTACATGGGATATATTGTGGGAGTTTATGGGCTCATTTGACCAATATGTCACTCTTTTTCCATCTTCTACTATTCCATCTTTTATCCACATGGCTGTAGTAGAAGGTGACCTGTTATATAAGGACATAACTTGGACATGGTTTGGTTTAGAAATGAAGATTTGACTCAGATGGGGCTACAGTGTCACTCATCCAGGGCTTTAGGATGCAAAATTGAAAATAAGGGTCCCCTTGGGTGGCCACATATATGTTAGAAATGTTTTTAGCTGAAGTAATAGGAATCTAAGTGCACAATGACAATTTAATGGCATCAAGTCTGAATTCTGCCTTTGAGTGGTTTCAAGGTCTTTCTCTCTAAGAATCGTACTTATTCTGTGTGTGGCCCTATTTTGGGGACATCACAGAGTGTAAAAATAATGAGATGACAAAAATTAGTCAACCTGTGGTGAAGTGAATGATGAGTAATGATTGGATGAGTAAAGAAAAGTTGGATAAAAGAGTTGTGAGTTTATTAGTATTTATAGGAACTACCAAGATAGTTGCAATTTGATTTTGTTTTTAATTTTATAACATAAATTCAACTTCTATAGAAACACCCAGCATATCCTCCAAGGGATATATAGAAGGATATTGACTTAAAATTTCATGTGATAGAGAAGAAATAGACACACTCGAAAGTCTATTATTATGGAAAGGAAACACAGATGCAGCATATACCCATGAACATCGCACCCTGTGCAAATTAAAAGAATGGGTATATCTATGTGTAGTGACATGGAATGGTTTTGAAGACATATGAAGTGAAAATTTTCAAGTTAAAAAAATATATAGCAACTGTGATATCATTCAGTTTAGAAAATAAAAGGAAAAATAGATATAAATACACAAATAGGTGAGGGGTAAGAGAAAGGGAGAGAAAAAGATACTTCTGCATCAATAAAATTCAAAGTTAAAAGAAAAAGGTAAGAGTAAGTCTGCCAGTGCCCAATTGGATTAATGATCATAGACTGTCTTTGTATGTCCATAAACACCACGACCTTAGGAATTTAGAGCCACAAGAACATTTCTAATTTTATAACAATAATCAAGAGACTACATCCCTTTACACATGCTTTTAAACAGCCCAAAGATAACATTATCCCAAAGCCCACCATGTAGCATTCTATTGTTTTGTTACTGTTACTCTATTGTTTTTGTTACTCTTTGGTTACTGTTATTCTATTGTTTTTGTTACTGTTTTGTCACTGTCCCATTGCTGCATTTGGCTCTCTGGGCTTCCCAAGAATTAAATCATGGTCCTACATTTTATGCAGCCAAGGCAGCAGCTCTGTCTTCATGGCGATCTATTTCTTAGGGAAGTGTGGCCAAAAAGAGAAGGCACAATTTGGCAATGATTATGATGTATAAGGAAGACAAACCGATAGTGACATACAAATGTGGCTTTGAATTTACTTGTTTGGTGTCAAAAAAGATTAAGCAAAATAATTTGGGGAAGATGACATAATAAAAATGTGATATTGTTTATTTCAAATTCTCATACCCTAAAATAGATTCAAGTTTCTCTGTGTAACAACCTGGGCCTTTGAGGTTTTGAGTCCAAAAGCTGGAGAGATCAATTCGAATTTATATATAATGGTTTTCTGGATTTGTAGGGATAAACACACAAATCTTCAATGGATTTGCTGAAATCTATATCCTGCATAATTGGCTTTTATTGCTATCAAATGGATCATTTTACCATTTGCAGAGAAGAAGGACAGAAGCTTCAGATGACAATTAAATTGTATGACATATTCCTTTAGAATAATAATTTTTCACATAAAGGAGAAAGGATTTTTGTATGCGTCAACTTCCTTTCTTAATCCATAGATATATTCATCTTGGAAGGAGGAGGGAAACGTAGGGACAGTTCTCAAAGTTTGCTTCAAGCAATTTCATTACACAGTCATTTGCTGATTGATTAAATGGTGTTCAAAGGCATATCGTCCCATAATGGACTGTAAGTAATTTATTAGAAATGCATACAACATTGCATCTGTTTCTCAAAGATGTTCTCTAGTAATTATTTTTGGCTTTCTATTACAGGCACCATATTAATATTCTAAGAATCTATGTGGTTTTAGTTATAAATTCATCTAATGTTAATGCATTCATCAAAAGCTGTTGATACACTAAAAAGCTCACTATAAAATGCAATGGTGAACAAACAAATTAATCATATTTTTGCTTAAATCTCAATGCTTAATCTTAAAGTTTGATTAAATAATGTGTTAATGACTTAATAAAAAAATTCCTATGAGCTGAATTTCTCCCATTGCTAGAAGCAAGAAGTATTTACCATGATTGTGTTTATACACCATTTTAATGCTTTTTACCATACTCTAAGTGACCTTCAACCCCTTTACTTTTACTGATGGGATACTATTCTCCTTGATGATGAGCAAATGGACAACTATTAGTAATAAGGTCCTTTTGCAGCTGGGATTGACTCCTGGTGAGATGGTACCTAGATCCAAACAACAGATGTCTCCTCTCTGAATGATAGGATTTGGAGGACTCCCATACCCATTCACAGGAGACTTCTCGATTGCAGGAGCAATTTAAGTATAAATAATCTCTCAAATTTCCCATTGCCAGGATCATTAGAGTATTAGGGTATCATCTTTGTATCATCTTTGCTTTTAAAAAACTGTCCTGCTTCAGAGGAAGTATTCAGGTGAAAATGTTGAAGGAAATATTCTATCCAATTGGTTGCTTAGTATTGTATACATATTGTCACTCAAATCACTATACCAAATTATGTTTGTTTAGATGCAAGGTTTCTCCACCAGGAGGGAAAACCTTAAATGTGATTTTTCTTTTCACAGCTCTTTATCGTAATACATTGTGTCAGCTTGGGTTCTGCAGGAAGCGTGTGATAAAACACAGAAGAACAAGAGGTTTGTTAGGAGTAATGCCAATGAAAGATAGAGGATAGAGGGGAGGAGTAGGAGGGCGAAGTCTATAGACCATGATGCCATGAAAGGAGAGGGGAAGGATTGGGGGGTACCACAGCAGACCTTTGTGGAGCTCTGAGGAAGCCTCAGCCAATTTGGTGGGAAGTTCTATTACAAAAACTGCCTGGAGGGGAGCCCCATGTTGAGCAAAAATGACTAGCCCCTGCTACCCTATGCATGCTCAGTTATTGGCTTGTGCTGTCTCAGAAGATCATGTCCTCAACATGGAGGCTAAATCCCCTGCAAGCAGAGTAACAAACCACAAGATCTCCAATAAGGAGAACTTCAAGCGACCCCCTTTTATGGCCTCCATGAACATCTATTTCCATCCCTAGCTGCAATCTCAGAAATGCCCTTTCCTGAATTCTCTACCTGGTGAACTTCTACCCTGCCATTAAACTTCTTTTAATGTCCTTTAAACCTCTCTCTCCTATCCCTAGCACACTAAGTCTTCTATGCTTACTTATCTTTTTCTAACCCTTTGTACTCACCATTAATAGACCCTTTTGTACATTGCATTATACTTGTACTTTAGAACACGACGACAGTGCCAAAAACCAATCACATTGCAGAGGATGAGTCTAAGACAAGGCACCGATTTAGAAACTTATTTTAAATACCCAAGCAAGGGTTGAATAAGACCTGAATGACAATAACAGTAATCATAGGAACACTTGAGAAAAAAAAAACTAAAATGTCAAATCAGTAGACTGGAAATCTCCTAAGAGCAAAGACTATTTCTTTCTTGATCTGTATTCCTAGGAGCATCAGCACCATATTTTTCACAAATGTATAGTCATTAAGTATTGGCTAGAGGGAAATTATTATGTAAAAAGTGCATCAGGTTTCTATTTACTTGGTCTCATAAAATGTTTTTGTGGAATGGCCACATCCAACATGTTGAGTTCTTTAAGGGCAAGGGCTAGGTTGTTATGGCTCTCCTTCTCCCTGTGGCTAGGAAAGCATTTCAAAGATCTGTTATCTTTGTTTGTATTTTTTGTTTGTTTGTTTTGTTTTTTGTTACCATAATGTATAAAAGAAAACTTCACACAAGAAATTAAAAAAAAATTATAATTAAAATGTACTGAATTATGGTGTTATATGGACAGCATTAAAATGTGCTGAATCATCACGCTATATGGAAAACATAGGGGAAATAATACAAAGTTCATAGAAAAACTTTTGCATCCTGTTTGCATCCTGTCTCAAATATATTGATCTGAAGCTATTTTCTCTCTTTGAGTATCAGCTTCCCTACTCATATAAAAGAAAAATAATTATAATACAAGGTATTAAATTCCTAACCCAATTAATGGAGATCTAAAATGAAATATATCTACAAAGATTATATTATTGTATTAGGTCATAAAAATGACCTGAATCTTCAAACCAAGACACTGTGGTGGGCATTATTTTTGGTATCACATTAGGGAAAAATCTATTCAAGGATTACCTTGGGTAATGTTCTTACTTCAAATGTTTACTACTAATTAAAGATCATAAACATGGTGAAGTCATGTGTTAACTTGATTCTGTCTGAAAATAAGCTAATTATTTCAGTACCGTTGAATGAAAACTCTAAAGTTGCGTGGTCCAATTGGCTAGTTTTATATTGAAGCTAGTAACCTATCCTAACATTACCTATAGATATGCAACTTCTCAAAATGTTCTTTGTACAGGTCCTAATATCTTATTGGCCCCTTCCCTAATTAATGAACTGAATGGAAACTTTGATATGTGTTCGTTTCCTATATTCATGAAAGTCACAGTTTTTCACCTTTTAAAAATTTTACTTAACAATAGATTAGAATCAGGCTGCTTGAATTTGAGTCCCTGTTCTACCATTTAATAACTGTTTGACCTTGAGCAAATTACTTAACTCTTCATATAACTTTTCTTATATGTAAAATAAGACCAACATTTCTTCATATGACTTTTTATAGGATTATTGATATGCACATAAACTTCCTAAAATGTTACCTGGCAAATGAGTAATCAATTAATGTTTTTCCTTTTCCTTTGACTCCTTCTTCTTCTTACATAGTTTATCCAAACCCATTTGAAAATCATTCATTTAACTATATTGTATATTTTCAGAATACTTTTCCATAGGTTTCAATAATAATTCAGGTTCTTTTTAGCAATTATTTATTTTGTCTTATTAAGAATATTAAGTAGGTCCTGTTCAGCAATTAAGTAAGATAAGATTTTTCAATATTCCTTTTTTTCTCATCTTTTTACTGTGTCCAAGTTAATATAACTGCTTTCTCTCTGGTGTCTGACTCTTTGACCAACCAACCTCTTTGACCTCCTGACACCAGCCATGCATTCACACTTATATCTCCAATCATAGTCACTCAGAGAGGTCATTCATGTCCTTAATTATTTCCATGACCAGCATGCTGCTTCTAGATTTTTTGTCATTGATACTGTATCATACCACATATGATCCTACCTATCAGGTATTTAGGACTTTTATGGTTCTTTTTTTTTTTTTTTTTTTTGTAAGGAAAGTGGTAGTAGGAATAATAGCAAAGACATGACTCTTCACATGCTTTCTATAGAATCTCCCTAAATAATTTGTACAATTTCTGCAATTTACATAATCTTCCTTTTACAGATGCAGGAATTGACCAGAGAAGTTTTAACTGAATTGTCCCAGCTCACAGAGCAGCAAGGAACAGAAGTAGGGCTCCAAGCTAGCCAGGTAGCTTGATTCCAATCCCTGCCTCTTCCCATTGTTCCTGCTTCCCCTTCTCTTATTGCCAAAAATGATTTTCTCAAAATAAGACTTGTTCAGGAAAAAAAAATGTTAACACAGGTTAACTATTAAGTTTTATGACTACTCCAAGAGAGCTATAGCAATATACATGCCAGAAAACAACATATTCTAAAAGATATACTCAAATCACCTGCTTCTTTCTTGGATCACTTTTGTGAATGTTTGATGTTTCAATGTTTGTTTTTTAATTTCTGTAATGACCCAACATCTAATCTAAAGGCCAGTATGATCTGAAACTGCTTTCCTTCATTTTGGTATTGCTAAAATAGTATCTCTAGTTGAAGAAACCTCTATGTAAATCTTATTACCACTTGATCTAACACCCAAGTTATCCTAGCATGATCTCATTCAAATTTGATTTACCTGACTGGCAAATTCTTAGAGATTAATAGGCAGAATTATGTGATAGAACAGCAAGTGATGCCCGAAGAATCTTTGACTACATTGGTTCTGGAACAGGGCCCGTAAGTTATAAACAACTCCAGATAATAGTCTTACAAGCTCCGAGTGCTCTAAATCTTTGTTTTGGATCACAACATCAATGTTATCTCTAAGAAAAGCATGGTTTTACTTACCATTTGTAAGCTTCATAGCCAGAGGGATAAACAGCCTAGACAAAAAAAAAAAAGTAAGAGTCATAAGCTTGGCTGGATTTTAAAGGGGTAAATGTATTATAATAAGTAAATTAGAGGAATATCCAGGGGTCATAAAAATGAATGCCAAAATATTCCAAATCTAAACATCATTGCCCCTGAAAGTGAATTTGTTTTCCTTGATTAGTAATCAAAAGCCTTCCTCCAAAAAACTTACCTAACAGGCAAGATTACATTCACTTTGCCTTATTCCTATAGTAATGCGGAAACACTGACCTAAATCAAGTTTCTGTTGGTAGAAGTTAAACTTTTTTTTTCCTCAAAACTTCACATTACAGGAAGAAAAAAAAACCTTCTTGCTTGAAGCCACTGTAATACTGCTCCTTTCTGGTGCATTAGTTTAATAGAGGTTTTGTGGGGTTTTTGTTGTTTTTTAAATTTTTTTTTTCTCCAAAGGAACATTAGTGTATTTTTTTTAAAGCAACTATCTATCAGTTGAATGCCATCTCCATAAGAAGTAATAGTCTGTTTTCTTGTGCACACAACATGAATTTTAGTCATTTTCCCTATGAATATATTTAAAGAAATTATTTTCTGCCTAATTAAATGGTGACTTTCCCTAATAAACTGTTTCAGAAAGCAATCTTCTAAGGTAAGTGAAGGGAATGACTTTTTTTTTATGGTTCACTCATGTCTCTGAGCACAGAAACAAAGTTATAGCCATCAAGCCAACAAAAGACTCCATTATGGCCTTTGTCTTCAAAATTCAAGCTTAACTTCCAGAAAACCCGTTTGAAGTAAATTAAAACGGGTAGTACATTCTTTTACAAAGAGATTCAATGTAGACCAACTACATTTGTTTTCAGTGTGTGGTTTATAAATCTAATGGTCAATAAAACTGGAAGTGGGAGAATCGATTGTCCTTGCCATTAAGAAGTCTTCAGAATTACACCTCTCTGAGCATCCTCCACTGTTCTGCAGTCCCTTGCCATCGGATTTCACAAATTTAGAAATTATTAATTAGAAACATGCAGTCCTCAAGGATAAACACAAGCAGAGTGCCACCCAGCGAGATGAGATGCGCTGGGACAATGCAACAATCTGTCACATTTGTAGTCAAATGCCCACATTGGTAAAGAGGAAGTGTTGCATACAAACGTGACTATAATGCTGCATTGGTTTTTTATGGGGGGGGGCATCTATTCATAGTTTGGTCTTCTATAATATCACTGTTTCCTGGTGAGAAATGAGACCAATGTATCTTGAAATTACTAAGCTAAACAATAGTGAGACTGGGCATACTTTTGTATCACTGTGTTAAACAATATGAGACCAGGAATATTTTCCTGTGCCTATGTTAAGCAATACTGAGACAAGCAAAAATATTTTATTGAGTCGCTCATAAAAAAAAAAAACAAAAAAACAAAAATAACTTCCTTTGGAAATATTGGACAATGAATCAACTAAAAAGTTACTTATCCAGTCTAATAGGCTGCTAATGTTTAAAATGAAGACTAATTTTAAGACTTTTGCCTTATTGTAATCACTAAACCAACTATGTGTCATAAATGGTGCCCAGAACAATCAGTGCCCCACCTTATAAGAAACCTTAAAATCACCCACTGGAGACTGACTGAATACCCCTCAAATAACTTCCCCTAACTTAACTGTCTGAACACCACTAAGACTCTCAAGTTCATGTTCTCCATTACTATAGTAAGTCTAATAAATGTAGCTTCACTTGATCAGATATTTCTGATGGTTTTGGGAAGATTTGACAATCGGCTCATCATTCGTCATGCATTCAAATATCTCTCCTTCGAAAAATTACAGAGAGGGAGAAAATCTTTTATCTCAGTAGTGTACAAAGGGTAGTTACTACATAGATGATTTCTGGTACAGTAAAACCAAGAAATTCATGTATTTTTCAGGTACCACATATGTACCAGGTACCATAGTAGGGGCTACTAACAGGGAATAAAATGGACACCATCCCTTCCTTATGGAATATAAATCCATGTTCAAATCTGTAACCAGCTAACTAGCTACAAAATTGGAAGTAGGTAACAATCTAGGCTTTACTTTCCCCATCTTTAAAGAATGATTAATAATAATTTCTCTATAAAACTTTTGCAAGGATTGAATGTGCTCAGTATGTACAGAATTTATAATGCTGGGCACATAATAGACCCTTAACAAAATGTAATGTGTCCCCACCCCCAAATCTAGTGTTTTTAAAGAGCAAAGAACATAAATAAATCCAAAAAATAATAAAATAGTTGCAAATTATATTGATTAGTATGAAAGAAATAAAGGGAAATAAGAAAAAGAATATAAGTGGGCCAGTGGGGTATTCAAAGGATATTTTATCTGAGAATATGATATTGTGGTTGCTACTCAAGGAGTAGGAACAAGCCAAGAGAGAGGTGTGCACATTCGAAGTAAAAAAATACTCAGATGAAAATGTAAAGGCCCTAAAATGGGGAGTAGGGAGAAGAGAGTCTGCAGGTTTAAAGCAAGTCCAGTATGGTTAGAGCTCCATGAACAAAGTGAGAGAATTACTACTACTACCAGTAAGCCCTAAGAGGTAGAAATATCAAAAAGCAAAGGGTCAGGGTAATGGGCAGAGTTACTGCTTAGCCGGAGAGTCTTCAGTGCTTAATTTCGCCAAATACATGTCACCAAGTTGGACAGTTCTACAAATCCTCAAAGTACATCAGAGACGGATGAAGGCAGGGGGAAGACTCTAAAAGAACACAAAGATTCCATCCAGTTTTGTCAAGCTGAGACAGCTTCCTGGAAAGGCTGAAGAAGTCAAATGCATATCATGTTGTATGGTGGGCGAACTCTGATTCTAATCTACTCTACAGGAAGCAAGGTGGAGGCAGGTTTATCGGTTAGAGCTTCATGAATATCATCTACTTCTACTTAGTTTACTGAGAAAATGAATTCAAATGCACTATCTTGATTTATGAAAGTAGGCAATGTTGCTATGACTCAATTTCTTTTTTTTAATACAGAATGTCTAAAAATACGAACAGAAAGTGGGGAGTAAATACTATATGACTTTTTATTTCTCTAGAGGTTCAGGCTTTTTAGGTTCACTTTTGGAAAAGTTGAATCTATCAAAACTCCCAGACAAATCTGTACAGTAGTTAGTACAAGTGCTCAATGTTTTCCTACTTGATTTTTATCAAAGTATTTTTATTAAATATTTATTAAGTTAAAATTTTTATATTTGGTATCATAAAGTCCTTGAAATATAAGTCAATGAAATAATCTATTCATTTTAGGTTTTACTGCTCTATTCCATGAATCTTGAGAAGGTTCTATTATTTCACAGGAGTTTGGTCCACAATTATTATTCCATTAAATCCCCATCATCCAGATCAAAAAGCCTTTATAAAAATCAAAATGCTACTCACACGAAAATAATCGAAAACTGTGGAATATTTCTTTTGGAGCAGTTCACCTCTCATCCTCTACAAATACATAATTTTGCTTGCATAGCTGCACAATTACAACATTATAATTTAATCAATCTTATAAACGTCTCCATCTCCCCTAATTGTGTTTTATGCTCAAGACCAGATTAGTTATTCAAAAGTCTTTATATATCTTCTTTACAGAATCCATCAAGGAATCCTAGCATGTCCAAGATAAGAAAGTGAGATAAAAATAACTTAGCCTCATAATTATAAGATGATGTAGGCTACAGTATGCTTTCATTGGTAGGTTAAAAGTCTATGTATGTCATGGGGAAATGGGTCCATTAAAATTATAACACCAACTGAAAATATTAGATTATAAAATATGTTCACAATATATATATATATATATTTCTTGTTTGAAGATAAATAGCAAACCTTCACTTGGCTAAAAAGTTTCTCTTTTAGAGAGTTGATGTTTCTCAAGTTTTGAAATATGTCTCTGGATCCTTTTTTCTCTTTGTGTTCTCATCTTCCTTATTATGAAAAATCTCTCTACAGCGGTGATATTTTACATCTGATTGTTACATTTTTGCAGATAATATGTCCAAAGAAATTATTGTGACTACAGTGAGGAAAAACAATCAGGTTCTCCTTAATGCTTATAATTTCTTTCTCTCTGTGTCCCCATTTCTATCTCTCTCTGTCCACCTATCTCTCTGTGACATACACACATGCACACACACACACACACACACAATGAATCCCTTTTCTTTTCTTTTCTTTTTTTAAAATATTTTATTTATTTATTTGACAGAGAGATCACAAGTAGGCAGAGAAGCAAGCAGGGGGGCGGGGAGGGAAGCAGGCTCCCTGCTGAGCAGAGAGCCGGATGCACAGCTCAATCCCAGGACCCTGAGATCATGACCTGAGCTGAAGGCAGAGGCTTAACCCACTGAGCCACCCAGGCACCCCTCCCTTTACTTTTCAATAGAGAAATAAAGAGTAGGCTAATGCAATTATAAAAAACCCAAAATTCAGACAATTCCAACATTTTCATGGTTTAACATAAAGAAATCACTTCACTCATAGCCAATAAGGACAGAAAGGCTCTTCCCATGCAATTACACAAGGATCCAGGATCTGTCCTTCTCAGCCTCAGATATAGTACAACACAGACCTGCACTTCACCTTCTGAATCCAGCCAGGAGTCAAAAGAACACTCAGATTGTGGGGTGTTTTGTTTTTGGAGATATAATAGAAGTAGAACATCATATTAGTTTCAGGTATATAACATACTCAGTATTTGTGTGTACTGTGAAATGATCAGTGTGAGTGTTTTTGCTTTGTTTTTTATATGTCCCAAGTCTGGAGGTAGCATACATCACTCTGCTGCATTATACTGGCCAGAATCCAGGTGCATGCCTCTATCTAAGGGCCAGGAAGATAAAAACTCTTGCTTCACTATGTGTTTGGAGGATCTGAACCCATATTATTTTCCAGAACAAGTTTCTTGTGGATTATCCAACCCACTGATGAATATAGTATCATAGACATGAAATGAGTTGGTTGAGATAAGAACACAAATTGACCTGCACAAAATTATGTCACCAAAGTTGTAGAGAAATGATGCAAAGTAGACAAGCTTTCATAAACTACCACAAACAAGCACTGATGGTTTTGAAAGGGCTGGGATTTGAATGATATTCTTGAGGAAGAATTGGTTAGTACCATAAATGTTTTAACACAAATATCAGTCCCTCCTATAATAAGTATCCACAGTCAGTTTTATTAAATGCCAAAGAATGTTCTAAACTTCAGGTCACCTCATTATCAAAATTACCTTTATCAACACCAATTTACAGAAGAGAAAAACAGGTTCTTAGGAAGACGGTCAAACCAGAGTCCATAATCAAAGATTTTAATCAATGTATTACCCTGGCTTACATAATACCTCCCACCAATATACACACACATTCACACAAACACACATTTGTAGGGGAATATTGTGTGTATGCTTTTAAGAACATATTTTATGATTTGAATCAAATCATTTGGAATTCTTTTTTTTTTAAAGATTTTATTTATTTATCAGAGAGAGAGAGGGAGAGAGAGCAAGCACAGGCAGACAGAATGGCAGGCAGAGGCAGAGGAAGAAGCAGACTCCCTGCTGAGCAAGGAGCCTGATGTGGGACTCGATCCCAGGACGCCGCCGGGATCATGACCTGAGCCGAAGGCAGCTGCTTAACCAACTGAGCCACCCAGGTGTCCCAAATCATTTGGAATTCTAAACCCTGTTGTGTCATGCATGGTTCCAATGCTCCTTTTATAAGGAACTTTACAAGAAACTTTAACTCTCAGAATGCTAATATACATTTTACTCCTTTTAAACTTATATTTTTATTAAGAATGTATCATCACTACTTGAATGTGAGAACCATAAGAGAAGGGATTTTGCTTGTCTTCTAAGTTAAACCTGCAGCACCGAACCCGTACTTGGTAAGAACTGAATGAATAAGAACCCTAAATCAATGAATGACTAAAAGCTAAGACTCCATTGCTGGGTAATAAAGACACTATCCATGCTTCCCACCACCAAGAGTTAATCTTCTATCTCAAGTCTGTTAAATAAGCTATCACCATACAAGAAAGTACAAGTTGTGGCAGAAGAAATAGGCTTAAATATGAAAGTAGACCACAGTAATTTTCAAATCCCATGTGAATATGAGTCATTATTTTTATGTTATTGCTAAAAATAAAGATATAGAACACCTATGCCCATTGAGCTCAGCAGAAAAGTTTTCGATGAGCTGCAGGTGACTGTTTTGTGTGAAAGAAACATTATCCTATCCAAAAGTGGCCTTCAGAGAAGATGAACTGCCCTGCTATTGACCACAAAAAGAAGGCAGATCTGAAGACAGCCAGCAGCACATCCTCTCCACACAAGACCTGGTGAGTCACACTTGTGACTATAGAGGAATAATAAACAGCCTTTGGTTATTTGTGGATTTGCACAAAAATCAAATTGACATTTTTTTTTAAATTGGAAAAAATGACAATCTTTTCCCCCCCAACAAAGTCAGTAAAAAACATACTTCCTGGAGACATTTTTGACATTTACAATATCAATTATTACTTAGCCATCGTGTTTTTTTTTTTTCTTTTCCTTCAAGTGTTGTCTAGCATTGTTGTTATTTATTCAAATACTGCCTTTGTCTCTGAACTACTGTTTCATGAAGCAGAGCTCCCCACCCCAAACTCCTTTTCTGGGTCCCTTTTTGACAAGAAACAAGTACTAATAAAATTGTCCTGCTAAACACACACTGAAGGACTAAATAATACCTCTTTCCCTTCTCCCACCGCTGGTTATATTATTTATGAGTTGCTAAAACTCTTTCCATGCACAGGCTGTGCCTCTGGATTTTGTTAATAGCATGGACACTGGCAAAATAAAACAATGTAATAGGAAATCAAATAAGATAATAAAAATTGTCCTTCTGGGTTATTGTTTTGCTTGATATTATAAAATTGATGCTAAATCTAAGAGTTTTCCATTTTGTCTGTTCAAGACGAGGGCATTCATAAACTTATTATATATTTTAGGTATGTCTAATTTTACTGAAAAGCAAAATTGGACAAGGACTTCATTTATCCATCAATTTCACTTACCATTTTACTAAAATTAATGACTTCAAATTTGCAAATTATTTAAGTCTAAGACTCAGTGACAAAAAACTTTCAGATAGGTTAGATAGATGATAGATAGCTAGCTAGCAAATGCACCAAACACATTTAATCTTTCCTGCCATGTCCGAAAGATAATATGATTATAATATGATAATATATATATTATATTATTATAATATTATTTTATTATCTGATCATGCAATAGTTTTGCTGTTACCTCCCAGGAATTAATAATTATTATTGTAAGAGATTTCTACCATTTTACAATTATTATTGTAAGAGATTTTACCATTATTCTTCCATACATATGTGTGTGTGTGTGTGTGTGTGTGTGTGTGTATATATATATATATATATATATATATATATATATTTCAATTTACTAACTTCTTGAAAAATTAAATAGATATAGCACACTATGGGTCATGGATTCCAGCAGAGGACCAGTTCTGAAACCCACTAAGTAGCTGGGTAATTTTGGGAAAATCACTTTTATTTTTCTTTTATTTTTTAAAAGTTTATTTCACTACTTTACAGCATATTGTTAGAGTTGAAATATGTCATGCCTGTATGACTTCTATATAAATATGCAATTTGCTTTTCCCTTCTTAAAAGCTTTTTTTTTTTTTTTCCATTTAGTTAGGAAATGTTAGCAGTGTATGTCCATGTAGAACACTTTAGGATTGTTTCGCTGATACTTGGAGGAACTTTGACCATGAACAAATGATTCCTCAAATACAGAAAGTTTTCTGTTTTTTTCCCCTCCCCATTAATCATTTCTTGCTTCATTGACTTTCTTTCTTCTAAAATTTAATCTTTCTTTAAACTTTAATTTAATTTGATTCCATTTTAATTAATGTATTAATAAAATTAATTTTAATTTAATTAACTTTAACTTTGTATTCTATTTAATCTGTCATTGTATTTTTCATTTTATTTTATTTTTTTTAAGATTTTATTTATTCATGTGACAGACAGATCACAAGTAGGCAGAGAGGCAGGCAGAGAGAGGGGAAGGGAAGCAGGCTCCCACTGAACAGAGAGCCCGATGCGATGCGGGGCTCTATTCCAGGTCCCTGAGGTCATGACCTGAGCCGAAGGCAGAGGCTTTAACCCATTGAGCCACCCAGGTGCCCCTGTATTTTTCATTTTATATCCAATTTCTCATTTCAGTTTCTAATATTTAACCAAGTCTTTTCTTTCATCTTACCCATTATTTGTTGATTGTTTTTTTCTAGATAATTACTAAGTAGTAATTTATAATGTTACTAAATAATATATCATTTTATAATATTAAATATCTTATATCAAATAGATTATTAAATTAAACAATATATTGTTTTCTAATATTAAACTTACATATTTTGTAATATTTAGCTAGTTGATGTCATTTACTAGTTATTAAATAGTAAATAGTGATTAAAATTGTTATTAAATAGTAATTTTTTCTTATATGAAATATAATTTTATAAATGTAATATTCTTGCTAATTCCTGTGAAGATACTATATGCAATTAACTGAGTATTTTATATTTTCTTTACAGATATTAATTCTGTGTCCTCAGCGGATGTTATTTTTCTTTTTAAAGATTTTTTTTTTTTTAATTTATTTGACAGAGAGAGATCACAAGTAGGCAGAGAGGCAGGCAGAGAGAGAGGAGGAAGCAGGCTTCCTGCTGAGCAGAGAGCCCGATGCGGGGCTCGATCCCAGGACCCTAAGATCACGACCCGAGCCGAAGGCAGCGGCCCAACCCACTGAGCCACCCAGGTGCCCCTGTTATTTTTCTTTTTAAGACATTTCTCTGATTGTCTTAGTATTCCTAAAATACATGATCTTTCTTGTTTACAATTCATTAGTATATGCAGTGGTTAATTTTGTCAACTTGACTGGCCACAGGGTATCCAGACTAAATGTTATTTTGTGGTATATCCATGAGGGTGTTTCTGGATTACATTAAGAATTGAATCAGTAAAATAGATTTCTATCCCCAGTGTGGATAGGTTGTGTCCAATCTGTTCAGGATCTTAATAGAACAAATGGTGATGGAAGGAGGAATGCACCCCTTTTTTTTCCATCTCACCACTTGATCTGGGACATCTCATCTTCTTTTCCACCCTTGGACTAGGATATATATCATCAGCTCCCCTGCTTCTAAGGCCTTCTGACTCAGACTAAATTATACCATTTTATTTCCTTGGTCTCCAGCTTATAGATAGCAGATCACAGGACTTCTCTGATTCCATATTTGTATGAACCAAATCTTAATAGATATGTTGTGTTGTATATATAATGTGTATATATGTGTAAATACATATATACGTACATATATAGAGCATACATATATGTGTATATACATATGTGTACATATATACACACATACATACACACACATGCCCTAAATTGGTTCTGTTTCTCTGGAGAATATTGATATCTAGATTTACTTCTTTAGTCCAACAGTTAACTAACAGTTAACCACTAATCTTCCTAGGTTCTGATTAGATAAGTCTGACACCAGAGGCGGTATAGGTATTTGAGGTAAAGAAGAGAAATATGGAAACAGGCTCTTCCTAAAATGTAGTTGCTTATGCCTTAGTATTGTTTTCTCCTGGATCTAAGGAGTGTGTAGTTACAACTTATTTTGTATAACTCAACTCCTGGCATCTGCTCTTATGAATCTCTCCCATCAATAATTCAAATTTTATTTAGGCTCCCACTTTGTTTGGTCTCCTGTTGCTAATTTGGTAGAACATTGTTACCTTCTATGCTTTAGAACAATATTTCACAGTATTTGCATTCTTGTATGCTCTCCAATCAGAGTTTACCTTTATCACAGGAACTTACTCTAGGTGATCTTTTCAAGTCACTCACTGTGATGACACAAGCTGAGACCTTCATTATTAAACAGTGACTTTTGGAAGTAGCTTCCAGAACCTTCACATACCTGATCTCTCAACTCTTGTAGTTATCTACTGGGAAAATACATATATATTTTTCTTTGTGTTTTGTATTTTTATTTGGTTGGGTTTTGTTGGGGTATTTTTGGTGGTGTTGTCTTTTACTTCCATAAGATGTCCACTTTTTAGTTGAAATTTTCTTCAATGTGATCCTAACATGTTATATTATCTAGGAAATTTCTATTATTCTCTTTGGTTGATACTATCTCCCAAGATTTCCAGCACAGTATCTGATCTATATTATTTTAATATGTTTAGATCTTTCAATGAGACATGAAGGAAGAATAATAAATACATGTGTTTAGTAAGCCAAGGTTTTAGAAATTATTTTATTCCACACTATTCAGAATATCAAAATATGTGATGGTAGTTTAGTCAAATAAGGTCAGTAAGTGTTCTATACTATTTCCTTTACCCTGAAAATTCAGGGTGTACACTGGTATAGACCGTGAGACATGGTTATAGACCATGAGAAGACTTGCAATAAGTCTATAAAAATGGAGTTAATCTTATGCTTTCTAAAGTTATGTAACTATATTACTTGCTACAAATAACGGCATTCCATAATATGGGGGTTTATATTTTCATTCTGTGGTTGTTAAAGGAACTGATATAGTAGTTATTAATGGGGGGAAAATAGGTATAGAAATACATAAAAGAATCCTTAAAAAAAAATGCAATGTTATTCAAGCAAATCACCACATTCTCTGATTCTAGTAATTATTCTTTTCTTGTTCTGATTGTTCTTAATTGCATCTTGAGTGTTAACAATCCCAGGACACAATGCAGCTAAATATTAACTAAACTATTGAGAACAAACAGCTGCAGTAATTAATAAAACATCAAGAGAAGAACATGGAAATAACAAAATTCTTAATATTTTTAGAAGGTTATATGATACCTTATCATTGTGATCACTTACTGGGAAGACTAATTATGCTAAGTTCTGAAATCTGTACATAAATAATATACTACCAACATTCACACTGATGAATTTCCTGTCAATTGCACTCCTACATTTCCCACTAAAACTACATGTTTTCTTACAACTAAGAGTCACCAAGTAATAGATCAGTCTTATTTCTGTACAATAACACCTTTTCAAGGTCCTGAAACTTGAGAATTTTATGTCACTTTGCTTGAAGAAATTATAACTTGTATATTCTTAGCCCATAACCTTCCCATAATAAGCAATGGTCATTGACTAAAGATTCTTTTTTCTTTTTCTGCAACAAAGAATTACCATCTCTTTCAGAATTCTGTCATATATGTCCTATATTTCCACTTGTTCTGTTGCCCAGTTTGTAGGACCATTTTCTCTCACCTACCTAAATACAACACATTCCTGACAGTTCTTTCCCAAGGTCATCTCTCACTATTAATGACTGTTCCATATTGCTATCAGAATTCTTTTTCAAAACAAAAAATTCAGGGAAGAAGTCAAGATGGTGGAAAAGTAGCAGGCTGAGACAACATCAGGTAGCAGGTGATCAGCTAGATAGCTTATCAAACCATTCCAAACACCTACAAATCCAACAAGATATCAAAAAGAAGATGATCAGCAATTCTAGAAACAGAGAATTGACTTTCTGAAAGGTAGGACCAGTGGAGAAGTGAATCCAAAGCAACAGGAAGATAGACCATGGGGTGAGGGGCCAGCTCCAGGCAAGTGGTGCAGGAAAGGAGCACAAAAATCAGAACTTTTAAAAGTCTGGGACATTGCTCCAGAGGCTAAGCTGGAAGTAAGCCCACGCGGGGACAGCATGGCCTCAGGTCCCGTGGGGTCACAGAAGGATCTGGGGTGTCTGAGTGTCGCAGAGCTCACAGGTATTAGAGCAGGGAAGCTGGCTACAGAGACAGAGCCGAGGAGTGAGATCTCAATTTGGGGTTACCTTATTGTAATCCATAGCACAGGCCACTGCTCTGTAAGCAGGGTCCCCACAAGATCTGGGGAGACCCCCCTGGAAGAGCTCAGGGATCTGTGGGGTTCTGAGACTCCAGACGGGACTGTGTGCCAGAGACAAAGAAGCTTGGTCAGAGGCTGGGTGAGCTCCAAGTACAGACAGAGGCCAGGGAGTCAGGAGTGATTGAGTGCTTTTCTCCAAGGGTACACTGAGAGGGGGGCCCCGAGCTCTTGGTTCCTCCAGGCTGGAGATAGGGAGGCCACCATTTTCATTCCCATCCTCCGGAGCTCTATGGAAAGCATGGAGGGAACAAAAGCTCCCCAAAAGCTAACCTGAGCAGATTACTTAGCCTGGACCCTGGTGAGGGTGGTGCAATTCTTCCTCAGGCAAAGACACTTGAGAATCACTATAATAGGCTCCTCTCCCAGAAGATCAACAAGAAGTCCAGCCAAGACCAAGTTCACTCACCAAGGAGAACAGTGGAATTCCAGAGAAGGAGAAAGCAAAGCATGGAATTCATGGCTTTCTCCCCATGATTCTTTAGTCTTGCAAAGTTAATTTTTTAAATTTTATTATTTTTTTCTTCTGCTAAATATTTTTTAACTTTTCTCCTTTCCTCTTTTAATGTTTTTTAACAAGTTTATCTTAACAATATCTTCCATTAAAAAAACTTTTTTGAACATTCATTACTATACTCATATTTTATCATACATTGTATCTAACTTTTTTTTTTTTGTATACTCATAAGGTTTTTTCTTTGAAGAAAGTTTGGGGTACAACTTCTTCTATAGATCAAAATATACCCTAAATCTAGCACAGGGCTTTGTTCTAGTCTCCAGCCTGAAAAATTCTCTCTACTTTCTTTTTCCTTATTCTCCCAACCAACTTATCTTATCAACTCCTTTTTTAGAAATTTAAAAAAAAAAATTCATCTTTATAGTTATATTCCATCCCTTCATTGTGTTTACCTTTATATATGTTTTTCATTCTTTAAAATTTGAGGAGGTAGTTTCTTCTAAGAAACCAAAATACTAACAAAACTAAGTGGGTGATACTGTTCTATTCACCAGTCTAATTTATAGATTTTTTCTTTCTTTTTTATATTTTTTCTTTATTTGTTTTCATTTTTAATTTTTTTTCTGAACTTCTTTTTACCCCCTTTTTCCCTCCATGACTTGGGGTCTCTTCTGATTTGGTTAAAGCACATTTTCCTGGGGTCTTTGTGACCCTTTCAGTATTTTATTCACTCCTTCATATATTTTTATCTGGATAAAATGACAAGGCAGAAAAACCCACCACACAAAAAAAGAACAAGACTCACAAAACAAACTGAGGGTTGATGGGGGGAGGGGTGTGGGGAGAAGGGGGGTGGGGTTATGGACAGTGGGGAGGGTATGTGCTTTGGTGAGTGCTGTGAAGTGTGTAAACCTGGTGATTCACAGACCTGTATCCCTGGGGATAAAAATATATGTTTATAAAAAATAAAAAATTAAAAAAAAAAGAACAAAAGGCAGTACCAAAGGCTAGGGACCTGGTAATAATATGACATTGGTAATATGTCAGATCTACAGTTCAGAATCATGATTCTCAAGGTGCTAGCCAGGCTTGAAAAAGGCATGGATGATATTAGAGAAACCCTGTCTGGAGAAATAAAAGCTTTTCCTGGAGAAATAAAAAAACTAATATCTAACCAAGTTGAAATAAAAAAAAGCTACTAATCAGGTGCAATAAAAAATGGAGGCTCTTACTGCTAGGATAAAAGAGGTAGAAGAGAGAATTAGTGATATAGAAGACCAAATGACAGAGAATAAAGAAGCTGAGCAAAAGAGGGACAAACAGCTACTGGACCACAAGGAGAGAATTCGAGAGATAAGTGACACCATAAGATGAAAAAACATTAGAATAATTGAGATTCCAGAAGAAGAAGAAAGAGAGAGGGGAGCAGAAGGTATATTGGAGAGAATTATTGGAGAGAATTTCCCTAATATGGCAAAGGGAGCAAGCATAAAAATCCAGGAGGCACAGAGAACCCCCTCAAAATCAATAAGAATAGATCCACACCCCATCATCTAACAGTAAAATTTACAAGACTAAGTGACAAAGAGAAAACCCTGAAAGCAGCCCGGGAAAAAAAGTCTATAACATTCAATGGTAAAAATATGAGATTGGCAGCAGAATTATCCACAGGGATCTGACAGGCCTGAAAGAACTGGCACGATATATTCAGAGCACTAAATGAGAAAAACATGCAGCCAAGAATATTATACCCAGCTAGGCTATCATTGAAAATAGGAGAGATAAAAAGCCTCCAGGTCAAATGAAAACTAAAAGAACTTGTAAACACCAAACCAGCTCTACAGGAAATATTGAAAAGGTCCTCTAAGCAAAGAGAGACCCTAAAGGTAGTAGACCAGAAATGAACAGAGACAATATGCAGTAATAGTCACCTTACTGGCAATACAATGACACTAAATTCATATCTCTCAATAGTTACCCTGAATGTAAATGGGCTAAATGCCCAATCAAAAGATACAGGGTATCAGAATGGATAAAAAAACAAAACCCATCAATATGCTGTCTACAAGAAACACATTTTAGACCCAAAGATACCTCCAGATTTAAAGTGAGGGGATGGAAAACAATTTACTATGCTAATGGACATCAAAAGAAAGCTGGGGTGGCAACCCTTATATCAGATCAATTAGATTTTAAGCCTAACACTATAATAAGAGATGAAGAAGGATACTATATCATACTCAAAGAGAATGTCCAACAAGAAGATCTAACAATTTTAAATATCTATGCCCCTAACATAGGAGCAGCCAACTATATAAACCAATTAATAACAAAATCAAAGTAACACATCAACAATAACACAATAATAGTAGGGGACTTTAACACTACCCTCACGGAAATGGACACATCATCCAAGCAAAAGATCAACAAGGAAATAAAGGCCTTAAATGACACACTGGACCAGATGGACATCACAGATATATTCAGAACATTTCATCCCAAAGCAACAGAATACACATTCTTCTCTAGTGCACATGGAACATTCTCCAGAATAGATCACATCCTCAGTCCTAAATCAGGCCTCAACCGGTATCAAAAGACTGGGATCATTCCCTGCCTATTTTCAGACCAGAATGCTCTGAAGCTAGAACTCAATCACAAGAAGAAATTTGGAAAGAACACAAATACATGGAGACTAAACAGTATCCTTCTAAAGGATGAATGGGTCAACCAGGAAATTAAAGAAGAATTGAAAAAATTCATGGAAACAACATAATGAAAATACAACTGTTCAAAATCTGTAGGACACAGCAAATGCAGTCCTGAGAGGAAAATATATAGTGATAAAAGCCTTTCTCAAGAAACAAGAAAAGTCTCAAATATACAACCGAACCCTACACCTAAAGGAGCTGGAGAAGGAAAAAAAAAAAAAAAAAGCCTAAAGCCACTAGGAGAAGAGAAATAATAAAGTTCAGAACAGAAATCAATGAAATAGAATCCAAAAGAACAATAGAACAGATTAACGAAACTAGGAGCTGGTTCTTTGAAAGAATAAGATTGATAAACCCCTGGCCAGACTTATCAAAAAGAAAAAAGAAAGGACCCAAATAAATAAAATCATGAATGAAAAAGGAGAGATCACAACCAACACCAAAGGTATACAAACAATTATAAGAACATATTATGAGCAACTATATGCCAACAAATTTGACAATCTGGAAAAAATGGATGCATTCCTAGAGACATATAAACTACCACAACTGAACCAGGAAGAAATAGAAAACCTGAACAGACCCATAAGCAGTAAGGAGATTGAAACAGTCATCAAAAATCTCCAAACAAACAAAAGCCCAGGGCCAGATGGCTTCCCAGGGGAATTCTACCAAACATTTAAAGAATTAATTCCTATTCTCCTGAAACTGTTCCAAAAAATAGAAATGGAAGGAAAACTTCCAAACGCATTTTATGAGGCTAGCATCACCTTGATCCCAAAACCAGACAAGAATCCCATCAAAAAAGAGAATTACAAACCAATATCCTTTATGAACACAGATGCAAAAATTCTCACTAAAATACTAGCTTATAAGATCCAACAGTACATTAAAAGGATTATTCACCACGACCAAGTGGGATTTATTCCAGAGCTGCAAGGTTGGGTCAACATCCGCAAATCAGTCAGTGTGATACAACACATCAATAAAAGAACGAACAAGAACCATATGATACTCTCAATAGATGCTGAAAAAGCATTTGACAAAGTACAGCATCCCTTCCTGATCAAAACTCTTCAAAGTGTAGGGATAGAGGGCATATACCTCAATATCATCAAAGTCATCTATGAAAAACCCACGGCAAATATCATTCTCAATGGAGAAAAACTGAGAGCTTTTCTGCTAAGGTCAGGACCATGGCAGGGATGTCCATTATCACCACTGCTATTCAACATGGCACTAGAAGTCCTAGCCTCAGCAATCAGACAACAAAAAGAAATTAAAGTCATCCAAATCAGCAAAAAAGAAGTCAAACTACCACTCTTTGCAGATGATATGATATATGTGGAAAACCCAGAGGACTCCACTCCAAAACTGCTAGAACTTGTACAGGAATTCAGTAAAGTGTCAGGATATAAAATCAAAGCACAGAAATCAGTTGCATTTCTTTACACCAATAACAAGACAGAAGAAAGAGAAATTAAGGAGTCAATCCCATTTACAATTGCACCCAAAACCATAGGACACCTAGGAATAAACCTAACCAAAGAGGCTAAGAATCTATACTCAGAAAACTATAAAGAACTCATGAAAGAAATTGAGGAAGACACAAAGAAATGGAAATATGCTCCATGCTCTGGATTGGAAGAACAAATATTGTGAAAATGTCTATGCTACCTAAAGCAAATCTACACATTCAATGCAATTCCTATCAAAATCCCATCCATTTTTTTTTCAAAGAAATGGAACAAATAATCCTAAAATTTATATGGAACCAGAAAATACCTCAAATAGCCAGAGGAATATTGAAAAAGAAAGCCGAAGTTGGTGCCTTCACAATTCCAGACTTCAAGCTCTATTACAAAGCTGTCATCATCAAAACAGTATGGTATTGGCACAAAAACAGACACATAGATTAATGGAACAGAATAGAGATCCCAGAAATAGACCCTCAACTCTATGGTCAACTAATCTTTGACAAAGTAGGAAAGAATGTCCAATGGAAAAAAGACAGTCTCTTCAAAAAATGGTGTTGGGAAAATTGGACAGCCACATGCAGAAAAATGAAACTGGAATATTTCCTTACACCACACATGAAAATAGACTCAAAATGGATGAAGGGCCTCAATGTGAGAAAGGAATCCATCAAAATCATTGAGGAGAACACAGGCAGCAACCTCTTCGACCTCAGCCACAGAAACTTCTTCCTAGAAACATCGCCAAAGGCAAGGGAAGCAAGGGCAAAAATGAGCTATTAGGATTTCATCAAGATCAAAAGCTTTTGCGCAGCAAAGGAAACAATTAACAAAATCAAAAGACAACTGACAGAATGGGAGACGATATTTGCAAATGACATATCAGATAAAGGGCTAGTATCCAAATCTATAAAGAACTTAGCAAACTCAACACCCAAAGAACAAATAATCCAATCAAAAAATGGGCAGAGGACATGAATAGACATTTCTGCAAAGAAGACATCCAGATGGCCAACAGACACATGAAAAAGTGCTCCACATCACTCGGCATCAGGGAAATACAAATCAAAACCACATGAGATACCACCTCACACCAGTCAGAATGGCTAAAATTAACAA